>NW_004444004.1:4128087-4177047 GCF_000243295.1 Trichechus manatus latirostris | reverse complement strand
ATTGGTCCGAAACACTTGGAGTAAAGGAGAACGAAGAACACCAAAGACACGAGGAAAGTATTAGCCCAAGAGACAGAATGGGCCACATTAACCAGAGGCTTCATCAGCCTGAGACCAGAAGAACTAGATGGTGCCCGGCTACCATCAATGAACGTCCTGACAGGGAACACAACAGAGGGTCCCTGATGGAGCAGTAGAAGGTTGGGGTGCAGAATTCAAATTCTAGTAAGAAGACCAGACTTAATGGCCTGAATGAGACTGGCGCCCCAGAAAGCATGGCCTCTGGACTCTCTATCAGTGCAGAACTAAAACAATTTCCGAGGCCAACTCTTCAGACAGGGATTGGACTGGACTGTTGGAAATAAAGTGATACTCGTGAAGAGTGTGCCTCTTAGTCAAGTGGATACAAGAGACTAAAGGGGCAGCTTCTGTCCAGAGGTGAGATGGGAAGGCAGAGAGAGTTAGGAGGTGGTTGAATGGTCATGGGGAATCAGGGGTGGAAAGGAGGAGTGTGCTGTCACAGAATGGGGTGAGCAATTAGGGTCTCATAACAATGTAAGTAAAAAATTTTGTATGGGAGACTAACTTGAAATGTAAACTTCATTTAATTACAACAATTAAAAAATAAAAGAATTCAGCCAAGCACTGAATGGAATAAGAAACTGACGGAGAACAGAGAGTGAGGACAGATACCTGTGGAGGTCCCCTATCAGTTAATGAAGCATGGATTCGCCATCTTGGACTCCTGTTGGAGATCAACGGACAAGGAGTACAGGAAAGGAGCTTCACGGAGCTCCCAGGAGGAGACAGAACACCCAGTAACCAGCAATATATGCCTCCCCACCCCCCATCCTTCTCCTGCCTGCTCGACCTCTGCTGCTTCATAGCTGGCTTCCATAGCTCGGCCGGCAGGGAAGTGCAGGGTCCCTGCCACTTGGATTCGCCCTGGCCACTTTGGAGATCAGTGGACAGGGAATAAGGGAAAGCAGCTTCACAGAGCTCCCAGCAGGAGACAGAACAACTGGTAACCAGCGTTATACGCTACCCTTCTTCACCCCCGCTTGGTCTCCTCTGCTTTCTGCGGCCAGTCTCTTGGCCAGGAGGCACTGGTTTCAGCCCCGTGCTGCTTGGATTCAACTAGCTCACACTGGCTGGCTCCCTGAGTGCCGTTTGTTTGTTGCTGGTTTTTTTTTTCTGCTTCTTTTGGTTTCTTCTGTACCTCTCACCACCTCCCCCTCCTTTCTCTCAAACACCTGGCTCTGCGTGCCACCTTTGCTTCTTCCTGAAAGGCTGTGAAGTGCTGCTAGACTGTGGAACTGCTTCCTGGCCCACGCTGCCATGCTGGTGGGATCTCCAGGGCTTTTTTTGTTTGTTTGATTTTATTTATTCTGTTTTGTTTTCTTTGTTTTCTTTTTCTTTTCTCGGCTTGAAAGCCCCTTCTAGCCAGGCTGTACTGCGCACCTTGGGAGCCACTTTCCAGTCTTTGCAGCCGCACCAGTGGGATACCTGGGGGCTTTGCTTTTCTTTTTTTCTAATTTTTATTTATTTATTTATTTTATTTTTCCCTTTTTTTTTCTTTTGGTTATTCTCCATTTCTTGAATTCTCATCTCTCCACTCCAATGGCAAGTTCCTTTAGCACTCTTTTTTTCTTTCTTTCTCTTTGTTTATTTATTTTTGGCCCCTGTTTCTCTCTCCTCTCTCTCCTCTTTCCCATAACCATCTTAGATCTACACATCCCAATCTTCCCCCTCTTTCCTGCCTACCTGCACCGTATGCTGAATATCACACCTCCAAGCACCACAAGCATGGTCTACAAGAACCTGCCCTGCACTGATTCCCAGCCCACCCTGTCAGCCTTAGTACATGCCACAGGCATCCCATCCCAGCAACTCCCCTTCAGCTGGACCTGCCCTGCTGCACCATAGCTGAGCAACTGGCTCTACCCATTGGACAAGGAGGTAAAAAGTATCGTGCCCACAGATGAGCAAATAACAAAGAAGGCACAGCCTGCCTCCTCAGACATAAGCAAATAAAACAGAAAAACAAGACAAAACAAACAAATCTACAATCATTAAATGAAGGAAATAACTAGTGAATGTCCAAAAGACAGTGCACAATAGCAAAACATATTTAAAAAAAAACAGGACAGGATGGTTCCAGTAGGCATCCAAAAAAAAAAAAAAAAAAAAAAAAAGCCAGATGACCTTCCAGTAGAAGAAAAGGCACTAGAACTACCTACTACCTGTTAGGGAATTGAAATCTCTAATATTCAGAGATATCCACGAGTTGAAGCAAAAAGCGGACAAAAATGAGGAAAAAATAGCAAATTCATGGAAAATAGAGAGAAAAAATGGAAGAATTAACGAAAATGATACAGGAACAAAATGCCAAAATAAATTCACAACTAGAAATCACACAAAAACAACAATTAGAAATCCAAAAGATAAACAAGATTTCAGAAATGGACAGTGTCATAGAAGGGCTGAGGAGCAGGTTTGAAACGATGGAAGACAGGAGCAGCAAAATTGAAGACAAACACTTGGATACAACTCGGTTTGAGGAAAAATCAGAAAAAAGAAAAATTTAAAAACCCTGAGAATTATGTGGGATACAATCAAAGGCAAAAATTTTCCAGTGATCAGAGTTCCAGAACAGGGGTGAAAACAGAAAACACAGAAAGTATCATTGAAGAACTGCTGCCAGAAAACTTCCCCAACATCATGAAAGATGAAAAGCTGACCATCCAAGAAGCTCAATGAACCCCATATATGATAGAACCCAAAAGAAAATCGCCAAGGCATAGCATAATCACACTCGCTAAAACCAAAGATAAACAAAGAATCCTGAGAGCAGCTTGAGAAAAATGAAAAGTCACATACAGAGGAAAAACAATAAGACTAACCTCTGATTATTTGGCAGAAACCATGCAGGCAAGAAGGCAATGGGGTGACATATATAAAACCTTGAAAGAAAAAAATTGTCAACCAAGAATAATACATCCTGCAAACCTTTTGTTCAAATATGATGGTGACATTAGGACATTTCAAGATAAACAGAAATTAAGGGACTATGTAAAAACCAAACCAAACTTACATGAATTATTAAAGGGAGTTCCTTGCTCTGAGAAAAAACAACATCAGAGTACAGCCTGAATCTAGAGTGCAAGATTGTACCAGCCAGATACCAAACTAGGAAATGAACTCTCGAGGACTATCCAAAACCAAAAGAATTACAACAGGGCACCACAGAGGTTAATCTGTAAATGACAACATCAGAACAATAAAAGAAGGAATAAACAGTATAGGTATAGAAACTTTTAATGGAGAGGAAGGCAAGGCGATACCAAGTAATAATAGACTGGTTCAAACCTAGGAAGATAAGAGTAAATTTCAAGCTAACCACAAAAAAAGTTAACAAAACTACTCATCAAAATAGAGAAGAAAAACAAAGTCTCAGTAAAAACAAAATCTACAAAAGCAAAAGAAATGAAAAAAATCCACAAACAAAAGGAATTCAGCACAGGAGAGTAAGAGGAACAAAGAAAACATCAGCACCACAAAAAAAAGCACTACAAAACGACAGCAATAAACTCACACCTATCAATAATTACAATAAAAGTAAATGGCCTAAATGCACCCATAAAGAGACAGAGAGTAACAGAATGGATAAAAAAAAAAGAGGATCCATCAATATGCTGTCTACAAGAGACACACTTTAGAAACAAAGATATAAATTTATTAAAAATCAAAGGATGGAAAAAGTATATCAAGCAAACAGCTACCAAAAAAGAGCAGGAGTGGCAATAGTAATCTCAGATAAAACAGACTTTAAAACAAAATCCACCATAAAAGACAAAGAAAGGCACTATACAGTGATTAAAGGGACGATCCATCATGAAAACATAACCATAATAAACATCTACGCACCCAATGACAGGGCTCCAAAATACATAAAACAAACTCTAAGAACACTGAAAAGAGAAATGGACAATTCCACAATAATAGTAGGCGACTTCAACATACCACTCTCAGTAAAGGACAAAACATCTTGAAAGAAACTCAATAAAGATACTGAAGACCTAAAGGACACAATCAGCCAACTTGACCTCATAGACATATATAGAACACTCCACCTAACAGCTGCAAAGTACACATTCTTTTCCAATGCACGTGGAACATTCTCCAGAATAGACCACATCTTAGGCCACAGAGCACTCCTCAACAAGATCCAAAACGCTGAGATAATACAAACTATCTTCTCTGACCACAACACCATCAATGTAGGAATTAACAACAGGAAAAGAAAGGGAAAAAAATTCAATTACATGGAAACTGAATACCACCCTGCTTACACATCACTGGGTAATAGAAGAAATCACAGATGGAATCAAAAAATTCCTAGAATCAAATGAGAATGACAACACATCATACCAAAACCTTTGGGAGACAGCAAAGGCAGTCCTCAGAGGACAATTTATAGCAATAGATGAACACATCAAAAAGAAGAAAGGGACAAAATCAAAACATTCAACTACACAACTCGAACAAATAGAAAGAGAACAGCAAAAAAAAAGCCCACAGCCACCAACAGAAAGGAAATAATAAAGATCAGTGCAGAAATAAATGAAATAGAAAAACAACCGAAAAAATCAACAACACCAAAAGTTGGTTCTTTGAAAGGATCAACAAAATTGACAAACCACTGGCCAAACTGACAAAAGAAAAATAGGACAGGATGCAAATAGTCCAAATAAGAAATGAAATGGGGACATTACAGTAGACCCAACTGAAATAAAAAAAGATCATAACAGAGTATTATGAAAAACTATACTCCAACAAATTTGAAAACCTAGAGGAAATGAATAAATTTCTACAAACACACCAGCTACCCAAACTAACACAAAGTGATGTTAAAAATCTGAACAGACCCATAAAAAGAGAAGAGACTGAAAAGGTTGTAAAAAAACTTCAAACAAAAAACAGCCCTGGCCCTGATGGCTTCACTGGAGAATTCTACAAAACATTCAGAGAAGAGCTTACACCAGTACTACTCAAACTATTTCAGAACATAGAAAAGGAAGCAATATTTCCAAATTCATTCTATGGAGTCAGCATAACCCTGATACAAAAACCAAAGACACCAGAAAAAAGAAAATTCCAGACCAATATCTCTCATGAATACAGATGCAAACATTCTCAACAAAATCCTAGCCAATAGAATTCAGCATCATATCAAAAAAATAGTACACCATGACCAAGTAGGATTCATACCAGGTATGCAAGGATGGTTCAACATTAGGAAATCAATCAACGTAATCCACCACATAAATAAAAGGAAAGAAAAGAATCACATGATCATCTCAATTGACACAGAAAAGGCATTAGACAAAGTCCAACACCCATTCCTGATAAAAACTCTCAATAAAATAGGTATAGAAGGGAAATTTCTCAACATTATAAAGGGCATCTATGCAAAACCAACGGCCAACATCATTCTTAAGGGAGAGAGGCTGAAAACATTCCCCTTGAGAACAGGAACAAGACAAGGATGCCCTTTCTCACCACTCCTATTTAACATTGTGCTGGAAGTTCTAGCTAGAGCAATAAGGCAAGAAAAATAAATAAAGGGTATCCAAATTGGTAATGAAGACGTGAAACTGCCCCTATTTGTGGATGATATGATACTATACATAGAAAACCCTAAAGACTCCACAAGCAAACTACTGGAACTAACAGAAAGATTCAGCAGAGTAGCAAGAGACAAGGTAACATACAAAAATCAGTTGGATTCCTATACATCAATAAAGAGAATGATGAAAAGGAAATCAGGAAAACAATACCATTTATAATAGTCCCTAAAAAGATGAAATACTTAGGAATAAATCTAACCAGGGATGTAAAAGACCTATACAAAGAAAACTACAAAACACTACTGCAATAAACCAAAACAGATCTACATAAATGGAAAAATATACCATAGTCACGGATAGGTATACTCAACATTTGAGAAAATGTCAATTCTACCCAAAGCAATCTACAAATACAATGCAATCCCTATCCAAATACCAACAACATTCTTTAAAAAGATGGAAAAACTAATCATTAACTTTATATGGAAAGGGAAGAAGCCCCGGATAAGTAAAACACTATTGAAGAAGAATAAAGTAGGACTCGCACTGCCTGACCTCAGAACCTACTATACAGCTATGGTAGTCAAAACAGCCTGGTGCTGGTACAGTGACAGATACATTGATCAGTGGAACAGAATTGAGAACCCAGATGTAAATCCACCCACGTATGGTCATCTGATCTTCGACAAGGTCCCAAAGTCCATCAAATGGGGAACAGAGAGTCTTTTTAACAAATGGTTCTGGCAAAACCAGATGTCCAAATGCAAAAAAATGAAACAGGACTCATTCCTCACACCATACACAAAAATTAATTCAAAATGGATCCAATACCTAAATAGAAAGCCAAAAAACTATAAAGTTCATAGAAGAAAAAATAGGATCAACGCTAGAGACCCTAGTATACGGCATTAACAGGATACAAATCATAGGTAACAACACACAAACTCCAGAAGATAAGCTAGATAACTAGGATCTTCTAAAAATTAAACACTTATGCTCATCAAAAAACTTCACCAAAAGAGTAAAAAGAAAACCTACAGACTGGAAAAAAAATTTTGGCTATTACAAATCAGACAAAGGTCTAATCTCTAAAATCTACAAGACTATCCAACACCTCTACAACAAAAAGACAAATAATCCAATTAAAAAATGGGCAAAGGAAATGAACAGACCCTTCACCAAAGAACACATTCGAGCGACCAACAGACACATGAGGAAATGCTCGCGATCACTAGCCACTAGAGAAATGCAAATCAAAACCACCATGAGATACCATCTCACCTCGGTATTACTGGCACCAATAAAAAAAAACAGAAAATTACAAATGCTGGAGAGGCTGCGGGTAGATCAGAACTCTTATGCACTGCTGATGGGAATGCAAAATGATACAGCCATTTTGGAAAATGATAGAAAGCTAGAAATAGAAATACCATATGATCCAGCAATCCCACTCCTAGGAATATATCCTAGAGAAATAAGAACCGTCACACGAATAGACATATGCACACCCATGTTCATTGCAGCATTGTTCACAATAGTGAAAAGATGGAAACAACCTAGGTGCCCATCAACAGATGAATGGATAAACAAATTATGGTACATACATACAATGGAGTATTATGAAATGATAAAGAACAATGATGAATCTGTGAAACATCTTATAACATGGATGAATCTGGAGGGCATTATGCTGAGTGAAACAAGTCAATCACAAAAGGACAAATATTGTATGAGACAACTATTGTAAAAACTCATGAAAAGGTTTACACACAAAAAGAAACAACCTTTGATGGTTACGAGGGAGGCGATGGGTTGGGGGGGAACACTAAATAGACAATAGATAAGTGGTAATTTTGGTGAAGTTTAAGACAGTACACAATACTGGGGAAGCCAGTACAACTTGTAGAAGGCAGGGTCATGGAAGCTCCATACACACATCCAAACTCCCTGAGGGACCGAATTGCTGGGCAGAGGGCTGTGGGGGCCATGGTCTTGGGGAACATCCAGCTGAATTGGCATAACATAGTTTATAAAGACAATGTTCTACATTCTACCTTGGTGAGTAGCGTCTGGGGTCTTAAAAGCCTGTGAGCAGCCATCTAAGATACTCCACTGGTCTCACCCCTTCGGGAGCAAGGGAGAATGAAGAAAACCAAAGGCACAAGGGAAAGATTAGTCCAAAGGACTAATGGACCACAAGTACCACAGCCTCCACCAGACTGAGTTCAGCACAACTAGAAGGTGCCCGGCTACCACCACTGACTGATCTGACAGAGACCACAACAGAGGGTCCTGGACAGAGCTGGAGAAAATTGTAGAACAAAATACTAACTCACAAAAAAAGACCAGACTTACTGACCTGACAGAGACTGAAGAAACCCCAAGAGTATGGCCCCTGGACACCCTTTTAGCTCAGTATTGAAGTCACTCTCGAGGTTCACCGTTCAGCTGAAGATTAGGCAGCCCCATAAAACAAAGTGAGACTAATGGGGCACAACAGTCCAGGGACAAGGACTAGAAGGCAGAAGGGGACAGGAAAGCTGTTAATAGGGAACCCAAGTTAGAGAAGGGAGAGTGTTGCCATGTCGTGGGGTTGTTAACCAATGTCATAAAACAATACGTATACTAACTGTTTAATGAGAAACTAGTTTGTTCTGTAAATCTTCATCTAAAGTACAATAAAAAAAGGAAAAACTAAAAACCTTCTAAATGATTCTTTAAAAAAAGAAAAAAAATAGAAATAACACAGAGAGATCCCATGTTCCCTTTACACAGTTTTCCTCAATGATAATATCTTGCAAAAGTATAGTACAATATCACAATTGGGACATTAACATTGATGAAATCCACTGATTTCATTCAGATTTCCCCAGTTTTAAGTGTGTGTGTGTGTGTGTGTGTGTGGTGCGTGTGTGTGTATGTGTGTGTATTAAGTTCTATCCAATCTTATCACGTGTAGAGGTTCATGTATGCACCACCACAGTCAAAATATTGACCAGTTCCAATACCACAATGATCCCTTGTGTTACCCATTCCACACCCACTTCCCTCCCCCATTACTCCCCCTTGTCCACAACTCCCAGAAGCCACTAATTTGTCCTCCCTTTCTAAAATTTTATCATATCAAAAATGTTATATAAAGGGAATCCCACCGTATGTCACTTTTGGGGATTACCTTTTTTCATTCAGCATAATTCACTGGGGATCCATCCAAGTTGTTGTATATATCAGTAGTGCATTCCTTTATATTGCTGAGTAGTATTCTACAATATGGATGTATCACAGTTTGTCAACCATTCAGCCCTTTAAGGACATCTACGATGATTCTAATTTTTGGCTGTTAAGAATACAGCTGCTATAAACATTCATATACAGGTTTGTGTCTGAACATAAGTTTTTATTTCTATAGGATAAATTCCCAGGAGTGCAAATTGCTAGTCATTTGGTAATTGTTTTGTTTTGTTTCTGTTTTTTGGTAAAAAACTGCCAAACTGGTTTTCAGAGTGGCTGTACCATTTTACATTCTCATCAACAAAGTATGAGTGATCCAGTTTCTCCACATCCTCGCCAGCATTTGGTGTTTTCTATTGTTTACTTTATATTAGCATTCTTGTAGGTTTGCAGTGGTATCTCTCTTTGTGGTTTAATTTGCGTTTCCCTGATGGCTAATGATGTTGAACATCTTTTCACGAGCTTAACTGACATTTGTGTATCCCCTTTGGTGAAATGTCTCTTCGTGTCTTTTGCCCATTTTCTACTTGGATTGTTTGTTTTCTTACTGTTGAGATTTGAGAGTCCTTTATATTTTCTGGAAACCCTGGTGGTGTAGTGGTTCAATTCTACCAGGTGCTCCTTGGAAACCGTATGGGGCCGTTCTACTCTGTCCTATAGGGTCACTATGAATCAGAATCGACTCAACGGCAGCGGATTTTATATATTCTAGATACTAGTCCTTCGTCAGATATCCATTTGCAAATAATTTCTCCCAGTCTATAGCTTGTCTTTTCATTCTCTTCAGGTGAACTTTTGCAAAACAAAATTTTAATTTTGATAAAGTTCAGTTTATCAGTCTTTCCTTGTATGAATTTTGTTTTGGTGTCAAGTCTAAGAACTCTTTGCTTAGCCATAGATCCTCAAGATTATCTCCTGTGTTTTTTTCCAAGTTTTATGGCTTTATGCTTTACATTTAAGTCTATTACCCACTTTGAGTTAATTTTTGTATAAGGTATGAGGTTTAGGTCGATGTTCACTTTTTTGCCTGGCACCATTTGTTGAAAAGGCTATCCTTCCACCATTGAATTGCTTTTGTACCTTTGTCAACAATATGCTCAGCATAATTTTGTGGCTTCTCTAATCTGTTCCATTGATCTATATTCCATCTGTCTATGTATCAGTACCACACTGTCTTGATTACTGTAGCCATATAGAAGGCTTTAATACTGGGTAGACTGATCCTTCCCACTTCATTCTTCTTTTTTCAGGATTGTTTTAGCTAATCTAGGGCCTGTGCCTTTCCATATAAAGTTTAAAATAAGCTTGTCTATGTCTACAAAAAGCCTTGCTGGGATTTTGATAAGACTTATATTAAACCTATAGATAAAGTTGTGGAGAACTGATATTTGTGCTTTATTGAGTCTTCCAATCAATGAATACAGTATGTTTAGCTGTTTCTTTAGGTCTTCTTTGATTTCTTTCATCAGTGTTTTGTAATTTCAGCATACAGATACTATAAATGTTTTCTCAAGTTTATGCCCTAGTACTTCATTTTCTTTGGAGTGATTTTAAATAGTTTGTGTTTTAATTTCATTTTCTCCACGTTCATTGTTAGTGTATAGAAATGCAATTGATTTTTGGGTGTTGATGTTGTATCCTGTGACCTTGCTGAATTTACATATTAGTTCTAGGAGGGTTTTTCTTGGAATGTTACTTGGGATTTTCTATGTAGACAATCCTGTCATCTGCAAATAGGACGATTTGATTTCTTCCTTTCCAAACTCTATGCCTTTTATTTCCTTTTCTTGCCTTATTGAGTGGTTAGAACTTCTGGTACAGTGTCAAATAAGAGTTGGGAGAGTGGACATCCTTGCCTTGTTCCCAATCTTAGGGAGAAAACATTCAGTTTTTCACAATTAAGTATGATGTTAGCTGTAGGTTTCTTGTAGATGCCCTTTATCGGGTTAAGGTAATTCTCCTCCATTCTTAGCTTGCTGAGAGTTATTATCATGAATTGGTGTTTGATTTGTCAAATGCTTTTTCTGCAGTACACAATACTGGGGAAGCCAGCACAACTTGTACAAAGAAAGGTCATGGAAGCTCCATAGACACATCCAAACTCCTTGAGGGACTGAATTGCTGGATGGAGGGCTGTGGGGACCATGGTCTCGGGGAACATCTAGCTCAATTGGCATAACGCAGTTTATAAAGACAATGTTCTACATTTTACCTTGGTGAGTAGCGTCCTGGGTTTTAAAAGCCTGTGAGCAGCCATATAAGATACATCTCTGGTCTCACCCCTTCGGGAGCAAGGGAGAATGAAGAAAACAAGACATAAGGAAAAGATTAGTCCAAAGGACTAATGGACCACAACTACCACAGCCTCCACCAGACTGAGTCCAGTACAATTAGATGGTGCCCGGCTACCACCACTGACTGCTCTGACCAGGATCACAACAGAGGGTCCTGGACAGAGCTGGCGAAAAATGTAGAAGAACATTCTAACTCACAAAAGAAGACCAGATTTACTGGCCTGACAGAGACTGGAGAAACTCTGAGAGTATGGCTCCCCGACACCCTTTTAGCTCAGTAATGAAGTCACTCCCGAAGTTCACCGTTCAGCCAAAGATTAGACAGCCCCTTAAAACAAAATGAGACTAATGGGGCATAATAGTCCAGGGACAAGGACTAGAAGGCAGGAGGGGACAGGAAAGCTGGTAATAGGGAACCCAAGTTTGAGAAGGGACAGTGTTGACATGTCGTGGGGTTGTTAACCATTGTCATAAAACAATACATGTGCTAACTGTTTAATGAGAAACAATTTGTTCTGTAAACCTTCATCTAAAGTACAATAAAAAAAGAAAACAAATGCTGTTGGAAAAAAATGCTTTTTCTGTGTCAATTGATATGATCATATGATTTGTTTTCTTTATCTTATTGATATGGTGGATTAAATTGATTTTTTAATATAGTTGTTTTATAATTATTATAGCTAATAGCTATTGAATACTTACAATATTATCTCATTTAAACCTTGCAGCAGAAACATGCAATGAGTACTGTTATTATTAGCCTTATTGTACAAATGACAAAACAAGTTTAGAGAGGTTAAGTAACTTGTATAAAACCACACAGTCAGTAAGGGAAAATCTGTGAATTGAACTCAGGACAGGTTCATACCATTTCCCATATCTTCCCATTCTGCTAGCCTCCCTACAGATGTTCATCAGAAATTCCATAGAAGAGGCACTTCTACCACTGTGTAAATAAACAGGAGAACTTGGCTATACCAAGTGGGCTTTTGACAAAGATAAGGAGCATTTCTTTTTATTTTGCTATTCTTGAGCTTGAGCAACAGTCCCTTTCCTGGAAGTCATCAATGTTGGTTTTGAGTCAGAGCCAAAACTGTTGGAAACACCTTCTTGAGGACTGTGGGGTGAGTGGGGCTAGCAGAGGGTGTAATGATCAAGCTCACTTATTGCAAGTTCCAAGATCAGCACTCTGAGGTAGCTGGCAAGGACTCCCACCCCAAAGCTGATACTGCCAATCAAGCTGCTCTTAAAAGGAATCATGTGTATGCAAAATTGGTGTGAAATTCTCCTAAAGGGGCCCATTGGAATCACGGACTCTCTGGTGACTCAGAGGAAGGGTATTTCACAGCAGAGTAGGAAAAGCTACTTCATGCAGTTGTTTTCTCCAAGTTATTAAGTTAAGCATCTTTCCCTGTTGTTGTTGTTTTCATTTTTTTTAATTAAAAAAGTCCAGAAATTTTTTTCTCTAGTCTCCTTAATACAACACCACAGTCAAGCGAGACGTTTCACACAAACACTTTTGGGACAGAATTTACAGTGTTTATTAGATTTCCCTTTGTTTTCTTGGTTAATCCAAATAAACATTTGCCTCTTCTTTTAAGGGAAAAAAGTATCTGAGGCTAGCTTTTTTAGATTTCACTCTCTCTCTCTCTCTTTCTCTCTCTCTCTCTCTCACACACACACACACACACACACAAGCACCACTCCCTTAACTCAATGTTTAAAGTTTTATTTCAGACAGAATTTTCCAAGAAAGGCACACATTCCCACTTCTCTAGATCTTATTTCTCCAAAAATGGCTCCAATGACTATGCCTTGTGCTACTATTTTGCTCAGTACACTCTCAAGTTTTGCCTTTACCTGTCTTCCCTTCAAAAATTATGAGCCCCACGAATCCATAGATAGTATGTGGCCATTTTTCACCCTCAAGATGTCAGAAAAGGAGGCCATTTACTGACTTTTCTCCCCAGTGAGTCCAAAGCCTGAGGGATTCCCTTTATTTGGTTTCCTGGGCTCCTTTGAGCTACCTCCTCATTTTTCACCTCTCTATCTGAGGACCTCAGTCTGTTGAACAAGCTGTCATATGTTCACCTAAAGCAGAAGTAGGGAAAAAATAAATCAAGCTCCTGTGTCCAGTTGTCTGTGATCCAAATCCTGTGGAGGTGAAAGGCTCCTTTCTGGAAAAATAATTGGGTCAGGCCAAAGCTTCCATTCAGCATAGGCAAAGTGGACAGCTGCCTCCTAGAGGCTCAGAACCACCTCCCCTACTTACTCACTGAGTCAGATCTTCAAATCCCTTTCCCTTTCAATCACAGAGGGCCTGAAAGAGCAGGTATGGGGGAGGGGAGCAGCACATTGACAGCCATTCTCCTAGAAGGAAGTAACCTGAGCAGGTATGGCCAAGGTAAATTGAGGAGAGAGTCTAAGGGCCCAGTACTCTGGGTCCCTGCAAAGGGTCAGAGAAGAACACCTTGCAGCAAGAGGAAAGTTTTAGGGCAGGGAGGCCGGGGCCTCTCAAAGACTAACTATGACCATATTGCAAAGTTACTCCAGGCTCACACTAGGCAGGGTCTAACTCCAAATTTCCTGTCATCTTTGGCCAAATGCTGCTGCTTCCAGCCATGGTTCTTCAGGCCTGTTTAGAAGTATTGGTGTATCTTGGCCATCCCACAATCTGTGAGTTCTATTTCTCTCACAGAAAAGAGGTTCCTAAGGGAGATGAGTGGACCTAGCTGGTGGGGCACTTTGGGTTCTGACAGCTGAAAGACAAGAACACATCTCCTGGCCACCATTAGTCAATGTCCTCTTAATGGCTCTGGAACTGTATCTCTGAGTAACCAAATATGCTGACTGACTAAATCACAGCACCAGGGTTGGTACCCACTGAGGGTGCAAGCCCTGATGAAAAATGAAGAAAAAAAATGCCACTATGTGGATATATGTCTGTGTGATGCTGGCATCTGTATATTTGGAAACATCTGGAGGTTTGGGGTAGGCCAGCATAAGACAGTCTCCTTCATGACATCAGTCCAAACAATCTCCAGATAAGAAGACCAGGGCCAAGAACTGAAGGTTGTGACCTCAGTTTTTGCTGTTGGTAAGTCTGGATTCCCTTACCCCTATCCTGCCCCTTGTTTCTCAACACTGTCACCCCTATCCACAGGGAAAGTATCCCAATGAGATGTCTTGTCTTACCCCTCCCATTAACAGAAGTTTTTCTTCTGGGCAACAAGCCACAGGCTGTGCTCTGCAGCTGCAGCCTATGAACACCCTCCAGGAGGCGAGATCCCAGGAGCCAGGGGCTGAAAAGAAAGAGCAACCACCTGTGTGTTTTGTTGTGTCTGATTAATTTCATACAAATATTCCAGTGCTTCAGATGTTCCTGGACAGCTCTCCAACATCCTGCAATTAGCCTTAAGTGGATGTGCTCCATGCAGGAAGATGGAATGAAGGTGACTCTGAACTGAGGGGTATAGACAAACAAGTAAAATCATAGACTGTTTAAACTGGAAGAAACCTTTGAGATCACCCTAGTTCAAATGCCTTGTGTAGCAGATGAGAAAACTGAGGTTCAGGGAGGGGTCACTGGATTGTCTTACATCACAGAGTGAGTCAGTAGCACAGACAGGACCTCTAGGTCTCAACTCTCAGGCCAGTACTCTTTCCACTATACTCATCAAGCATCTAAACCAGTTGTAAGAAGCAAGCTGAAAGCTACTGATGAAGGAAATAGTGGGTGGTTCCAAGGAAGGCGAGCTTAACATCCTGCCAAAATCTTACAGACAAGGGTCAGTCACATGCTTTCTTTTTATAGTCTTTCCACTGGATTGTATGTGTCTGTGAACAACAGGCAGAGGAAAGATTAATTTGATCCTGTGCCTGGTCCAGTATGTAGAGGGAGGAGACAGTTACGTCTTTGATCTGAGTTGAGGGGTGCTGAGGAGGCTCTCCTGTCATATATGATCTTCCCCATCAGTGTGCTATTTCAGGTAAGTATATTGCCTTCGGAGCCCTGGTGGCACAGTGATTAAGAGCTTGGCTGCTAACCAAGAGGTTGGCAGTTTGAATCCAACAGCCGTTCCTTGGACATCCTATGGAGCGGTTCTACTCTGTCTATAGGGTCACTATGAGTCGGAATTGACTCTACGGCAACAGGATACTGTCTTTCCTGGAGGCTACCTGTAAAAGAGCCTTAGAAGGAAAACACTGAAGACTATTTTCAACCACTAAGATCATAGTATGAATTAGATATTTGATTTCCAGGGGTTCTATCAATCCACTTTAAAGAAAGCGGCAAATGATATAAACCCAAGACCTCGTGGGGTGTTTGGATTTCCTTAGAATTCTCCTGTTCCTCTAGAGAAAGTGCTCCTGCTTTGGGGACTAATTGCAGTGAGAAAATGGCCCAGAGACCTGATTGGGGCCTAGAAATCCAGACTTCCTCATATTGCAGGCTCCAGGGAGCTGTGTTGTGTGCATGCTTCAATCCTAATGACTGCCATGCAGAGGTCTCACTGGACACGACCTTGAACTCGCCACATGAGAAATCATCTCTTCATTTCTTCCTGCATGTGGATTCATAGTGACCACTCTTGCCCCTGATCCCTGAGGTTAGTATAGTGGGTGACAGCTTACAAAGCTCTCTCCCTGTACCTTGTAAGGCAGGTAAGACAGGTAGTATTATGCTCCCTATTTTTAAAATAGGAAACTTGTGGCTCAGAGAGATTAAAAGACTTGCTCAAAGTCACAAAAGCAATAGGGGTAATTGTCAAGTCAAACTGGAACCCAAGTCTTCTGTCTTCAAATCCCGCCTTCTTTCTCTACACTGGTATTTCCCAAAGTGTTCTCCACAGAGCACAAGTTCATTAAGAATTATGTTGGTAGAAAGAGGGTTTCCATGATCAAATAAGCATTTTCTTCTATTTCTGCTCGCCTCATTAGGCACAACAGCATATTAGAGGCTCTTAGAAGTAACCTGTATAACTCAGAGTTTTCCAAAAGGCATTTATGAGTAAGAAGAGCTAGACAAGAAGACATCACCAACCAAACAGGCCTGTTTCATAGCTTTGTTCTGCACACACAGGGACAGATCATAACAGAATTCTCAGCTGAATCAATCAAACTTGTCTTCTCTCTAGCCAGCGGGGCAACTGAAGTGATATGTATCCACTGCAGGCTGCTGCTGATTGCACCTCCAGGTAAATGGACCAAGGCTGATCAGTTCAACTGAAAGTAGCAATTGAAACCACTGTGTAATGGTTCCACCACTGGGCTCATGCACATGTACACACAAAGATTCACGGTGCCAAGCAGACTGGCTGATGAGGTCAATTCAGTCAAACAACCAGTGAATTCAGTGGAGAGGGAGAAAAGTCAAAGGAGACGTTTGACTAAACTGGTCAGTCAATTCAATCCAGTCATTCAGTTAGTAGAAAAGCTCCCACAGACACAGATTAGTTGTCTTTGGGGACACAGAGAGTGATAATGAGGCACAGAACTCAGGGAAAGAGAGATGAACGGCAACACACAAACAAATTAGGTTACAAGTAAAGGAAAGCTTTTTGACAATAAAGGAATGCCCAAATGTCTCCTTTGAAAGGGATTCCCCATGCAAAAATCAGTGGGAAATTCTCAATAACTGAACAAACTAGGAAAAAATATTTGCGACAAATAGGACAGACTAAGAGTTGATATCCCCAAAATTTTTAAATGCTCTTACAATCTGATATGAACAACAACAACAAAACCCATGGAATAGAAAAATGGCAAAGATTATGAAGAAACAAATTATAGCAGAAAATCTCTACCTGCCAACTCAGAGTCACAGCAGGAAGTGTCTCAGAATGCAAATGGCCAAGGCATATATGACAATACAACAAGATGTTCAATCTAAAAAAAATAAAATAAAGTTTGATAGCATTCAGTGTCTGTGAGCACGCTCATGCTGGTGAGAATGAGAATTGCTTCAACATTTATATTCTGGCAGTAGTTACAAAATTCTTGAATACAAATACACTTTGACCCAGCATTCTCACTGTGGGGAATATATCGTACAGAATTAAAAGTACAAGTGTATAAGAATATAAGCATAGGAATTTACATTGCAGCATTGCATATAGTAGTCACAAATAAATGCAAACAACATAAATATACATGAGTAAGGGAATAGTGGAATAAATCAAGGTCTTTCCATTTAACAGAATATTCTGCTGGTATTTTTTAATGGATTAGATCTATAGTATTGACCTGGAGGAATGTCCATGATATATTGTTAAGTAAAAATATGATGTAGAATAATATGTATAATGTGTTCTCATTTTTGTTTACATAGAGAAAAGTATGGAAAGATACACATCAAACGGATAATATTTACTACTTTGGGAAGATTAAATTGAAGGGGAAACTACAATTTTTTTTCTTCATAAACTTTTTAACTTTTCCTTAAAATGGAATTTATTACATTTTTGAAGCAGAAAATGTTATCATTTTTATTTAATATGGAGAAAATATTGCCATTTTTTTAGTTAGCAAAAAATAAAGCAAAGATATTTAAAGGCATTTTCGACTCTTAAAATATTTTATCCCAATACCCCATGGTCTATTAGGAAAAAACATATGGCACTTCCCACTCCTACAATCATTCCACGTAAATCCAAGTGAAAGAATCTTTTTTACCCACTGATTAGAAAGTCTGTCACAGTGGAAGCTGGGCTCTTTGGAAAATATGTTGTGGAATCAAGGCCAAAGGCCAGTGCTTACGCCCAGGGTCAGATGACAGAGCATGTGTTCATCACACAGGGTGTGTGACTACAGCTGAAATATGAAGAACCTGGTTTCTTATGTGGCTCATAAATCCACACTGAAGGCATTTTCCCAAAACAAAGTCCAAAATCTTTGAGCAGTAGCAGCCACTTTGGTGTGTGTTTCCCTTTGGAAGGACAACACTCAACCACTTCAAAGTGGTTCTGGTCTGCTGGTGCAAAAAAATATTCTGGTCTGTTGATAACAAAAACACAAAGAGGCAGTCTCATTTTTGTGACCACATCAATTCTGCTAAGTGCAATAACTACCTAACCCTGGATATTCATGCCTTTAATTCAACCTTTAGAGGGAATTGCTTCAGATTTTAGAGGCCTTTTCAACTTGTTTTTGCAGAGCTATCCTATTATCACTGCAGTCTCAAGGTCTTGAACCCTAAACAGTAAAAACTGACCTTATATGGAAAGACTAAAGGGTGCTGTGGTTACTACTTTTACTATTACCACTGCTGAGAGAGACTGCCATTTTTAGTGCTTACTTACTATGTGCCAGGCATTGTGTCAAGTGACAAAGAAACTGAATGACTAAGAGGTTAAGTAACTTACGTAAGTTACATACAGCTAGTATGATTTAGAGCTGGATACTGAAACCAGTCTGATTTGAAAGTACTTTGCTCTTAACCTCTCTGTTGTACGCCCTAAAGGGCCACAGTGATTCTTCAGCTTCAGCTCTCAATCCTATTCATTCATTTATACAGGGCCAGGTTACCCAATAAGCAAGATACACACAGGCTTATTTGTGCACCTGTTTTTCACCACACAATGTGAAATTGTTCACTACAGATTAGTAAGTAAATACAAGTAAGCCCATGTGTACCTTGCTTAATGTAAGCTGGTGCATACCTTGGTTACTGGTTAATCTGCCCCTGCATTCATACATTAATTCTATACAATTTACTGAATACCTATATGTGTAAGACATTGTGCTGGAGGTACAGAGAAAAAAGAGACACTATTCCTACCCAGAAACTCACATGCTGATGTAGGATATAGATAAGCAACCATAAGTGCAGTGTAGTGTGACAATGCAACATGATATAAGAACCTAGGGGTGCTTGGGAGCATGTAAGAGGAATACCCGGCCCTGCCTGGCAGCAAGGGGGAGAGAGCTGTTTTAGGTCCATGGAAAGCTTGATTGGAAAGAGAACATCTCAATATGTCTGAAGATCAAGTCATGGACCTTGACTTTTCTCTATTATTTTTGTTGGGATCTATAAGGTATAAGGTTAACAAAAAAGTCTCTAAAAAAGGAAAGAGTGGAAAGAGCCACATGGAGAAAACACAAGCTTCCTTTACATAAAAAGATAAAGTTCCAGAAATAAACCCATACATCTATGACCAGTTGATTTTTGACAAGGGTGCCAAGTCCATTCAATGGAGAAAGAATAGTCTCTTCATCAAATGGTGTTGGGACAACTGATTCCCCTTGTGCAAAAGAATGAAGTTGGACCCATACCTCACACCATTTAAAAACTAACTCAAAATGGATTGATGACATAAATATAAAAATTAAAACAATAAAACTACTAGAAGAAAATATAGGGGTAAAGCCTCAAGACCTTGTTTTTGAATATGGATTCTGAGATATGACACCAAAAACATGAACAACAAAAGAAAAAATAGATAAATTGGACTTCATCAAAATTGACAATGTTTGTGCCTCAAAAGACCTAAAAAAGAAAATGAAAAGACAATCTTCAGAATGGGAGAAAATATTGGGGAATTATATATCTGATAAGGGTTTAATATCCAGAATATATAAATAACTACTACAACTCAACAACAAAAAGACAATTCAATCAAATCGGCAAAGAACTTGAAAAAAACGTTTCTTCAAAGAAGATATACAAATGGCAAATAAGCACATGAAAAATGCTCAAAATCATTAGTCATTAGGGAAATGTAAATCAAAATCACGTAACATACCATTTTACAACCAATAGGAAGGCTATTATCCAAAAAGAAAGAAAGGAAGGAAGGAAAGAAGGAAGGGAGGGAGGAAGGGAGAAAGAAAAAAAAGAAGGAGTGTTGGTGAGGATATGGAAAAACTGGAAACCTGGTGAATTGCTAATGGGAATGTAAAATGGTGCAGCCACTGTGGGAAACAGTTTGATGGTTCCTCAAAAAGTTAAACATTGAATTACTATATGACCCAGAAACTCCACTACTAGGTATATACCCTGTCATGGATTGAATTGCGTCCCCAAAAAATATGTGTATCAATTTGGCTAGTCCATGATTCCCATTATTGTGTTGATTGCCCACCATTTTGTCATCTGATGTGATTTCCCTATGTGTTGTAAATCTTATCTCTATGACGTTAATGAGATGGGTTTATCGGCCATTATGTTAATGAGGCAGGACTCAACTTACAAGATTGGATTGTGTCTTGAACCAATCTCTTTTGAGATATAAAAGAGAGAAGCGAGCAGAGACAGGGGGACCTCATACCACCAAGAAACAAGAGCCAGGAGAATAGCACGTCCTTTGGACCCAGGGTTCCTGTGCTGAGAAGCTCCTAGACCAGGGGAAGATTGATAACAAGGACCTTCCTCCAGAGCTGACAGAGAGAGAAAGCCTTCCCCTGGAGCTGACACTCTGAGTTTGGACTTGTAGCCTACTAGACTGTGAGAAAATAAATTTCTCTTTGTTAAAGCCATCCACTTGTGGTATTTCTGTTATAGCAGCACTAAATAACTAAGACATACCTCAAAGAATTGAAAGCAGCAAATCAAACAGATACTTGTTCATTGCAACATTACTCACAATAGCCAAAATGTGGAAACGACCCAAGTGTCTATCAAGAGACGAATGGGTAAACAAAATGTGGTATATACATACAATAGAATGTTACTCAGCCATAAAGAGAAATGAAATTCAGATAACATACTACGACATGGATGAACATTGAAAACGTTATGCTAAGTGAAATAAATCAGACACAAAAGACAAATATTATATGAGCTCACTTATATGAAATGTCTAGAATAGGCAAATTCATAGAGACATAAAGTAGATTAGTTGTTACTAGGGGTACAGTGCAATGGGGAGTCATTGCTTAAGGGGTACTGAGTTTCTGTTTGGCATGATGAAAAACATTTGGAAATAGTGGTGATGGTTGCATCACATGGTGAATGTAATTAATGTCACTTAATTGTACACTTAAAGAATAGTTAAAATGCCCAATTTTTGTTATACATATTTTACCACAATAAAATAATCTAAAGGTGAAGAACCTTTAAGTTCTTGAAATTGGTATGGTATGGTCACTTATTAAATACTTTCACTAATACAATTAGAAATAAAAGCAAAGCACTTGGAGGAAGTACAGCCAGAATGCTCCTTAGAAGTGAGGATGGTGACACTTTATCTCAATTACTTTGGACATGTTATCAGGAGGGACCAGTCCAGAAGGACATCATGCTTGGTAAAGTAGAGGGTCAGTGAAAAAGAGGAAAACCCTCAAGGAGATGGATTCAAAAATGGGCTCAAACATACCTACTGTTGGCAGGGGCGGATTATCCAATAAGCAAGGTAAGCATGGGCTTACTTGTGCTTACTTATCCATAGTGAATAATTTCACATTTTTTCATCACATCAAAGATTCTGCTTCTAAGTATGGGTGACATCTGTCTCCCTCCCAACCCCACAGCACCTTCCTACAGAATCTAAGCCTCTTTTCAAATTTATAATCCCTGACAGGGGCAGATGACTCAGTAAGCAAGGTAAGCACAGGCTTACTTGTGCTTACTTACTAATCTGTAGTGAACAATTTCACATGGGTTTCACTTTGACGTGGGGTGGTGAAACCCATGTGAAATTGTTCACTACATGTTAGTAAGTAAGCACAAATAAGCCCGTGTTTAGCTTGCTTATTAGGAGCCCTGGTAGCACAGTGGTTATGCTCTCCACTGCTAACCAAAAGATCAGATGTTCGTAATCCAGCAGCCACTCCTAGGGGAGAAAGATACGGCAGTCTACTTCTGTAAAGACAAAAGCCTTGGAAACCCTACGGGGCAATTCTACTCTGTCCTATAGGGTCACTGTGAGTCAGAATCGACTTGACGGCCACAGTTTTGGTCTGGTTTTGGTTTTACCTTGCTTATTGGATAATCTACCCCTGATCATGAGGATGGCACAGGACCGGGCAAGGTTTCGTTCTGTTATATATAAAATCCCTACGAGTTAGAGCCGACTCCATGTCACCTAACAACCACAATCACTTGATAAATTGCAAGCAGACCAAAACTATCGGAGCATAGAAGTTGCTTAAACTGCCTGGAAACACAGACAGGGAACTACAGGTCAGCTTTTTGACATCTGACGTGTGTGAAAAAGATTCTCTATCAAGCAGAGTAAGTAGGATGTAGGGTAGGTTACTTGAAGTTTGAGAAGGGGCATTAAGCTTATCTCAGAATTCATGTTCCTTGAAATCTTACTTTACATTATCTTTCCTTAAAAACACACAAATAAGATACTTAGAGATGATAACTGATCATCTTTTCATAAGAAAAGAGAGACTGGATCATGTGAATCTAGCTTCTCTTAGTTTCACATTAGAAGATGACCATGGAGAGGGCTGGTCAGGAAGGGCAAGATCCAAATGTTTACCTGATCGAAAAGACCCTTGTAGTTACCATGGGTCTAAGCAAACAAATGGGTCAACTTCTCTCAGGAGGTTAGTAAGTATTGCTGAGGAGACCAAGGTTGTGAGTGTAGGCTCATTACATCAAGCCAGATATAGTGAGCACTGTTATGAAAAACACCATGTAAGAGGATAACAGTGCAAAATTATTGCCTCAGCTGAAAAGAAAAAGAAGAAAAAGGAACCAGTTACATCCTGCCAGTGGTAAGTCAGTAGGCACCAGCTTTGTCTGTGAAGAATGATACAACATCAACCCCTAGAATAAGGCAAACCCAGAACGTGTGACGACTTGGAATCCATAGCTCATTCAAAAAACTTTTCATTCATCCAATGCATCAGGAGACCTACTCACAAGGATCTCAATAACTTGATTGTATTTGCAGCTCAATTCCTTCAGGGCTCCAAAAAGAATGGAAATAGCCAGCACGTATGAGTTATCTATTACTGTGTAACAATCTACCCCAAAAGTTAGTGATTTAATTAAAACAACAAACATTTATTTAGCTCATAATTCTGTGCATCACCTAGGTGGTTCTCAAGGCCCAGATCAGAGTGAGGCAACTGAGGTGCCTAGGGCACAAACTTTAAGAAGGTACTCATTCTCAAGGTCATGCAGTCCCTAGAATGCAACCCTGAGTGAGTGCCTCCTTAAATTTTGTGCCCTAGGCACCTCACTTGCCTCACCTTAGTGCTGGTCCTGATAGTTCTTCTGGTTTATGTCAGCGGGGGTGATCTCTGCTGGGTTCTTTTATACTATGGTGGTCAGCTGGTGAGTTGGCTAGCAGCTAGATGATCTAGGATAGCCTCACTTACATGTCTGGCAGCTGGTAGACTACTGGCTGAGGCAAGAGGCGTGATTGGGCCACATAAGTATCTTCATTCAACAGGCTAGCACAGGATACCTACCTATAAGCAGAGAAAGAGACAATGCTCCAATCTGCTATCAATTTTCAAATTTCTGCTTGCATTACATTTTTTATTGCCCCAATGGCACAGCAAGTCACATGGAGCACCCCAGAGTCAGTGTGAAAGGTCATGGAACAGACAGGTATGAAAAAATTGGAGACCCTTGCTACAACAATCTACCACATAGCCCAAAGATGAGTTACAGAAATAGAAGAGAATGCCTATGGTGAATGTATCAACTGAATAAACAACTAATTTGTAATCAAGAAAGAACCAGAGAAGGATTCTCTCCAGACTGCATCAGCCACTTAGGAAAGAACTTCCTCACTGAAGAAATGAGATTAGATTGATGTAGCATATGCATTCCTAAGAGTTTTAAACATGACTTTCAAAGGACCCGTCACATATGTGACTCGTTTCCTAAATCTCTACCTGGTAAGAAGGCTCGTCTCCAACACTCTCACATGGAGTACATCACAGAGGGTTTAGGGACTCTGGGGAAACCCACAGCAATTCCTCCTCTGATAGAGTTGAGAATCCCTGTTTAAAAGGAAAAACAACCTTAACTCCCTTAACTCTTATCCCTAAATATGTAAACACTATTTTGCCTTTGGATATAAGGATTACTTCTGTTTGAAACTCACCAGGTCTGCAACCAATTGCATAAAGAAAGAAAAGTCACCATTCTTCTAATTGATTCCAGGTAGAATTTGGCAAATAAACCAAAAAAATAAAAATGTGGACATTTTTTATTCCTTTTAACCTCATCTCCTATTTAACTAACCAGTTCCAATATGTACCTGGAATTTGGAGTTTCCAAGCAACTCTATGGCCATTTTGATGATGAGGAAAGATGCTTTGATCCCTTCTTGGGAACGCCGAACAGCAGAACTCTGAAAAATATGTTCCTTGCCTGCTAGGAGCTTTCAATCAAACACAGACGACACTGATGTATACAAACAGGAAGGACAAGAGAACAGTCAGATGGTTATAGAATCATCAGTTACCTTTCATGGTGTGCAAGGTTATCCTAAAACAAGCCTGTCAGGACAATTGTCAAAGTCATCAAGGGTTTCTTTTGAAACGTCTCATCAGTCTCAGTCACTCATTCTTCCCTGGAAATCTTTCTAGAGAAAAAAAAAAAACAGGGGGAATGAGTCTGAGAGTCTTATTTTCATGTGGTGGAACCAGAAAGCACATTCACTGGTGAGATGAGCTGAATGTATTTTATCCATTGACCGTTATTCCCCAGGCAGACCATCAAAATGCAGCTGCTGGAGTAATTATGGGAAATGTATTCACACATGTGAGACGGGTAATTTTTAGATGAAAGTCCTTGCAACTGAGGCAAGGCTCTCTTGTGAATAAACATGGCAGCCTTGATTGAAGAAAATTCCCCCAACCATTGGCTTGACAAAGAATCTGAAGCAGTAATGGGAACACCAGGGAAAAGAATAGCCCAGACTTTACACCACACACAGCTTGCTCAAGAGATGGATCAATTCCACCAAGAGCTAGTTCATAAAACATTCTGTATTTTCCTGCCATTATTTAAGAGCGATGTTTCCCTTTCACCGAATTTTGACTGTAAATGAGAAAGATAAATGGGCCCTTTTGAAACTGAAGGCAACTAATTCCAGCATCCAAAGTTTCCAAAACTGTTTCCATGACCTTCCCTATGATCCCTGTTATGGATTGAATTGTGTCCCTAAAAAATATGTGTTGGAAATCCTAACCTCTGCCTGTGGTTATAATCCCATTTGGGAATGGGTTGTGTTTGTTATGTTAATGAGGCAGAATTATGTTATGCCAATGAGAATTATGTTATGTTTATTATGTTAATGAGGAAGGATTAGAGTGTATCTTGAGCCAATCGCTTCTTAGATATAAAAGAGATTAAACAAACAAGCGAGCAGAGCAGACATGGGGGAAGAGAGATGCCAAGTCACATGAAGATTGCTCAGCAGCAGAAACTGAAAGAGACAAGGACCTTCCTCTGAGCCGACAGAGAGAGAAAGGCTTCCCCGTGAACTGGCACCCTGAATTCAGACTTCTTGCCTCCTAAGCTGTGAGAAAATAAATTTCTGTTTGTTAAGCCACCCACTTGTGGCATTTCTGTTATAGCAGGACTAGACAACTAGGACAATCCCTAACAACATTGTTCATTCTAGGACAAAAATATTCATTTAAGGAGCAATGTCCTACATGTGCTCTTTGGATGCACACACTTATTTAATAGGCTTTGGTAGAATTACCACTCAGCTTTTGAAACACAATTGCTTTTGATCATTTCCCAGAAGTGGGGAGGAAGCTGACACCACTAGGACATTAGAATTCATCAGGAAAATGATCTTTTAGCCTACTCTTGGCAAAGAAGAAAAATCATTGGATTGAATCATGACTGCATGAGGGCAAGTAAGGTAGGGTTTGAATGCTAGACAGAGCATTTTGGGCTGAGCCCACCACTCCCAGACATACTCTGCTGCATTCATACTGATTATCTCATTGTCACCCTCACTCCTATGCTTCTCATTCCTATATTTCCTATGCTTTTTCACTACCTGGAAATACTTTCCTCTGTTTCTTTTGCCTATCAAAATCCTAATAAGTTTTAGAAGATTGGACCAAGCCCCATATCCTCTGAACAGCCTTCCCTGCTGCTGTAGACTAACCTCATCTCTTCCTTTTCATAATCAGTAACACCCACACTAGCACTTGTCTTTGTACCTCTTGTATTGCTCTATGCTTGTTTCATTCTAAAATCCTCATTATTATTGCTCATGCAATACTCTCCCTTCTACACTCACACAGTGTTTATAAGAGTGCCTTATACATGTTGTTGTTGCTAGCTGCTGTCGAGCTGGCCTCCAACTCATGGCAACCCCAAGTACAATGGAACTAAATGCTGCCTGGTCCTGTGCCATCCCCATGGTTGGTTGCATATCCAACCAGTGTGATCCATAGGATTGTCATTGACTGATTTTTGGAAATAGATCTCCATGCCTTTTTTCCTAGTCCATCTTAGTCTGGAAGCTCCACTGAAATCTGTTCAGCATCATAGCAACATACTAGCCTCCACTGGTAGACAGGTTATGGCTGTGCATGAGGCGCATTGGCCAGGAATCCAACTCCGGTCTCCCGCATGGAAGATGAGAATTCTACCACTGAAGCTCCTCTGCCCCCACTTTGTACATAGCAGACAATAAGTGTTTGCTAATTATCTGTGTGTCACTAGGAGGTCATTGCAGGCTCTTGAGTAGGTAGGCTCTTGATGAGAGCAAAAACCTGAAAATTGTTTCAAGGCAAACTTAAGAAAACATAAAATATATCAGATTGCTTCCTAACTGATAAATCATATTCCAACACGATTAGCTAAATTGTGGAGAGGTGGCTACTTTGAGGGAGGGTGATGACTTCTGTTTTGTTTATCTACATGTAGTCATTTTGGTCAAATAATTAGTCAGTTAAGTAGCTGGGGTTTATGGACTATTATTTTCGACTTCCCAACCAGTGATTATAATGTCAGACAGATATAACTTCAGTGGTGAGAGAGCCATAAGAGCCAAGCAAGCTCAGTGAGAATGAGCAGTGTCACCACAGTCAGGGTGGAAGCATGAGGAGGTCAAAAGACTCCGGAACTGAAGAATCTGGAGAGCTGAGTTCAAATTTAGTCCCAGCTCTAGTTGTGTGATCAATGCATTAATCACTTTATCTCTTTGAGATGTAATTCCCTCATCTGTAGAAAGATGATCAATACCTCAAAAATGCTATGATATGAGAAAGTATCATTGCATTTTAAAGTTGACTGTCATGGATTGAATTATGTCCCCCCAAAAATGTGTGTATCAGTTTGGCTGGGCCATGATTCCTCGTATTGTGTGATTTTCCTATATGTTATAAATCCTGCCTCTGTGATGTTAATGAGGGAGGATGGGCGGCAGTTGTGTTAGTGAGGCAGGACTCAATCTACAAGATTGGATTGAGTCCTGAGGCAATCTCTTGAGATATAAAAGAGAGAAGTGAGCAGAGAGAAGAGGGGGACCTCATACCATTAAGAAAGCAGTGTGCGTGCTTTGGACCAGGGTCCCTGCGCCGAGAAGCTCCTAGTCCAGGGGAACACTGATGAGAAGGCCAAGAGAGAGAGAAAGTCTTCCCCTGGATCTGACACCCTGAATTTGGATGTTTAGCCTACTTTACTGTACGGAAATAAACTTCTCTTTGTTAAAACCATCCACTTGTGGTATTTCTGTTATAGCAGCACTAGATAACTAAGACATTGACCAAGACAAGGTCTGGGCAGACAGACAGCAGGAAATTTCCTCCACCTGTTCTGGGCTGCACCACAGCCAGAACCCACTAGGTGTAGCCGTTAGGCATGGGGAACAGGCCACTGCTGTATGGTTCGCCTATCTGACAAACCAGACATACTGTGCCTTATGAACCCAAGCTGTGTCGAAACCCAGGCCAGTGTTTAATTTATCACAATCTCAGTTCACCCTCATGTCATCCAATTCTCTCAGGGAAGGGGATGTTATTTTCAAGCAAGGAATTTTATTGAATGCATAAATGTTAGCGGTCATCCCACCTCAAAGTTTTCAGGACTAGCGTTTCTTACAACACTCCTCTATTAGGGAGAAATTCAAATGTTCTTAATTGCACAGGCTGTGTTTTATCACTGTTTCTGTGTTGGGGGGAGATAAGGAAATGAAGATTAATTACTTTGGTCAGACAAGAGCATTGAAACAAACACGAAAACCTACTGACAATCTATAGATAATGTTAACTGGATGAATGGGTTAAGTTAGCATTTTAAAAATTCATACTGTTATTCATTCTTTTAACAAATGCTTTTAACAAATCCTCTATTCCAGGAATTGCGCTACAGGTGCTGCTTCGGTAGCAGACAGTAAGTAGGGTTCTCACTCTCTATCCGCTGCTCTGTCTCCCATTTCCACTGCCTCTCCTGGATGCCAAGGTTAAGATGCTGGGGAGACTGGGCTGTAGTTTGACTTCTTTGGGCCTCCAAGTCAAAACCCCACAACCTAAGCCAGGGTTATCCCATCCTAAAGGGTAAGTCTTCAAGCTGCAGTCTTTACCCTATTTCTCCATCATCAGAGGCAAGGTACACAAATATTAAATATATATATATATATAAAAATTAAAAAGAAAGTGAGAAAAGCAAGCAAAAATGATACTAAGAATGTAAACAGGAGAGAACAAAAAATAGCCATGAAAATCATATTAGTCGGCCTCAAAAAGGTCAAATGTGTTGAATTTTCCATGAGCTTTCATAGACTATATGATACTTCTTTCCTCAGCCAAGGCTGGTGTTCCTGGACCTCCAAGGCTCTAATCCATTGCCCAGAGGCCCAGGGATAACCATTAGGGGGATGGAAGCCACAAACATTGCGTCACTGTTGCTCTCTAAGAACAGGAGAAGGAATCTTCAGCAGGGCCTTAATAATTGTTTGTTGAATGGTCCAGTAGTAGACATGGAAGAATTAAAAATTAAATAATGTGTATCCACATAGGTGGGCTAACTATAACAATGGCTTATCAAGAGGTGAGTGATGGTGTATCTTTGGCTATGTGTATTTTCACCAAAAAAAAAAAAAAAGGTTGAGAAGTTAGAGGGTTGATATGTTGTGGGGTTGTTAACCAATGTCATAAAGCAACATGTGTGCTACTGTTGCATGAGAAACTATTTGTTCTGTAAGCCTTCACCTGAAGTACAATAAAAAAAGAAAAAAAGAAGAAGAAGAAATAAAAAAAAGAGGTGAGTGATACTTGGGGATCCAGGCAGGATGTCAATACCCAGGAAATAGGTTGGCAGATAGCAGGACTTCAACCACAGGGTTAGGGATTTATGACAGGATTCTTGTCCCAAGAGGAAATAGACAAAGGGCAATTGAAGACACTAGAAAGTTTAACAAGACAAAATGATCAATTAGGAAACAAGGCTATAGGACAGTTATCAAAACTAGCCCACAAAGTCAGGGCTCTACTGCCCTTCCCAAGAGTATTAGTGTAGAAGATGGTGAATCCTTCCTGACAAATATTAGCCTTGCTCCTAGGGACTAGATGGAGCTGAAGCCTGCAGGAGGGAGACAAGTAGCATCAGCTCTGGGAAGAGGAGAATATAGAGGCTCAAAAGCAGACTGGGCTTGATATTCAGAGACCTGCCCTCTGCTAAGAAACTAATAAAAACAATCAAACCAAGGTATTATTGGCTAACTGCATCAACCTTTTCCAGGACACGTTTACATTTTAATCTGATAAAAATAACTAGAGTGCCCATGTATATATACTTCTGGACAGAGTTGGGGTAAAGTGCAGAAAGCAAGAAGAGGCCCAGTATACTTAAGTGTCAGCCAGTCTAGAGTTCCTTCCAGAGACACAAATTGCCTACTTTGTGTAAAGAAGACATCTGACTGTTTTGCCCAGATTGCATCTTGAGACTATAGGCTGGGAAAAAGGGCCTTTATGGAGTTGAGTTCACCTGCCCATCCCTACATCAGAGAGAAATGAAAGGCATGGAGTAGAAGGTGAGAGGAGGAGATGAGGCCCACCCTCAGAATTGAAAGCAGCCACCTGAAGCCCATCTGGATTTGCATCTGCCACTTTTGGAGTCAGAAACAGCTGACCAGAAACCATTACGTAAGAAGTTGTTTATGTCAACTCCATAAATTGTTAAATGTAGTAGCTATAAATTATTATATTTGAAAAAAAATTGTACAGTTTCAATTTGACTCCACGTTTGCATGTTCTCTGCTGTTCTCCCATAGCGATTGGCCTTCAAACCTCTAGAACAAAAGTCAGTAATGTTTTCTGTAAAGGTCTAGATAGCAGATATTTGACCAGTAAATATTTCAGGCTTTGCAGGCCATGCAAAGCCTCTGTTACAACTACTCACCGCTATCATCACAGGGCAAAAGCTGTCACAGATAATATGTAAACAAATGGAAATTGTCATGTTTCAATAAGCCTTTGTTTACAAAAACAGGCAGGGGATCAGATTTGGCCCACAGACTGTAGTTTGCCAAACCCTGTTCTAGGCCCACAAATGGCCTGTGTGCTTATCATTAGAAGCACTCGAGGAGGGGAAAAGCCAGGGAGATTGCAGTCAACTCTGCAACCGGATTTGGGGGGAGAAAGTCCAAGTGGGGCAGCTATGGAGGAAAGGGAAACAGGCTGAGTGCTCAGGCCCTGCTGCTGCAAGGAAAGAAAGGATCTCAGAAAGCAGATCCGGCTTTTAGGAGAGACACTCAGGTTGAGCAATGGAAATTCTCGTGTGACGCTCCGGTTGGTGTTTTACATGGTGCCTCTCAAATCACGGCATGCAGCTACCCCCTCTGCTTGTCTGTGGGGCCAAACTGGAAAGGGAAAAATGTAGGTGAAAAGAAAGTAAAGGAGGAAAGTGAGCTCAAGGGAGCTTGCAAACAAAGATGTCTGACTTCTCCTTATTGAAACAACTTGGGCGAGAAGAAGTCTGAGGGTGCCTAAGACTCTGGCACAGGGCCTTGGAGCCTACAGAGAAATTTGAAAATGCAGGTCATAGTTATGATAGTGAAATAAGTAACTAGTAGTGATTAAAAGAATTCTTCTTAAGGTCTGAATTGGACTGTTGAGTTTTTCTTGAACTGCTTTGAGTGTATAAATGTTAAACTTTGTCCTTCAGGACTCTTAGGGACTAACAAGTATGTGGACCAACTCTGAACCGCACTTAAAATGCAAATAGATTTATGCAGGTGAAGCAACATGTACATATGCTTAGAGATAGTCTATTGGGACATTTTCTCAACTGTGCCCTGCAAATAACAACTAAATCCTGGACATGCAGCCAAAATTTCTAGAATCCAACAATAGTCCCCATGGGAACAAAAATTACTGTTTCCTACTGTGTCTTCTGACATCCTAACAGACACCCAAATATAGAGGCATATAGACGACAAAAGATTTGCCTTCCCAAGGAGAGAGGGTTACAGTGGGATAATAACCCCAACCGTGGTCTGCTCCAGGTCAAAAGATCTGATCCTGCTTCTTCTGAATTCTCTCCAAAAAGAGAAAGGCACACCCAGGAGGACTGTTCCAACTTAGTCACAACCATGGGATAAGCCAACTAAGTAACTTGGTGGGGGAGAGAGGAAGAGAGGTTTACAAACACACACCCTCAAGCATGTGCATCCATACTGAAGCCAAAATGAATCTAAAAAAGAAACAATTCTTTATTTTCCATTTAGTTCTCACTAAATTTTCTCTCTTTTGTTGTGTGAGCAGAACACAGTCTCCTTGGTGAATAAGGAAGGCTTTGAACAGAATCTAGACAGAGCTCATGAATCAGACATAAAGGAAAATTGGTGACTCCAATTCATTAACTCAGGTCCATGACCCCTCAATGGCAGAGAACTAGAAATTCTACTCTTGGTTTATGGGGCCATCTGAATAAAGCTGGAACAACTTAGAAACAGTGAGCCTTTTCAAATACACTCCGTTCAGTCATGTGCCTGTAAATTTGGCCTGAATCTAAAACAGACTCCATCTATTGCAAATTTTTTATTTTTGTTTCTACATGTCAGAGCCCAATTATGAGCCATATAAGTAAATCACCTTATTTTGTTTTTACATACTTTCTTTTTAAACACCCCATCCCCCCTTGCCCTGGCCACTGGTTACTACTAATGAACTTTGGTCCTATGCATTTGCCTATTCTAGATATTTCATACAAGTGGAATCATACAGTATTTTTGTGTCTGACTTATCTCATTCAGCAAAGTGTTTGCAAGGTTCATCGATGTCATACCATGTATTAGAACTTCACTTCCTTTATGGCTGAACAATATTCCATTGTGTGGCTATAACACATTTTGTTTATCCATTCCTCTGTTCACGGACACTTCGGTTGTTTCCACCTTTTGGCTATTGTGAACAATGCTGTAATGAACATTAGTGTGCAAGTATCTATTTGAGTCCCTATTTTTAATTTTTCTGGGTATACACCCAGAGTGGAATTGCTGGTTATATGATAATTCGATGTTTAACTTTTTGAGGCACTGTGAAATTGTTTTCCATAGCTACTGCACCAGCAATGCATGAGGGTTCCAATTTCTCCACTTCCTTACCATCACTTGGTATTTTCTGTTATTTTTATAATAGACATCCAAGTGGGTGTGAAGTGGTATCTCACTGTGATTTTGATTTGCAATTCCTTAATGACAAATAGTGTTGAGCATCTTTTCATGTGCTTATTGGCCATTTGTATGTCTTTGAAGAAAGGTCTATTCAAGTCCTTTGCCCATTTTTAAATTGAGTTATTAGTCTTTTTGTTGTTGAGTTTTAAGTGTTCTTTATATATTCTGGATATTAAACCCTTATATGGTTTCCAAATATTTTCTCCCATTCTGTAGGTTGTCTTTTCACTTTCTTGACAACGTACCTTGATGCACAGTTTTTTAAATTTTGATGAAGTCTAGTTTATCTATTTTTTCTCTTGTTGCTTGTGCTTTTTAGTGTCATATCTAAGAATTCATTATCTTAAAAAAAAAAAAAAGGTCCTGAAGCTTTACCCCTATGTTTTCTTCTAAAAGTTTTATGGTTTTGGCTCTTGTATTTAAGTCATAGATCCGTTTTTAATTAATATTTGCATATATATAATGTGAGGTATGAGTCCAACTTCATTCTTTTGCATGTGGAGACCTAGCTGTCCCCAACATCATTTGTTAAAGACACTAGTCTCTCTCTATTGAATGGATTTGGTACCGTTATCAAAAACCATTTGGCCGTCGATGTATGGGTTTATTTCTGTGTTCTCAATTCTGTTCCATTAGTTCATCTGTCTATCCTTATACCAGTGACACACTGTTTTTATTACTGTAGCTTTGTAATATGTTTTGAAATCAGGAAGTGTGAGTCCTAGTGTGTTCTTTTTTTTTAATTGTTTTTGTTAGCCGGGGCCTCCTGTAATTTCATATGAATTTGAGTATCAGTATTACAAACTTGTTCACACAAGCAAAGACTTGCTTGTATATATTAGGTATCATGCTTTAAATATTACTCTTCTTACACCAAGACCATATCCACAAAAATAGTCAACTGTTTTGATTGAATTGACTAAAAACAACTTAGACCTATTCTACCTGCTAGCAGAGAACTATGTTTTCACTTTTAAATGATCTAAATGAAAAGTATTAATGATAAAAGTAACAATTTACCATGGGGTCTGATGTTTAAGCCAGAACATAACTCCTTTTCTTTTCCTTCTCCTTCTTCTCCTTGCCAAGAAACTAACAAACTTGAATGGGTAAGCAGTTTCAGACATTAATGTCGATAATCAAAAATGGTGAAAACAATTGAAAACTGTGCAAGTCTTTACTAAACACTTGTCTAGTTTATTAGTGGATATTATGTTAATAGATGCGATTTTACTTTGTCAGATTGGCTTAGAGTCAGATTTGGGGTATGGCCTGTAACACATGGGAAAAAAAAAACAGGGATATGTTGATCTCTTGGTTGATATATGTCATGACTCCTTGTGTCATGGTTGGTCTCACAACTACCACAAGAAGAGTCAATCTTTCATTGATCTATGCCTATCTTCTGGATTGACTGGACTAAGGAACCTAGATACTGGTGTTACCATCCTCATGAGATGATCAGTAATATTATTCAATAACCATCCTCAGGGCTGTTCTTGTGGTTGATTGCATGGCAGCCCCCTCTTGGCTTTGACCTCTATTCTGGCTTTGGGTTCCCAGCCTAAGTTTTAGATTTTATCTTGGATAACTCTGACTCCTGTGATAACTGTGATGGGCCCCTGGGTTGATTTATACTGGAAACTTCATTGGGTATCCTATTGTCTAACCTTAAACTATGACTCTGAGACCTGTTTATGTATCTCTCTCTGCCTTGTCCCTGATGTCTTCATTGGAGAAAAGATTTTTCTTCTAGATCTGATATTTAGTGTGAGAAAATGTGACCACTATGGGAATTTCTAGTTTTCCTGAGTACAGGAAAAAAAAATGCTTTTAAATGACCGTAAAGTGTTATTCCAAGAGTGGAAATGAGCTGAATTTGTGGCAAGAAAGATTTAGTCTTGAGAGTAAAAAATCCTTCTGCACTGCTATATTATTTACTAATTAAAATGGGTTATCCGTTGACTTAGAAGATAGGCAGGCAGACATGGGTTCTATCCCAGCTCTACTACTTGCTTTCCCATGTTAACATAGGCAAGGCATTTATTTACCCTCTGAGTCTATAGTCTAAAGTGGGGATAGTAATGCTTATTTTGCATGGTCGTAGCAAGGATAAAGTGAAATGAAACCGTAGCATAGATTGTGGCTGAATACATGTTTCAATTCAACAAATGTTTATTGAAAGTCTACCACATGCCAGACACTGGTACTTCTAAAGATGTAGAGAACTCTTGGATTTGTGGATGAAATAGCCACATATACAATGTGATAAGTGTTTTGCTCCCACTATAAATAGAGTGCTAAGAAAGGCCAGAGGGAAAGAGCAACTAAATGCCTGGGAAGGTTTGAAGTAGGCTATGATGAATACAGAGTCCCTGGGTGGCAAAAACAGTCAAGCGCTGCTAACCGAAAGGTTAGCAGTTAAAGTTCACCCAGAGGTGTCTCAGAAGAAAGGCCTGGTGATCTGCTTCTGAAAGGTCACAGCCTTGAAAGCCATATGGATGTAGTTCTACTCTGAAACACATGGGGTCACCAGGAGTCAGAATCAATTAGACAGTTTTTTTTTTTTTAATGATGAACACAATTCTGTCAGCTAAAGAGGAAGGAAATGAGATGGACCACTCAAAGAAAGTAGGGAATACTTAGAGAATGTATTTCAAACACAAGAAACAAGATAAAGTAGGGCAAGGCCTGATTAAAATCTGCAATGACACTAAACACTAGAAAAACTTGTAGTGCCCTCCTTCATTCAAAATAAAAATTAAGTGTAAGGAAGTCCAACAAAAGTTCAACTAAGTTCTGAATTTCCCTAAGGAAATAGTAAACACTTCTATAGTGCTTATTATTTTCCAGGCACTGTTGTTATAAGCTTTTGATATTTGTTAGCTCACATAATCTTTATAACAATCCTGGGCAAATGCTATTATTATGCCCCATTTAATGCATGAGAAAACTGAAGCACATAGAGGTTAAGTAACTTGCCCAAGGTCATACTGTTGTTGGTAAGTAACAGAGCCAGGATTTGGGTGGTGCAAACCTAATGCACTCGGCTGCTAACATAAAGGTTAAATGTTCAAGTCTACCCAGAGACACCTTGGAAGAAAGTCCTGGTGATTTACTTCTGAAAGGTCACAGTCTTTGAAAACCCTATAGAGCACAGTTCTACTTTGACACTGATGGGGTTGCCATGAGTCTGAATTGACTTGATGGCAACTGTTTGGTTTTTTTGTTTGTTTGTTTGTTTATTTATGTGCTTAACTGCCATGCTATATAGCCTCTTCAAGATGACACTTTTCTGCTCTTTATTTCCTCCCTTCTTTCCTTCCTCCCCCATTCCCTCCCTCACTCTTTCCTCCCTGCTTTCCTTCTTTCTTTCTTTCTTCTTTTTGATAAGTCAGATATCAGCAGTTAGACCCTGTCATCTGCTTTGCTTTTCCTAAACACAATGTTAGACTTTATGCAAAAATATTTATGCCTCTCAAACTGAGTTATATGTAATTATATGCCGAGGGTATTCAAAGCCAGAGGTTACACAAGCCCATTATCTTGCATCAATTTTATTCAAGCATATATAGCTACATGGAGCTAAAATTCACTGAATGCTTTAATATGAGTCAGGCGGTTAGCCTTCAAAACAGCCCTGTGAGGTGGGTAGTGTTATTATCTACATTTTAGTCATGAGGAAACTGAGACCTACAGAGACTAAATAACATGTCCAAGGTGGCATAGCTAATAAGCAATATGGCTGGCACTTAATGCTTGGCCTAACTGGTACCAACTACTCTTAAGTACTATGCATAATTCTTTAAAGCACAAATATACAGTAGAAAGCAAAATTCACATACATGTTTAATACAAAACATAACACTGAAGAACTATCAAACTTGTAGTCAGCTACTTTAGGCTCCAACCTCAGATCCCATTAATAGAGTAAAAAATCACTGTCCTTAGCCACTATGTAGCTAATCTGGTGGAAAAAAATAAGAAGTTCTACAAAAAGTGTATAAAGCCAGAATTGGATGAGAACGGCAGATTCAAAGAGCCGCATTCATATTGACTAGGGGTGACTGCCTTGTGAGTGTCTAATTCTGCATCCCCGTACATCAGTCAGGATCCCAATAAGAAACAGATGGCATACTCAGATTTTCTGACTTGAGAAAGGTTCAATTAAGGGACTATTTACATAAAGGTGAATGGGATATAGGGGACATATAATAGATAGTACAGTAACTCTGAGCTAGTACCAGCTATTACCAGCCATAGGCCTGGATGGTTACTGGAAGCCAGAGGAGAGAGTGAAGAAAAGGCTGCCTTGAGAGGAGCAGTGACCTGGGGTTGAGGCATGCAGCCATCCCAAGGCAACCTCACAGCCAGAGAGCCAAGGGAATTAATAGCCTGACCTCCTCCTCCTCCTTCCCTCTGACCTCCTACGGGAGCCTCCCATTAGTGAAACTCAACCAGATGCCGGAGGGCAAGGGCTCTGGTCAATATAATGCATACAGTTCAGACTATGGATGACAGAGAACAAGAGTGGATAGCAGATCTGCAAAGGGCAAAAAGAAGACCTCCAGCACAATCCCCTGACCCTCGTGAGTCTTTGTAGCAAAGGAGACCTACCAGCATGTGCTGTCACCACTTCCTCAGTCTGCTGATAGCATGGAGTTCCAATATAAGTGACCTCTAAGAGATTATTAAGGAGCTCTGGTGGCGCAACGGTTAAATGCTCAGCTCCTAACCAAAAGGTTGGTGGTTTGAAGCCACCCAGCTGCACTACTCTAGAGAAAGACCCGGTGATCTGCTTCATAAAGATTACAGCATAGGAAACCCTATGGGGCAGTTCTACTCTGTCACATGAGGTTGCTTGGAGTCAAAATCAACTCGACGACATCTAACAACAACAACAAGAGATCATTCTAGCTCTTAAATACTAAACTTCATAATGTTTTAAAATATTGCTAGCTGCTCCAATAGATAAACTCCAAATTCTCAGTGGCTTAACACCGTAAAAGTATCTCACAGTCCAATGTGAGTGTTTCTGGTTGTGAAAGGACTCCACTTGGTCATTCAAGGACCCAGCTTCTTCCATCTCATGCGTCTGTCTTCCTCTGGGTCATTGGAGTTCTTTCCATTCAGCCAGCACATAGGGAAGACACTAAAGTCACTGCTCTTAACTCTGGTTATTGTTGTTGTTAGGTGTCGTTGAGTCAGTTCTGACTCATAGTGACCCTATGTATAACAGAATGAAACGTTGCCCCGTCCTGAGCCATCCTCACAATAGTAGATACGTTTGAGCCCATTGGTGCAGACACTGTGTCAGTCTATCTCTTTTTTCGCTGACCCCCTACTTTACCAAGCATGAAGTCTTTCTCCAAGGACTGGTCCCTCCTGATAACATATCCAAAATAAGCGAGATGAAATCTCAACATCCTTGGCTCAATGGCACCTAACAACAACATGCTTGGTATCATAGAAACATAAACATGTGGATGGTTGATTTCACTTATTTCCTTTTTCATTTAGATGTTTCAGGCTCTCTACACAGACTCAAATAAATTATATCATTCTGACTAAAATCAGTCCATTGGTTTTTTTAAACAACCAGTGAGTTATTTGTTTAACCACATAAACCACAGCCTCCACCAGCCTGTTGTTGTTGTTATGTGCCGTGGAGTTGGTTCTGACTCGTAGCGACCCTCTGTACAACAGAACGAAACACTGCCCAGTTCTGCACCATCCTCACAATTGTTGTTATGCTTGAGCCCATTGTTGGGAATTAATTACATAACTAATGTATAGTTAGATGAAGTCAATTCAAACAAATTTAAAGAGTTTTAGATATAACACATATTAATCTGAAGAAATAACACTAAATAATCAGGATTGTTGTTAGTTGCTGTCAAGTCAGTTCCAACTCACAGCGACCCCATTGTTGCAGCCACGGTGTCAGTCCATCTCATTGAGGGTCTTCCTCTTTTTCGCTGACCCTCTACTTTACCAAGCTGATGTCCTTCTCCAGGGACTGATCCCTCCAGATAGCATGTCCAAAGTATGTGAGACGAAGTCTTGCCATCCTTGCCTCTAAGGAGCGTTCTGGCTGTACTTCTTCCAAGACAGATTTGTTCATTCTTTTGGCAGTTCATGGTATATTCAATATTCTTCACCAATACCATAATTCTAAGGCATCAATTCTTTTTCGGTCTTCCTTATTCATTGCCCAGTTTTCGCATGCATATGAGAAAACCATGGCTTGGGTCAGGCGCACCTTAATCCTCAAAGTGACATCTTCACTTTTTAGCACTTTAAAGAGGTCTTTTGTAGCAGATTTTCCCAGTGCAATCTTTCATTTGATTTCTTAACTACTGCTTCCATGGACATTGATTGTGATCCAAGTAAAATTAAATCCTTGACAACTTCGATCTGTTCTCTGTCTATCATGATGTCGTTTATTGGTCCAGTTGTAAGGATTTTTGTTTTCTTTATGTTGAGGTGTAATCCATACTGAAGGCTAATCCATCAGTAAGTGCTTCAAGTCCTCTTCACTTTCAGCAAGCAAGGTTGTGTCATCTGCATAATGCAGGTTGTTATGGGCTCACCAGCCTGAGCCGAGAAGAGCTAGATGGTGCCTGGCTACCACCACCAACCGCTCTGACAGGGATCACAGTAGAGCATCCCAGACAGAGCAGGAGAAAAATGTAGAACAAATTTCAAATTCACAAAAAAAGACCAGACTTACTTGTCTGACAGAGACTGTAGGAACCCCTGAGACTATGGCCCTTGAACACCCTGCTAACTCAGAACGAAGACTACTCCCAATGTCCACCTTTCAGCCAAAGTTTAGACAGGCCTATAAAACAAACAATAACACACGTGAGGAATGTTCTTCCTAGTCCAATCAAGTATACGAGACCAAATGGGCAACACCTGGCCAAAAGCAAAGACCAGAAGGCAGGAAGGGACAGGAAAACTGGATGAATGGAAACAGGGAACCCAGGAGGGTAAAGGTAAAGGGTGAGAGTGCTGACGCATTATGAGGATTGGAACCAATGTCCAAAACAATTTATGCATAAATTTTTGAATGAGAAATTAATTTGTGCTGTAAACTTTCACCTAAAACACAATAAAATTTTTAAAAAATTATTTATTTCCTCTGAAAATATAATCAAGCATTTTGTCAGTAGCTGAAGCAACAGCCTTGGGTCCCTTAATCGCTACAGACTATCCCCCTCATTGCCCCTCAGTATCCTAAGGCTATTCATTTAATCCCAAGAAATAGTTATTAAGGAGCCTAATTTTATTATCTCATGAAAAGGAAAGAATTCCAATTAGTTACCATAATTTTACCCCAAGGTTCTAACCTCTTATTAGATTTCTACTGACCTAGGCTTTTTCTCTTTTTCCTTCCATAAGTCCTTTGAGGGCACCTTAGTTATTTTATTCTTTGAGATTGAATTTTGTTAAAAAGAGCAGTGACACACAGGTCAAGTTTGTTTTGTAAAAGTCAAAACCTGCCTGGCAGAACAATTAGCAAAGGGACTGTGAGAAAGGCTAGAATCCACAGATAGAGACAAACATCTACATTCCTGTCATACCAATCTCATGTTTTGCTGGAGGAAAAAGTTACACTTCTAATAATGGAGATATGTGAAATTTCTCCTTCTCCTTTAGATTGAGAAAAGGTTGTGACTGGGTTTAAAATAAAAAAGTTGGTCAGCGGTCAACGAAGACATGGCACAAAATCTATGTGGGAGGCTACGTAAAGAGCCTGGATAACTGAAATCCTCAAATTTACTTTAAATACTTCAAATTAGCCCCTCAAAATTTCAACCTCCTCCTCTACTCAGCCAGAGCTGCTTACAAGAAACAAGAGCAGTCCTTTACACCGCATGTCGTTATCTTGACCTTTCCTTAAGAGATAGATGTTTGCAGGCTAATTAACAGTGAAAGGATTGTAGATTTATAATAGAAGAAAGAGGAGCTCGGAGTCTACTACAAGCCCTAGGTTATGGAGAGATTACCATTGCTACAGCCATATAATGCTGATCCAAAAAAAAAAAAAAATAAAACTGTTGCTGTTGAGTCGATTCCAATTCATAGCGACCCCTATAGAACAGAGTAGAACTGCCCCATAGAGTTTCCAAGGAGTACCTGGCGGATTCAAACTGCCAACCTATATGGCTAGTAGACGTAGCTCGTAACCACTACACCACCATACTGCTGATCAGGTGGCGATAAAATAAAACATCTTACAGAATTCACAGACTATGAATCTGCTGACTAGCCACACTTCCTCCAGCACAGCCTATTCACCATTACAAAGTAAGTGAACTAGGGCCTAAGATACTATATGATAATCAAGAAGAACACCAGTTCAGCAGCCAGTCTTGTGCTTAGATAGAACAGGTGGCCATTTCTGGAGTGTTGTTTCCGTGTTCCAAGAAGGTCCTCCTGCCCAAATTATCTATTCTTCCTTATTTCTGCGCCTAAATTTCTCTTAAAACCTAAAAAAAAAACCTTCTTTGTCGAGTCGATTGTGACTCATAGTGACCCTAGAGGACAGAGTAGATACTGCCCCATAGGATTTCCAAGGAGCAGCTCGTGGACTCGAGCTGCCAACCTTTTGGGTAGCAGCTGAGCTCTTAACCGCTGTGCCACCAGGGCCCCAAGTTCCTCTTAGCAGGGCCAAAGTATTTCCTTTCACAAACAGACATATGATTAAAATATTAATCCCATTGGTGTGCTGGGATGCTGACCTCTGCCAGATCTTTAGATGCTGGGATCAAGAAGAAAAGAAACCTTATCAATTTATCTTAGGGAGAGAACTGTAAAAAGAAAATTCAGGCAGTGAGAAAGCAACCTAGCCAAAAACTAGCAAGGGCACTTTAGTTCCTAAATACCTACCAGTGTCAGCTCTCATGTTCTAAAGTTACATCGTGGTGTGGCTGAGAATGGACTTATTTTTATTTTTCCTGCTTGGGTTTCAGTGGCTATTTTCACTTATATCTTCCTTCAATTCTGGAAAATTCTCAGCCATTATCTCTTAAAAAAAATGCCTCTTATTATCTCTATTTCTTCCTTCTGGAACTCCTATTAGATAAATTTTGCAACTACTCATTTTACTCTTCATGTCTCTTTCATATTTTCTCTCTTTAACTCTCTGTGCTGCCTTCTGGGTAATTTCCTCAGATATCTCATTCTATTCAGTAATTCTCCTTTAAGCTTTGTCTAGTCTGTTGCAGTGTGTATATATTGAAGTTTTTTATTCAATAAGATTTTTATAAGTTAACTTTTATTGCGATATAATTTATATACAATAAAATGCGTCCATTTAAATGTGCAATTTGATGAGAAATGTATAAACCCATGTAAAGATCACACCAATCAAGATGTAGAACATTTCTATCATGCCAGAAAATTCCCTCATGCCCCTTTGTAGTCCATCTCACAAAAGCCTAATGAAACCACTAATATTATTTCTATCATGATAAGTTAGTTTTGCCTGATCTAGAATATGATATATACGGAAGTATATAGTATGTATTCTTTTGTGTCTGATTTCTTTTTACAGCATACTGGTTTTGAGATTCTCCCATTTTGTTAAGTGTATCAGAAGTTTATTCCTTTTTATTATCCAGTAGTATTACATCTTACAGATATGCCATAGTTTTTCTATTCACCAGTTGATGAACATTTAGCTTGTTTCCAAGTTTTAGCTATTGTGAATAAAGATGCTATGAACATTTGTGTGCAAGTCTATGTATGGACTTAGTTTTCATTTCCATTGGGTAAACACCTCTGAATAAAATTACTGAATCATAAGGTAGATATATGTTTAACTTTACAAAAAAACTCCAAACTATTTTACAAAGTGGCAGTACCATTTTAATACCCGCCCCCAGTAATGTATGAGAGTTCCAGTTGCTCTACATCCTCATGTACACTTATCAGTTTCTCTAATTTTAGTCACTCCGTTGTTGTTGATTTTTTTTTTTTTGGTTGTTGTTGTTAGTTGCCATTGAGTCAGCTCCAACTCATGGTGACTCCATGTACAACAGAACAAAATATTACCCACTCCTGCACCACCTTCATGATTACTGATATGCTCAAGTCCATTGTTGCAGCCACTGTGTATTTTGAGTGCCTTCTAACCTAGTGGCATCATCTTCCAGCACTACATCAGACAATATTCTGTTGTGATCCATAGAGTTTTCATTGGCTACTTTTCAGAAGCAGATCACCAGGCATTTCTTCCCAGTCTATCTTAGTCTGGAAGCTCCACTAAAACCTGTCCCCCACGGGTGAGCCTGCTGGTATTTGAAATACTGGTAGCGTAGCTTCCAGTATCATGACACACAGGTGGTGGTTAGCCATTCTAATGAGTGTGATTTTAATTTGCATTTCCCTAGTGACTAATGATTTTAGGCACATTTTAATGTACTTATTAGCCACTTGGCCATTCATATATTTTTACTTTGATGAAGTGCCTGTTCAAGACATTTGATCATTTTTTTAAACTGAGTTGTTTGGCTTATTATTATTGAAATTGTAAGAGCTCTTCATAAATACTGGATGAAGGCCTTTGAGAATGTTTTCTTTCAAAGTGTGTATTATGAATTGAATTGTGTTCCCAAAAAATGTGTATCAATTTGGCTAGGCCATGATTCTCAGTATTGTGCAGTTGTCCACCATTTTGTGACCTGATGTGATTTATCCTATGTGTTGTAAATCCTAACCTCTATGATGTTAAAGAGGCAAGATTAGAGGCAGTTATGTTAATGAGGCAGGACTCAGTCTATAGGTTTAGGTTGTATCTTGAATCAATCTCTTTTGAGATATGAAAGGCAGAATCAAGCAAAGAGGAGTGAGATCTCACGCCACCAAGAAAGAAGCAGCGGGAGCAGAGTGCATCATTTAAACCCAGGGTCCCTGCACTGAGAAGCTCCTACACCAGAGGAAGATTGATGACAAGGACATTCCCTCAGAGCCAACAGAGAAAGCAAGCCTTCCACAGAAGCTAGCACCCTGAATTTGGACTTCTAGCCTCCTAGACTGTGAGAGGATAAATTTCTGTTTGTTAAAGCCATTCACTTGTGGTATTTCTGTTATAGCAGCACTAGATAACCAAGACAGAATCTGGTACCAGGAGTGGGGTGCTGCTCTAAGAGATGCCTACAATGTAGAAGTGGTTTGGAAACTGAATGGGTAGTGGCTGAAAGAGTTTTAAAGTGCTTAATAGTAAAAGCCTACATTGACTTGGAGAGACTGTTGGTGGAATTATGAACATCGAAGTCAATTCTGGTGAGGGCTCAGAAGAAAGTGATGAGAGATGTAACACCAGAGATGGCACAGACAGAAAGAAGCAGCAGCAGAACCAGGAGACCAGCGAGGGACAGCACTAGAGACAACCCATAGGACAAGAGAGCTGAGTGTCTTTGGGTGGGAGGCTTCCTGATGGAGTGGAGTGCCTCCAGGCACTTATCGGTAGAGCTAGGCTTGCCTACCCACAGAGCAAGATTGCTGAGTGCCTTCCGGCCAAGGTTTCCTAATGGAGTATGGTACCTCCAGGCAATTACTGGTAGAGCTAAAACTTTAGAACACTTGCTCCAGCAAGGCAGACCCTGGGCAGACCCAAGAGAACTGAGGGGCCAAGGGCCCGAGGGGCCGTGAAGCCAAGAAACCAAGAAACAGAAACTGAAGAGACAAGGAACATAGGAAGCAGAGCTGCCTCAGTCTCAAAGGGTAGGGCCATGACCTCTGGGGTCTCAAAGGGTAAAATCATGGCCTGCTGGGTCTCAAAGGATGGGACAATGGTCTCCTAGGTTTCAAAGAGTCAAATCTTCACCAACTGGGTTCTGGAGTGTGGGGCTGCTTTTCAAGAGTGTAAGCAGAAAGGGGCTGGATCCGCTGTCCAAAGCTGAAGAGGTAGACCCAACAACAGACAAGTACACTTTCTTTTCCAACACACCTGGATGTTCTCCAGAATAGACCACATATTAAGCCATAAAGCAAGCCTTAAGATAATCCAAAGCATTGAAAGACTACAGACCATCTTTTCTGACCATAAAGACATAAAAGTGGAAATCAATAACAGAAAAGGCAAAGGAAAAAAATCAAACACATGGAAACTGAACACCTTGCTCAAAAACTACTGGGTTATAGAAGAAATTAAGGACAGAATAAAGAAATTCACAGAATCAAATAGGATTGAAAACACATCCTACCAGAACCTTTGGGACACAGCAAAACCAGTGCTCAGAGGTCAATTTATAGCAATAAATGCACACATCCAAAAAGAAGAAAGGGTCAAAATCAAAACAATAACACTACAACTTGAACAAGTAGAAACAGAGCAGCAAAAGAAGATCTCGGGCACCAGAGGAAAGTAACTAATAAAAAGCAGAGTAGAATTCAATGAAACAGAAAAGCAATTGAAAGAGTTAACAAGACCAAAAGCTGGTTCTTTGAAAAGATCAACAAAATCGATAAACTGTTGGCCAAACTGACAAAAGAAAAACAGGAAGAGGAAGTAAATAACCCATATAAGAAATGATATGGGTGATATCACAATAGACCCAAATGAAATTAAAAGAATCATAACAGAATACTATGAAAAATTGTACTCTAACAAATTTGAAAATCTAGAGGAAATGGACAAATATCTAGAAACACACTATCTACCTAAACTAACACAAACAGAGGTACAACAACTAAATAAACCCATAGCAAAAGAAAAGATTGAAAAGGTAATTTAAAGACTTCCAACAAAAAAAAGCCCTGGCCCTGACAGTTTCACTGGAGAATTCTACCAAACTTTCAGAGAAGAGGTAACACTACTACTACTCAAGGTATTTCAGAGCATAGAAAAGGATGGAATACTCCAAAACTCATTCTATGAAGCCAAAATAAACCTGATACCAAAACCAGGTAAAGACACCACAAAAAAAAGAAAACTACAGACCAATATCACTCATGAACATTGATGCAAAAATCCTCTACAAAATTCTAGCCAATAGAATTCAGCAAAATATCCAAAAAATAATTCACCATGATCAAGAGGGATTTATACAAGTTATGCAGGGATGCTTCAACATTAGAAAAACAATCAATGTAATCCATCACATAAATAAAACAAAAGACAAGAACCACATGATCTTATCAATCAATTCAGAGAAGGCATTTGACAAAGTCCAACACCCATTCATGATAAAAATTCTCAGCAAAATAGGAATTGAAGAGAATTCCTCAACATAATTAAGGGCATTTACATAAAGCCAATTACCAACATCATCCTAAATGGAAAACCTATTAAAAAAAAAAAAATTGCCGTCGTATTTCTAATGCAGAAGATATCATCTTATACACAGAAAACCCCAAAGAATCCACAAGAAAACAATTGGAACTAATAGAAGATTTCAGCAAAGTATCAGGATACAAGATAAACATACAAAAATAAGTTGGATTCCTCTACAGCAACAAAGAGAACTTCCAAGAGGAAATCACCAAATCAATACCATTTATAATGGCCCCCCAAAAGATAAAATACTTAGGAATAAATCTAACCAGAGATGTAAAAGACCTATACAAAGAAAACTACAAGATCCTACTGCAAGAAACCAAAAGAGACCTGTGTAAGTGGAAAAACATACCTTGCTCATGGATAGCAAGACTCAGCATTGTGAAAATGTCAATTCTACCCAAAGCAATCTACAAATACAATGCAATCCCGATCCAAATGTCAATGGCATTTTTTTAATGAGATGGAGAAACAAATCACCAACTTCATATGGAAAGGGAAGATGTCCCAGTTAAGTAAAGCATTACTGAAGAAGAACAAAGTGGGAGGCCTCATGCTACCTGATTTTAGAAACTATTATACCACTACAGTAGTCAAAACAGCCTGGTACTGGTAGAACAATAAACACATAGACCAATGGAACAGAATTGAGAATCCAGACGTAAATTCATCCACCTATGAGCAGCTGATATTTGACAAAGGCCTAAAGTCTGTTAAATGGAGAAAAGACAGTCTCTTTAACAAATGGTGCTGGCATAACTGGATATCCATCTGCAAAAAACTGAAACAAGACCCATACCTCACACCATGGACAAAAACTAACTCAAAATGGATCAAAGACTAAATATAAAATAAAAAGCAATAAAGGTCATGGAAGAAAAAAATAAGGACAACCCTGGGAGCCCTAATACATGGCATAAATAGAATACAAACCATAAGTAACAATGTACAAACACCAGAAGAGAAATAGATAACTGGGGGCTCCCAAAAATCAAACACTTATGTTCATCAAAAGACTGCACCAGAAGAGTCAAAAAACAACCTACAGACTGGGAAAAATTTTTGGCTGTGACAATTCCGATCAGCGTCTAATCTCTAAAATCTACAAGATACTGCAAATCCTCAACAACAAAAAGACAAATAACTCAATTAAAAAATGGGTGAAGGATATGAACAGGCACTTCACCAAAAAAGACATTCAGGTGGCTAACAGATACATGAGGAAATGCTCACGATCACTAGCCATTAGAGAAATGCAAATCAAAACTACAGTGAGGGAATTCCGGCAAAGTGGCGCCCTAGACAGAAGCACCACGCCGTCCCTCCACAGCAAAGATCCGAAAAACTAAGCCATACAGAGAAAACAGCAATCCTTAAACCCTAAAACATCAAATGAAGACATAAAGAACTCAGCCAAGCACCAAATGGAGTGAGAAAAGTGACAGAGAATGGAGAGTGAGGAGAGATTCATGCAGAGGTCCCCTATCAGCTAACGCAGTGTGGATCTGCCATTTTGGACTCCTATCGGAGACCAGCAAATAGGGGGTACAAGAAAGCAGCTTCACGGAGCTTCCAGCGGGAGACAAAACTACTGGTAATTTGTGATATACGTTTTCCCACCCCCCACCCTTCTTCACCCCCACTCAGCCTCCTCTGCTTCCCACGGCCACAGTCTCTTGTCTGGGATTCCACCTGCCCGCACTGGCTGGCTCTCTGACTGCCATTTGTTGGCTGCTGGTGTTGCTTTTTTTCCACTTCTTTTGATTTCTTCCTTACCTCTTACCACCTCCCTCTCCTTTCGTTCAAATACCTGGCTCCATGCGCCATCTTTGCTTCTTCCTGAGAGGCTGCGGAGCTCCATTCGAGTGTGGAAATGCCTCCCTGTCTGGGCTGCCACACTGGTGGGATCCTGGGGCTTTTGTTTGTTTGTTTGTTTTGAATTGTTTGTTTTTTTTTCCTTCTCTCGAGTTGGGAGCCCATTCTAGCCGGGCAGTGCTGCGCGGCTTGGAACCTACCCCCTTGGCTTGCGCAGACGCACAGAGGGATCCCTGAGGGCATTTCTTTTTTCGTGGGTATTTTTTCTGTTTTTTGAGGGGCTTTTCTTGTTCTTTTTTTAATTTGTTTTGTTTTCTTTCCCCTCTTTTTCCCTTTTTATCTTTCTTCATTACCCAGTTTCTCATCTCTCTATACCTTCCTTCTCTTTCTGTTCTCTGAATACCTGGCACTGAATACCTCTATGCCTTCTAGCCAGGCTGTACTGCAAAACCAGAGAACAACTTCCCCAGACCTCATAGCCACACCAGTGGGATCACTGGAAGCTTTGCTGTTCTTTTTCCTTTCTGATTTTTATTTATTCATTCATTTCTTTTTTATTCCTCTTCTTCCCCTTTTACTTTTTCTCCATTTCATAGTCTCTCATCTCTCCACTCCAACAGAAAGCCCCCCCAGCACTCTTTTTTGTTTGTATGTTTTTGGTTCCTGTTCCTCTCTCCTCTCTCCCATATCCATCTTAGCTCCACACATAACAATCTCCCCCCTACATCCTGCCTACCTACACCATGTGCTTAACATCACACCACCAAGCAGCACAGGCATGGCCTACTGGAATCTGCCCTGCACTGATTACCCACCCATCCTGGTGCCTGTAGTAAGTGCCACAAACAACCCGTCCCAGTAACTCCTCTTCAGCTAGATCTGCCCTACTGTACCATATCTGAGTGACGGACCCTGCCAGTTGGAGAAGGAGGTGAAAAGTATCATGCCCACAGATGAACAAACAACAAAGAACACAGCCCGCCTGCTCAGACATAGCCAAATAAAAAAAAAAAGAATGAAACAAACAAATCTACAATCAATAAACAAGAAAAATAACTACTGAATGCACCGAAGACAGCAGACAATATCAAAACATTTACAAAAACAGGACAGAATGGTTCCAGTAGGCGTCCAAAATAAAA
>NW_004444004.1:4111681-4121595 GCF_000243295.1 Trichechus manatus latirostris | reverse complement strand
GCTTCCTTAAAAAACTAGAAATAGAAGTACCATAAGAACCAGCAATCCCACTCCTTGGAATATATCCTAGAGAGATAAGAGCTGTCACACGAACAGATATATGCACACCCATGTTCATTGCAGCACTGTTCACAATAGCAAAAGGATGGAAATAATATAGGTGCCCTTCAACGGACGAATGGATAAACAAATTCTGGTATATCCACACAAAGGAATCCTACACAACAATAAAGAACAACGATAAATCCGTGAAACATAACATGGAGGAATCTGGAAGGCATTATGCTGAATGAATTTAGTCAGTCACAGAAGGACAAATTTTTTATGAGACCACTATTATAAGAACTCATGAAATAGTTTAAACACAGAAGAAAACATTCTTTGATGGTTACAAGAGTGAGGAGGAAGGGAGAGGGGTATTCACTAACTAGACAGTAGACAAGAATTATCTTAGGTGAAGGACAACACACAATACAGGGGAAGTCAGCACAACTGGACTAAACCAAAAGCTAAGAACTTTCCTGAATACAATCAAACACTTCGAGGGACAGAGTAGCAGGGGTAGGGGTCTGGGGACCATGCTTTCAGGGGACATCTAGGTCAATTGGCATAACAAAGCTTATTAAGAAAATGTTCTACATCCTACTTTGGTGAGTGGTGTCTGGGATATTAAAAGCTTGCAAGCAGCCATCTAAGATGCATCAGTTGGTCCCAAACACTTGGAGTAAAGGAGAACGAAGAACACCAAAGACACAAGGAAATTATTAGCCCAGGAGACAGAAAGGGCCACATAAACCAGAGTTAGCAACCTGAGACCAGAAGAACTAGATGGTGCCTGGCTACCACCAATGATCACCCTGACAAGGAACACAACAGAAAAAAAAAAGAAAAAAAAATATATAAACTATTGTGAGGATTGTCCCAGACTGGACAACATTTCATTCTGTTATACATAAGGTGTCTATAAGTTGGAGCGAATTCTATGATCACCTGTGGTTAACATGCATTTGGATGTGATTGTCTCTCCGAAAGTCTTCCTCAGGGAATTCATCTTGCTGCCTGGATAAGAAGGTCAATTAAACTCACAGAGGCTTTAGTGATGCCTCAGGTCTTTGTCCCTAAAGAGGTAGACAAGAAGTACAGCAATATTTGTTCAATCAAAATGACTTTCTCTATTTTCCTGCTGGGTTAGTGATATGCTGTTAGACATTTGTCTTTTGCTTCCCTTCCTTCCAAAAGAAGCCATCAGTCCAAATGCATCCCCTACACTGATATTAAAAATATCTTTTTATGAATCCCTCCCCCCTCAAAATAAAGCTGAGGAGGGGGGCTGTCATGCCGAAAGGACAGACGAATGGGACCTGCCGGGGCCGAGGGGATGAGGTTGCCACTCAGAGAGACTAGGAGAATGGGGTCACCCAAATCCAAAGGAGCAGAGTTGCCGTCCAGTGGGCAAGGAAGGCAAAGCCGAAGCCCAGGTCTGACAGGCCTCCACCCAGAATCCAGAGAGTGTGCCCAGCAACCAGAGTCTGGAGGGCAGGGCCATTGCCCAAATGGTCTCATAGAACAGAGGGTTGTTTTCAAGCCTTGAGAGCTAATATAATGTGTTCTGCTGACTTGGTGCTTGTTATCCCTTCTTTCCCTCCAATTTCTCCCATTTGTAATGGAAATGTCTACCTTGTGCCTGTTCCACCATTGTACTTTGGAAACAGATAACTTGTGTTCTAGATTTCACAGATGAAGAGGAATTTTGCCACAGGATGGAATTTGAACTTGGAGTTAAGACTTTTGGGACGAAGTGATGGAGTGAATGTATTTTACATGTGGCAATGACATGAATTTTGGGGCCAAAGGGTGGAATGTTATGGATTGAATTGTGTTCCCCAAAAACGTGTATCAACTCGGCTAGGCTGCGATTCCCAGTATTGTGTTGTTGTCCACCATTTTGTGAACTGATGGGATTATCCTAACCTGTTGCCCTCAAGTCGATTCCGACTTATAGCAACCCTATAGAGGAAAACTGCCCCATAGGGTTTCCAAGGAGCGTCTGGTGGATTTGAACTGCTGATCTTTTGGTTAGCAGCCGAGCTCCTAACCACTGCACCACCGGCTCTGTGTGTTATAAATCCTAACCTCTATGATGTTAATGAGGCAGGATTAGAGGAGTTATGTTTATGAGGCAGGACTCAATATACAAGGTTAGGTTGTATCTTGAATCAATCTCTTCTGAGATATAAAAAAGAGAAGCAAGCAGAGAGGTGTGGGATCTCATGCCACCAAGAAAGAAGTGCCAGGAGTGGATCGTGTCCTTTGGACCCTGGGTTCCTATACTGAGAAGCTCCTACACCAGGGGAAGATTGATGACAAGGACCTTCCCCCAGAGGTGACAGAGAGAGAAAGCCTTCCCCTGGAGCCGGCACCCTGAATTTGGACTTCTAGCCTCCTAAACTGTGAGAGAATAAATTTCTGTTTGTTAAAGCCATCCACTTGTTGTATTTCTGTTATAGCAGCACTAAATAACTAACACAGTGTGGCATGCCTTTTCATTTTATTATCTGTGTCTCTTGAAATGCAGATCTTTAAAATTTTTTGATAAAGAGGGCAACTTATCAATTTTTTTAATTTTGTACTTCAGTGCTTATTGCATGCCTAAAAATGTATGCCTATCCCAAGATCATGAAGACTTTCTCCTAGGATTTTTATAGTTTTAGGTTTCACATTTATGTCCATAATCCAATTTCAATTAATTTTGTTCATGATTTCCGGTATGACTTGATGTTCCTTTTTTTTCTTTAAGTCATATGGATATTTAATTGTCCCAGCATCATTTGTTGAAAAGGCTTTCCTTTCATCATTGAATTATTTGAGTCACCTTTGTGTGGTTGTATTTCAGGACTCTATCATGTTTCATTAGTCTACATGTCTGTCTTTACACTAATACAATGCTCTCTTGATTACTGTAGCTTTATGTATTATGTGAAAGTGAAGGGGACTTGAAGCATTTACTGATGAAGATCAAAGACTACAACCTTCAGTATGGATTACACCTCAACGTAAAGAAAACAAAAATTCTCACAGCTGGACCAATAAGCAACATCATGATAAATGAAGAAAAAATTGAAGTTGTCAAGGATTTCATTCTACTTGGCTCCACAATCAACACCCCTGGAAGCAGTAGTCAAGAAATCAAACAACGTATTGCATTGGGCAAATCTGCAAAAGACCTCTTTCAAGTGTTAAAAAGCAAACAAGTCACTTTGAGGACTAAGGTGTGCCTGACTCAAGCCACGATATTTTCAATTGCCTCATATGTATGTGAAAGCTGTACTATGAATAAGAAAGACTGAAGAAGAATTGATGCCTTTGAATTACAGTGTTAGCGAAGAATATTGAATATACCATGAACTGCCAGAAGAACAAACAGATCAGTCTTGGAAGAAGTACAGCCAGAATGCTCCTTAGAAGCAAGGATGGTGAGACTTCGTCTCATGTACTTTTGGGCATGTTATCAGGAGGGACCAGTCCCTGGAGAAGGACATTACGTTTGGTAAAGTAGAAGGTCAGCGAAAAAGAGGATAACCCTCAATGAGGTGGATTGGCACAGCGGCTGCAACAATGGGCTCAAACTTAGCAACAATTGTGAGGATGGCACAGGACACAGCAGTGTTTCGTTCTGTTATACATAGAGTCGCTATGCGTCAGAATCGACCCCATAGCAATTAATAACAACAATATGTATTACGTCTTGAGACAAGTAGTGTCAATCATCCAACTTTGTTCTTCTTTTGCAAAATCATTTTGGATATTCTAGGTCCTTTGCATTTCCATGTAAATTTTAGAATAAGCTTATGAGTTTCTTCAAAATGCCTGCTGGAACTCTTCTTGAGATTGCATTGAATCTAGGACTCAATTAGGGAAACAACATCTTAACAGCATTGAGTCTTCTGATCCATTAGCGTGGTGTATCTATTTATTTTGGTCTTCTTTAATTTGTCTCAGCTACGTTTTCTAGTTTTCAGTGTGCAGGTCTTGTACATATTTTGCCAAATTTATCCATAAGTAGTCATAGTTTTGATGCTATTATAAATTTTAGTTTTATTTAATTATGATTTCTGTTTTTTTGGTACTAGCATATAGAAATACAATTGATTTTATATATTGTGCTTGTATCCTGCATCCTTGTAAAATCTACTTATTAATTTTAGGACTCTGTGGATTCTTTAGAATATCCTATGTACATAACCATGTTGCCTGTGAATAAAGACAGTTTCACTTCTTCCTTCCCAATATTCATGCATTTTATTTCTTTTACTTGCCTTATTGCACTGGCTATAATCTCTAGTGAAATCTTGCCTTGTTCAGAATTTAGAGGGAAAGCATTCAATATATTACCATTTAGTAGAATGTTAGCTGTTTTGTCTTTCTTTTTCTTTTTTCTTTCTTTTCTTTTTTGGTAAAGGCCTTTATCAAATTGAGGAAGTTCACTCCTTTTCCTAATTTGCTAGTGTGTGTGTGTGTGTGTGTGTGTGTGTATCATGAATAAGTACTGAATTTTGTCACATGATTTTTCTTCATTGAGATGATCATAAAGTTTTCCTCCTTTGCTCTTTAATGTGAATTACAATGATTTTTAAATGTTAAAACAACTTTGCATTTCAGAGATAACCCCACTCTGTGGTAATATATTGTCTATTTTATCTTGTGCTGGATTTGATTTGCTAATACTGTGTTGAGGATTTTTATGCATACTTTCATGTCTGTAGTTTTCTTGTAATATCTTAATCTAGTTTTGATGTCAAGGTTATGGTGGCCTCTTGTTTCTGTTTGCACAGGATTGATATCATTTTTTCCTTAAATATTTTATAGAATTTACCAATGAAATCTTCTGGGCCTGGGGTTTTATTTGTGGAAAGTTTATGATGATGATGGTGATGATGATAAATTCAATTAGATATAGGACTATTCAGATCTTTCTGTTTCTTCTTGGGTCAGTTTCAGTATGTTGTATATTTCAAAGAATTTGCCCATTTTATCTGTTGTCTTATTTATTGGCATAGTTTTTTCATTCAAAAAACCTGTTGCTGTCGAGTTGATTCTGACTCATAGTGACCCTATAGGAACTGTCCCATATAGTTTCCAAGGAGCAGCTGGTGGATTTGAACTGCTGAACTTTGAGTTAGCTGCTGAGTTCTTAACCACTGCACCACTAGGGCTCCAATTTGTTCATTATATTCCCTTATTATCATTTTGATTTCTAGATTCTTTAGTGGCATCTCCCTGTTCATTTCTTATATTAGTAATTTGTATTTTCTCTCTCTCTTTTTTTTTCCTAATTGGTCTTGCCTTAGGTTTATCAATGTTATTAATCTTTTCAAAGAACAAAATTTTGCTTTGTTAATTTTTTATTGTTTATCTGATTCAATGTCATTGTTTCATGCTCTAATCTTTATTATTTCTTTAATTTTACTTTGAGTTCACTTGGCTCTTCTTTTTCTAGCTTCTTATAGTGGAACTTAGACGATTGAGTTTAGGCATTTCTTCTTTTTGAATATAGGCATTTAAAGATATATATCTCCCTCTAAGCTTTAGAGCTACATTCCACAAATTCTGGTACACGGGTTTTCATTATTATTTAGTTATAAATATTTTCTAGTTTCTCTTGTGATTTCTTCTTTGACCCATGGGTTATTTAGAAAGAGTGGTTCAATTTCTACATATATGGGAAATTCCTAGGTATCATCATTATTAATTTTCAATTTAATTCTGTTTTGGTCAGACAGCATACTCGGTTATAGTTCAATTTTTTGAAATTTATTGAGATTCATTTTATGACTCAGCATAGTTGATCTTGGTGAACATTCATGTGTACTTGAAAATGATGTATATTCTTCAGTTACTGGACAGTTTATAAATATCAATTAGTTCAAGTTTGCTGATAGTGTTGCTCAGATCTATAGTCTTACAGATTTTTTGTCTACTTGTTCTATCAATTACTGAGAGAGATATGTAAAAATTCCGAACTATGATTGTGTTTTTGTCTGTTTCTCCCTTAGTTCAATCAGTGATTGTTTCATGCATATTGTGGTTGATATGTTGTAAAGAGTCTGGATTATGTTTTTTTTCCTTTCAAGAGCACTGAGTTTTGTTCTGACATGAAGTTAATTTATTGCCAGCTATTCTTGATCCTGACAAGGCTTGGTTTTAGGACTTATTAGGGTGAGACTAGAATAGCCATTACTCTAAGACAAGCTCCTCACTCTAAATTATGGCTTTTCTTGTGTCTCAGCTGAATGCCCAGTGTATCAGTGAGGTCTCTCCACTAAGGCTGAGCCAATACTCCAACATCAACCAGAACTGTGCTACCTCTAGTACCTTCATTCGACTCTCAATGCTGTTGTAACTTCTTTCTGTTGGGCCTATGGAGTCTCCCTCTGTACATGGGAAAACAAAGCTTTGGCCAAGGAAACACATGGAACCCCAAATAGATTTATGGGAACCCCGTCCATGTAGCTCCCTTCTCTGCAGTAAATTCCAGCTGCTCCAGTAGCCTCAAACTCCAAACTCTGCCTCATTAGCTCAGGAGTATTGTCAAGCTCAGTTTGGATCCATCTCCCTGTGCTGTGGTCTGGAAATTGTCCCAGACGTTAACAAGGATAACTGATCATGGTCTTACACTGCCTATTGTCTGATGCCTGAAAACAATTGTCTTATATATATTTGTTCAATTTTATAGTTGTTTACAGTGGGAAGATAAGTCTGGCATCTGTTCCTCTATAATGACTGGAAGAAATTCTCAATGACCTTTTTTTTTCATTTGTAATACTTCAGCTTTATACTTCTTTAAATCTTCCTGATATTCTTTCATAGTATCTTGTTCTTATTTTATGGATTCTATTCTTTATCACATTGAACACTAGAAATATTCTTATATTAAATTCCGATTTGGGATATCCCATTATCTCTACTTACTCAGTTAAGAATTTTCCTTTTTTTTTGATTGCTGGACTGCCCTGGCATTTGATATTCCCATTTGTTTTATAATTTTTGTTTGTAAGGTCATTTTAGTAGCAGTTATATTCATTGGAACTTCTTCATGTACTCTGTGATAGCCTCTCAGTAGGACTGTTTTATGTTTGCCTCTGCCAAGGATATATGGGATTCACAGATTCAAACTAGATTTTAGGTTGAATTGTAGTCCATTTTTCTCCATCATGTAGATAGCGGAAATGTGGATCTCATACCCATGAATGCACAGGTGCCGTTCATGGATGGCGCAATGCGTTTTTAACAGTCCAGCCTCTTTTTTTCTTTTATTTTATTGTTGTACTTTAAGTGAAAGTTTACAATTCAAGTTAGTCTGTCATACAAAAATTTATACATACATTGTCATGTAACCCTAATTGCTCTCCCTATACTGTGACAGCACATTCCTCCTTTCCACCCCGATTTCCCGTGTCCATTCAACCAGCTCCTGACCCTATCTGCCTTCTCATCTCACCTCCAGACAGGAGCTTCCCATTTAGTCTCACGTATCTACTTGATCTAAGAAGCACACTCTTCACGAGTAACATTTTATGTCCCATAGCCCAGTCTAATCTTTGAGTGAAGAGTTGACCTTGGGAATGGTTTTAGTGCTGGGTTGATAGAGTATGGAGGCCATGCTTCCTGGGATTCCTCCAGTCTCAGTCAGACCATTAAGTCTGGTCTTTTTACTAGAATTTGAGTTCTGCACCCCACATTTCTCCTGCCGCATCAGGGACTCTCTGTTGTGTTCCCTGTCAAGGTGGTCATTAGTGGTAGCCAGGCATCATCTGGTTCTTCTGGTCTCAGGCTGTTGCAGTCTCCAGTTTATGTGGCCCTTTCTGTCTCTTGGGCTAATGCTTTCCTTGTGTCTTTGGTTTTCTTCATTCTCCTTTACTCCAGGTGGGTTGGGACCAATTGATGCATCTTAGATGGTTGCTCACTACCTTTTAAGACCCCAGACACCACTCACCAAAGTGAGATACAGAACATTTTCATAATGAACTTTGTTATGCCAATTGACCTAGATGTGCCCTGAAAGCATGGTCCCCAGACCCCTGCCCCTGCTACTCTGTCCCTCGACGTGTTTGGTTGTATTCAGGAAACTTCTTAGCTTTTGTTTAGTCCAGTTGTGCTGCCTTCCCTTGTAGTGTGTGCTGTCCTTCCCTTCGCCTAAGAAAATTCTTGTCTACTATCTAGTTAGTGAATACCCCTCTCCGTCCATCCCTACCCTCGTAACCATCAAAGAATGTTTTCTTCTGTGTTTAAAGCTTTTCTTGAGTTCTTATAATAATGGTCTTATACAATATTTGTCCTTCTGTGACTGACTAAATTCATTCAGCATAATGCCTTCCAGATTCCTCCATGTTATGTTTCACAGATTCATCGCTGTTCTTTATTGTTGTGTAGTATTCCATTGTGTGGCTATACCATACTTTGTTTATCCATTCGTCCATTGATGGGCACCTAGGTTGTGTCCATCTTTTTGCTATTGTGAACAGTGCTACAATGAACATGGGTGTGCATATATCTGTTTGTGTGACGGCTCTTATTTCTCTAGGATATATTCCAAGGAGCAAGATTGCTGGATCGTATGGTAGTTTTATTTCTAGCTTTTTAAGGAAGCACCAAATCGATTTCCAAAGTGGTTGTACCATTTTACATTCCCACCAACAAGGTATAAGTGTTCCACTCCCCACAACCTCTCCAGCATTTATTATGTTGTTGTTTTTTTTTATTAATGCTAGCCTTGCTGGTGTGAGATGGTATCTGATTGTAGTTTTGATTTGCATTTCTCTAATGAATAATGATCGTGAGCATTTCTTCATATGTCTGTTAGCTGCCGGAATGTCTTCTTTGGTGAAGTGCCTGTTAATATCTTTTGCCCATTTTTAATTGGGTTATTTGTCTTTTTGTTGTTAAGATTTTGCAGTACCTTGTAGATTTTAGAGATTAGACGCCGATCAGATTTGTCATAGCTAAAAATTTTTTCGCAGTTTGTAGGTTGTCTTTTGTCTTTTTTGGTGCAGTCTTTTGATGACCATAAGTGTTTGATTTTTAGGAGTTCCCAGTTATCTAGTTTCTCTTCTGCTGTTTGTGCATTGTTAGTAATGTTTTGTATTCTCTTTGTGCCATGTATTAGGGCTCCTATTTTTCCTTCCATGACCTTTATAGTTTTAGATTTTATATTTAGATCTTTGATCCATTTTTAGTTAGTTTTTGTGCATGGTGTGAGGTATTGGTCTTGTTTCAGTTTTTTGCAGATGGATATCCAGTTATGTCAGCACCGTTTGTTAAAGAGACTGTCTTTTCCCCCGTTTAATGGACTTTGGACCTTTGTCAAATATCAGCTGCTCATAGGTGGCTGACTACGTCTGGATTCTCAATTCCGTTGCATTGGTCTATGTGTCTGTTGTTGTACCAGTACCAGGCTGTTTTGACTACTGTGGCTGTATAATAGGTTCTAAAATCAGGTAGTGTGAGGCCTCGCACTTTGTTCCTCTTCTTGAGTAATACGTTACTTATCCGGGGCCTCTTCCTTTTCCATATGAAGCTGGTGATTTGTTTCTCCATCTCATTAAAAAATGTCTTTGGAATTTGGATCAGGATTGCATTGTATCTGTAGATCGCTTTGGGTAGAACTGACATTTTCACAATGCTGAGTTTTGCTATCCATGAGCAAGGTATGTTTTTCCACTTATGCAGGTCTCTTTTGGTTTCTTGCGGTAGGGTCTTGTAGTTTTCTTTGTACAGATCTTTTACATCTCTGGTTAGATTTATTCCTAAGTATTTTACCTTCTTGGGGACGAATGTAAACGGTATTGATTTGGTGATTTCCTCTTCGAAGTTTTCTTTGTTGGTATAGAGGAATCCAACTGATTTTTGTATGTTTC
>NW_004444004.1:4107723-4109341 GCF_000243295.1 Trichechus manatus latirostris | reverse complement strand
AATGGTATGTCTATTTCTGGCTTTCTGAGGAAGCACCATATCATTTTCCAAAATGGTTGTATCATTTTGCGTTCCCACCAGCAGTGCATAAGCAGTCCAGTCTCCCCGCAGCCGCTCTGACATTTGTTATTTCCAGTGTTTTTGATTCGTGAATTGGCTAGAATTTTGTAGAGAATTTTTGTGTCAATGTTCTTGAGGGATATTGGTCTAATTTTCTTTATTTTGTGGTGTCTTTACCTTGTTTTGGTATCAGAGTTATGCTGGCTTCATAAAATAAGTTTGGGAGTATTCCACCCTTTTCTATGCTCTGAAATACCTTTAGTAGTAGTGGTGTTAACTCTTCTCTGAAAGTTTGGTAGAATTCTCCAGTGAAGCTGTCCGGGCCAGCACTTTTTTTGTTGAGAGTTTTTTAATTACTTTTTCAATGTATTCGTTTGCTATAGGTTTATTTATTTGTTCTACCTCTGTTTGTGTTAGTTTAGGTTGGTGGTGAGTTTCTAGAAATTTGTCCATTTCCTCCTGGTTTTCAAAATTGTTAGAGTACTATTTTTCATAGTATTCTTTTATGATTCTTTTAATTTCAATTGGGTCTGTTGTGATATAACCCATCCCATTTCTTATACGTGTTATTTGCTTCCTGTCCTGTTTTTCTTTTGTCATTTTGGCCAATGGTTTATCTATTTTGTTGATCTTTTCAAAGAACCAGCTTTTCGGTCTGTTTATGCTTTCCATTGTTTTTCTTTTCTCTATTTCATTCAATTAGGCTCTAATTCTTATTATTTCCTTTCTTCTGAAGCCGGAGGGCTACTTTGCTGCTCTCTTTCTACTTGTTCGAGTTGTAGGGTTAATGTTTTGATTCTGGCCCTTTCTTCGTTTTGAATGTGTGCATTTATTGCTATAAGTTGACCTCTTAGCAGTGGTTTTGCTGTGTCCCAAAGGTTCTGGTAGGATGTGTTTTCATTCTCATTTGATTTTATGAATTTCTTTATTCCACACTTAATTTCTTCTATAACTCAGTGGTTTTTGAGCAACGTGTTGTTCAGTTTCCATGTGTTTGACTTTTTTCCTTTCTTTTTCTGTCATGGATTTCTACTTTTATGGCTTTATGATCAGAAAAGATGCTTTGTGATGTTTCGATGCTTTGGATTCTCTTAAGGCTTGCTTTATGGCCTAATATGTGGTCTATTCTAGAGAATGTTCCATGTGCGTTGGAAAAGAAAGTATACTTGGCTGCTGTTGGGTGGAGTGTTCGGTATATGTCCATGAAATCAAGTTGATTGATTGTGGCATTTAGATCTTCCGTGTCTTTATTGAGCTTCTTTCTGGATGTTCTGTCCTTCACCAAAAGTGGTGTGTTGAAGTCTCCTAGTATTATTGTAGAGCTATCTATCTCTCTTTTCAATGCTGTTAGACTTTGTTTTAAGTATTTTGGAGCCCTGTCATTGAGTACATAAATATTTATTATGGTTCTGTCCTTCTGAAGTATTGTTCCTTTAATCTTTATATAGTGTCCTTCGTTATCCTTTGTGGTGGATTTTACTTTAAAGTCTATTTTGTCAGAGATTAATATTGCCACTCCTGCTCTTTTTTGAATGTTCTTTGCTTGCTATATTTTTTT
>NW_004444004.1:4074962-4106611 GCF_000243295.1 Trichechus manatus latirostris | reverse complement strand
CCCCACATAATTCTTAGGGTTTCTTCATTTTTTAAAATCCTTTTATCTGATTTTTCCTCAAATAAGTTGGTGTCAAGTGCTTTATCTTCAGTCTCACTAATTCTGACTTCCATTGCCTCAGTTCTGCTCTTATGACTTTCTATTGAGTTATCTAATTCTGAAATTTTATTGTTAATCTTCTGGATTTCTGATTGCTGTCTCTCCATGGCTCCTCCATCCTGTTAAATTTGTCATTATGCTCTTCTGTAATCTTCTTAAGTCCTCTATTGCTTGGTCTGCATTTTTTCTAATTTCCTTCCTGATCTCTTGAAGAGTTCTGTATATTAATCTTTTGTATTCTGCCTCTGGTAATTCCAAGAAATTCTCTTCCTCCAGAAAATGTCTTGATTCTTTATTTTGGGAGCTTGCTAAATCCATAATGTTCTGCCTCTTTATGTGATTTGATATTGCCTGTTGTCTCCAAGCCATCAATAAGTTATTATATTTATTTATTTTATGTTTGCTTTCTGTGTCCTAGCTTCTTGTTTTGTTTTGATATCCCTAAATAGGCTGCTCGTGTGAGCTAGCCCAATCACCTGCACCCCTGAAGTTCCAACGTCATCCCACCAGGTGGCCAGACCTGCCACTAAGTATGTGAACACAAGAGTCCACCCACTCCTCCTGTATGGATTCAGCTCAAGTGTCCAGGTAGTTGGCCACCAAGTGAGTGGTGCAGGCTTTCACCTACAGTCCTAGACAGGCATGGGTGATTGGTGTAGGCACAGGCATCTGGCTGCAGCAGGGAGTCACACACTGAGCAAGGCAAGAGGCCAATGGCTGCCCTCGAGTGTCCGGGAAGAAAGCGTTTCCCTGTTCCCTAGAGCATGTAGGTGGGTGGGTTTTGCAGCCAGACTATGAGCACCCAATGCTGTTGGCTGTAGGGACTGGGAGCACCACTTATTCTTGGGCCCCTGTTGCAGGTGGCTAGGTGACGTGGGTGGAGCCACCAGTCCTCAGGCCCCTGATGTGGGTAGGTGAAGACCCTTCTTAATGGGCAGAGCAGTGTCAAACGTCACAAATCTGCCACTTCACAGCTGAAACAGTTGAAGATAGACTTCAGGTATATAGCCTGCTGTACTGTGGTAATGAGGGCCTATGCTGTTGAAATGGGCCCACACAAGTCTGCAGGGGGAAAGGCACTCAAAGTCCATGGACCCCTTATTCCTGTGCCTAGACAAAGGAGCTGTGCCTACCCTGAGTTTCTGGCTTAGGGGAGCTGGCAGATTATTTTTTCCCTTGTTTGTTAATTAATTCTGTCTCCAAGACAAGGAGAATGGCTCAGGGCACGTGACTGGTCCTACTTACAGCCCAGGGGACTCAGCAATCGCTGAAGCCGTCCTGGACCCAGTGCAGAGCAAGGAGCAGGGAGATAAATGGGAGAGAGGTTTTTCCCAAAAGGGGGTGTTTTTAATCCTCTTGGTAGGCCAGATGGAAGTACTTATCTTTCGCTGATCAAGGGCTGCTTCTCACTTGTTCTGTATGGCTGAGTAGGCTGTCTGCCACTGTGTCTCTCCCGATGTGGAAAACACCTCCTGAGCACCGCTGCTTGCCTGACTCACTACGCACCATGAGCTGATCTGGCCGGAAGGGCTCAGGCTCTTGCTGGGTCAGATGTGGCAACTCTTTGCTGCTTCCAAACCATCTCTCCCTCCCCCTGCCACTCAGTCCAATTCCTCAACTTTTCCTTTGATGTTCAGGTCTCCTAGATTGTCATATATAATCAATTCACTTGTTTTTTCAGGACTTTGTTGTAAGAGGGACCACTGAAAACATCTGACTACTCTGCCATCTTGGCCCCGCCTCCTCCAGCCTCTTTCTTTATGATATTTAGCAAGATAAATTTCTTGATTTCAAACTCAGCTATGTATTTTTAATATTTTATGTAGCATTTCGGTGCCTTTGGAATAGGAGTGGCAGGCCATCTTGATGAGAAGTCTCCGTGCTGATGCTTTACCTGAACTGCCTATACATAATGACCTTGTCTGAGTCTTACCTCTGCCTTCCAGAACTACACTATCCCTCCTCCAAGCCTAGTCAGAGCTAATTAAAATAATTTCTAACAAGTATGAACATTTACTATATGCCAAGCATTGAGCTTGACACATTATTATTAGTTCATTTACTCCTCACAGCAACCCTTTAAGGTAGATTCTAATGCTATATATATTTTCTAGCCTGTTGTCATCAAGTTGATTCTGACTTATGGTGACCCCATATGTAACTAGTGACAATAACTTCAGAACTCACTTGATCCATGGTGACACCTGAGACCAATCCAACTACCTTTCAGTAAAACCAACTACTATGGCTCATCTAAAAGGTGATATTATCACCAGAGCCTCGCTGGATTGCTTATTGTGCTTCGTTGGTACATTTCAAGGAAAAAAAATCTGCCACCATAAGTGAAGAGACAGGCCCAAGCTTCTCCATGACCATGTTATTGCTGACAATCACCACAAACAAGGCTGGTGCTGTTTCCCTGAGATTCTACCTAACTGGAACCCACTAACTAGATATCACTTTAACAAATGACCCGTTCAACTGTAGGATAATCAAAAGGAACTGAAGAAAGCCCATAGAACCACACAACACAGAGTGAACCCTAATGTAAACTATGGACTTTAATTAATAATAATGTATCAATATCGGTTCATAAATTATAACAAATGTACCACACTAATACAAGATGTCAATAATAGGGGATACTGTGTGTGGTGGGAGAGTGAGGGATAGATGAGAAGTCTCTATATTTTCTGTGCAATTTTTCTGTAAACCTAAAACTGCTCTAAAAATCAAGTATATTAAAATTAGAAAATACTTAGAAGATAGTGACAAAAAAAGGAGCCTGCAATTACCTGTTCTATTTGGCCAGTGTAGGCAATCAACCCAGACAGATCAGTGCTTCCAAGTGGACTTTAAAAGGCCTGAGTTATTTGCTTTGCTTGTCTTCACATTAGACCATCTCAGCAGGCTACTTCAAATCTTTTCTTAGTGTTGAATAGGCCCAAGCCTAGTAGCCTTTCACATAACTGTCAGTCTCTCAGAACCTAAAATCTCAAGGAGTACATTTAGGTTTGGGGTATAGGAGCAAAAGTGACAATGATACAGCTCAAAAAAGTATTCAACCAGATTGATATAAGCTCTCTACCTGAAAGGGAGTTTGTGTGAATTAGATGAGCCATGTTTCTCTCCAGCTGTTCACTAAATGGTCCCTAGTAGCCTCACTGCAGGTCTTTGATTTCCTATCTACCTAACTTAGTACTAAAAAGACACTAGGGAAAATTGGAGCCCAGCGTTTCTTAAGCCCTTTGAAGGTGAGAAGTCTTATAGAAGGATGCTACATGAGTATGATCTTTAAAATAACACTAGCTATGTCTGAAAAGTCTCAAAGCTACTTATAATTTTGCCTGTAGTTCCTCTTGACTCTTAACGCTTGAATTACAAGCGTGATTGTAAAGCCTTCCTTAATACCAAGCTGTTAAGTATTTTATTTGGCTTCCTTGGTTTTTGTTAATTCACTTTGGCTTCTCTGAGTTTCAGTGGCCTCAAAAATGTAGCATAATTGAACTTACTCAGGCCTCTGTCTTTGGTTGCATATAGCTGCCTAGAAAATCAAGTCCTTTTCAAAACTAAGCTCTAAAAGTGTTTTTCTCTTCTGCTATCATGAAACCAAAATGTGGTGGTATTTTTTTAAAGCTATGTAAATAATTGAAATTATTTCAAATTGACATGGTATCCAAAGAAGCAAGGGTGGGCTTCCTTTTTTATTTTCTTTTTTAAAATTTAGTTCATTTTTTAGAGGTAATTTTTACTAGATCAGTGTTTAATACTAAATTGTTAGCTGTTGCCCAAATCATCACATAAGGAAAATCTTGCCCATTTCCTCCTCACAACGCAGACTCTCCAAATCTGCCTCTGTCCGCTCCTCAACTTGATCCATGGAGACAGCACAACTATCTTTCTTTTGCAGTCTTTGCTCAGTGTCTTTTCTGAGTCCTAAACGGAAATTGTTGTTATCCAGACTACAGAACCAAAATGTTTGAAAGGGAAGAGTGGAGAAAAAAATGAATCTAAAATGCTATCAGTGTTAAGACTGTAAGGACTGATGGGTTATGGTAATGGAGGAGAACAGGAATTGGGAGCTCTGAGGTGGGAGTTAGGGCTGGGAGTTGATGTGAATGATAAGCTGGGTGGCAAGAGCCAAGTGTGCAAACAGAGACCACAAGTCAGAGCATGGAAGCTGCACAAAGTCTAGGCAACATTTAAAAAAATATTTATTGAGCACCTACTATGTGCCAAGGATTATTCCTGATGTTTGGGATATGGCAGTGAACAAGACAGACAAAAATCCCTGCTGTCCTGGAGTTTGCGTTCCAGTGCCACTCAGATGTCATACCCTGATAGTTTTATCATCTGAATGCTTTGACTTTGTCCTTTTGTCTCCATTCCCTCTGCCACAACCCCAGTCCAGCCTCAAATACTCTCCTGAACAGACTGTATCAATTGCCTCCTAAATATTTTCCTTCACTCCGTGTAAACATCCTTGAAACCCACCCTTCAACAATTCAATCTTTCTAAAGCACACCTCTAAGCATGTTACTCTTCTGCTCCAAGAAAGTTTCCCACTAGTCCAATAGTGTCCCATTATTTTGAATTAATCCTAAAACTCTTTAGCTTGGCATTTAGAACCATTCACAACAGGGCCCCAACCTACATTTCCAGCCTTTTCCACATCACTGACCTACACTACCCCTACATTTCAGCCACTCTGTGCTTTCTCATCCCCATCCATTGCCTACCTTATTCCCTTTGACTTGAATTCCTTTATCCTCACAAACAATCCCATATGTCCAAACCAAACTTATCTTTTAAAGTCCAATTGGCACTGAAGCGGGTAATCACAGACAAAATGTACATGCAATTCCCTTCTCAGCCATATGCTTCCCTCCTCCACATAAGGATCTTCCCAGACACTCTTGCTCTTGTGAAACTCTCTCACAAGGATAGGAACCAAGTCTAGGGGCTGGGCCTCCACTGCCTGTGGACAGACCTACTCCATGGTGACCTAGCTGACTTTAAAGTACCACCTGTCCCAGATAAACCCTGAACTATCCTAGTGAACAGACTTTGTCCTGGATTCCAGCACCCTCTTCTTCCTTGTCTGCCATACGTGGTCACCAAAAAACTTTATAACTTGTGGCTAAGGCTCAAAATGACAATGATGGCCCTGACTTCATCTACAAGCTCCAGTTTTCCTCCCATCTGGCTTGCTTTATTGGCTAGTTGCTAAAACTATTACGTTTTAATAGTATGCGAGAAATTACACTCAGGAAATTCTCTGTGTAAAAGACGGTAGTAGTGTATATTCAGAGCTTACTTTATCTGCCAAAACTTGAAAACTTCAGATAGCCTCTCTTCTCCTTCTCTACTCTGCCCATTGTCCCAAGCTCTCCAGGATCCAGGAAGGCAGAAATACTGCATCCTGTGGTAACTGGTGTCAGCATTTATATGGGCAGCTCCATGAAAGTGATGATTCAAGTTTGCTGTCCTGTGGATGGATTAATTCATGTCTCTGTCTTCCCCTAAAAGTTTCAACCAAAGCTCTATAAAGCCAGTTTTTACTAGTAAATGTGAAATACTTATAATATTATAACATCTGAGGATATTTATAATATTAGAATGATGATAATAATAATAATATTCTACATGCCAGGCACTGTGCCAAGTACTTTGCCTGTATTATCTTAATTGTTACAACAACCCTGTGAGATAGGGAATGTTCTATTGTCTCTATTTTACAGATGAGAAAACTGAAGCACACAAAGATATAGTAACCTGGACACTGTAGCACAGCTAATAAGTAGCAGGAACCTTGTCATTTGTGGATTGTGTTCCTATAGTCCTCACTCCCTGGGATATCAACGCCAAAACTCCTTATCTGATTTTCAGAGCCCTTGACTAACTACGCTCCTCTTCTCATTCTAATTCCTGATTACTGCTGAACAGACATTCTTCTCTTTAATCAAGGCAATCATCCCCTCTCTGGAGAATAGTATTTCTTCAGTTTAGGAAGCTTTTTCCACCACACGTCTGTCAGTTTGTCATACTGTGGTGGCTTGCGTGGTGCTGTGATACTGGAAGCTTTGCCACCAGTATTTCAAATACCAGCAGGGTCACTAATGGTGGACAGGTTTCAGTGGAGCTTCCAGACTAAGCCAAACTAGGAAGAAGGACCTGGTAGTCTACTTCTGAAAAAAATTGCCAGTGAAAACTTTATGAATAGCAGCAGAACATTGTGCGATACAATGTCAGAAAATGAGCCCCTCAAGTTGGAAGGCACTCAAAAGGCAACTGGGGAAGAGCTGCCTCCTCAAAGTAGAGTCAACCTTAATGACATGGTTGGAGACAAGCTTCTGGGACCTTCATTTACTGATATGACACAACTCAAAATGAGAAGAAACAGCTGTAAACATCCATTAATAATTGGAACATGGCATGTATGAAGTATGAATCTAGGAAAATTGGAAATCTTCAAAAATGAAATAGAACGCATAAACATCTATATCCTCGGCATTAGTGAGCTAAAATGGACTAGTATTAGACATTTTGAATCAGACAATCATATGGTCTACTATGCCGGGAATGACAAATTGAAGAGAAATGGCGTCACATTCATTGTCAAAAACAACATTTCAAGATCTATCCTGAAGTACAACGCTATCGGTGATAGGATAATATCTGTACGCCTACAAGGAAGATCAGCTAATACAACTATTATTCAAATTTACGCACCAACCACTAAGGCCAAAGATGAGGAAATTAAAGATTTTTACCAACTTCTTTGTTCTGAAATTGATCAAACATGCAATCAAGATGCATTGATAATTATTGGTGATTGGAACGCAAAAGTTGGAAACGAAGAAGAAGGATTGGTAGTTGGAAAATGTAGCCTTGGTGACTGGAGATCGCATGGTAGAATTCTGCAAGACCAGCAACTTCTTTATTGTAAATATCCTTTTTCAAAAACATAAATGGCAACTATACACATGGACCTCACCTGATGGAAAACACAGGAATCAAATCAACCACATCTGTGTAAAGAGACAATGGAAAAACTCAATATCATCAGTCAGAATAAGGCCAGGGGGAACTGCAGAACAGATCATCAATTGCTCACATGCAAGTTCAAGTTGAAGCTGAAGAAAATTAGAACAAGTCCACGAGAGCCAAAATACAACCTTGAGTATATCCCACCTGAGTTTGGAGACCATCACAAGGATAGTTTTGACACATTGAACACTAATGACGGAAGACCAGACGAGTTGTGGGAACACATCAAGGACATCATACATGAAGAAAACAAAAGGTCATTAAAAAGACAGGAAATAAGGAAAAAAACAAAATGGACGTCAGAAGACACTCTGAAACTTGCTCTTGAATGTAGAATAACTAAAGTGAGTGGAAGAAAGGATGAAGTAAAAGGGCCGAACAGAAGATTTCAAAGGGCAGCTCAAGAAGACAAAGTAAAGTATTATAATGACATGTGCAAAGACCTGGAGTTAGAAAACCAAAAGGGAAGAACATGCTCTGCATTTCTCAAGCTGAAAGAACTGAAGAAAAATTCAAGCCTTGAGTTGCAATAGTGAAGGATTCTATGGGCAAAATACTGAACGACAGGAAGCATCAAAAGAAGATGGAAGGAATACACAGAGTCACTGTACCAAAAAGAATTGGTTGACATTCAACCATTTGAGGAGGCAGCATATGATCAAGAACCAATGGTACTGAAGGAAGAAGTCCAAGTCGCACTGAAGGCATTGGTGAAAATCAAGGCTGCAGGAATTGACAGAATACCAATAGAGATGTTTCAACAAACGGATGCAGAGCTGGAGGTGGTCACTCGTGTATGCCAAGAAATTTGGAAGGCTAAACGACTGGAAGAGATCCATATTTGTGCCCATTCCAAAGAAAGGTGATTCAGAAGAATGTGGAAATTATCGAACGATATCATTAATATCTCAGGCAAGTAAAATTTTGCTGAAGATCATTCAAAAGCAGCAGTACATCAACGCGGAACTGCTAGAAATTCAAGCCAGATTCAGAAGAGGACGTGGAACAAGGGATATCATTGCTGATGTCGGATGAATCTTGGCTGAAAGCAGAGAATACCAGAAAGATGTTTACCTGTGTTTATTGACTATGCAAAGGCATTCGACTGTGTGGATCATAAGAAATTATGGATAAAATTGCAAAGAATGAGAATTCCAGAGCACCTAATTGTGCTCATGCAAAACCTGTACATAGACCAGGAGGCAGTCGTTCGAACAGAGCAAGGGGACACGTCATGGTTTAAAATCAATAAAGTTGTTCGTCAGGGTTGCATCCTTGCACCGTAGTTATCCAATCTGTATGCTGAGCAAATAATCCGAGAAGTAGGGTTACATGAAGAAGAACGCAGTTTTAGGATTGGAGGAAGACTCATTATCAACCTGCGTTATGCAGATGACACAACCTTGCTTGCTGAAAGTGAAGAGGACTTGAAGCACTTACTGATGAAGACCACAGCCTTCAGTGTGGATTACACCTCAACATGAAGAAAACAAAAATTCTCACAACTGTACCAATAAGCAACATCATGATAAACAGAGAAAAAATTGAAGTTATCAAGGATTTCATTTTATTTGGATCCACAATCAACATCCATGAAAGCTGCAGTCAGGAAATCAAACAATGTATTGCATCAGGCAAATCTGCTACAAACGACCTCTTTCAAGTGTTAAAAAGCAAAGATGTCACTTTGAGGACTCAGGTGAACCTGACCCAAGCCATGGTATTTTCAACCACTTCATATGCATGCAAAAACTTGACAATGAATAAGGAAGATGGAAGAAGAAGTGATGCCTTTGAATTATGGTGTTGGTGAAGAATATTGAATGTACCATGGACTGCCAGAAGAATGAACAAATCTGTCTTGGAAAAAGTACAGCCAGAAAGCTCTTTAGAAGCAAGGATGGAGAGACTTCATTTCACGTAATTTGGACATGTTATCAGGAGGAATCAGTCCCTGGAGAAGGACATCATGCTGGGTAAAGTAGAGGGTTAGCGGAAAAGAGGAAGACCCTCAATGAGATGGATTGACATAGTGGCTGCAACAATGGGCTCAAGCATAACAACGATTGTGATGATGGCACGGGACCGGGCAGTGTTTCATTCTGTTACACATAGGGTTGCTATGAGTCGGAACTGACTCAATAGTATCTAATAACAGCAACACAACAGGAGGTCTTTTATTCTCCACTATTCCCTGGCCTTCACCCTTTTCAAAGCCCACTTTAAAATTCACCTGGCTTAGTTTCCTAGTGCTGCTATAACAGAAATAACACAAGTGTGTGGCTTTAATGAACAGAAATCTATTTTCTGCAGTTCTGGAGGATAAAATCCTAAATCAAGGTCTTGGCTGTGTCAGTTCCTTCCTTGTTGGTAGTCCTGGGCATTCCTTGGTTCCTTGGCTTGTAGACAATCCTCAAAGGATGTCTGTCTTCCCCTGCCCCCCATATCTGAGTATCTCTGTGTCTCATCTGCTCTTTTATAACTCAGAATTTGTTAGATTTAGAACCCATCCCACTTAAGTATGATTCAATTAACATAACAAAGAAAACTCTACTTCTAAATTGGATTATATCCACAGGTATAGGGGTTAGGATTCCAACACATATTTTAGGAGGACCCAATTCAATCCATAATATCACCTTCCTAGGAAGCCTTACTTGACCAACACTTCTTCATTATTTAGCCCACAAAAATCTATAAGGAACCTTAGAAGACTCAAAATATCAATGATCACTATGTAGTATGGTTCAAAGAGCTGCTGTGCTAGAGGCTAAGGAGGACTTTTTAAATTTATTCACTAAACAAATATTTAATAGGAGCCTACTATGTGTGAGACATGATTTTAGGCTTTGGAGGTACCAAGGGGAGCAATTCTTGTCCTTGGGGGGCTTGCATCCTGGTGGGAGAGACAATGAACAAAATAAGCAGGAAAATTTTATAGTATGTTAGTTGGCAATGAGTGCTAAGGAGACAAACAAAGCAGGAAAGGGAATAAGGAATGTTTGGGAGATGCAGTTTTTAATAGAGTGGGCAAGGTAATCCTCACTGAGAAAATGATGCTTGACACAATTCAAGTAAAGATCTGAATTGATACACCTGACATTAACTTCTAGACACTGGTTAATTGAGTAGCAAACCTGGAGTCTGGGTAGAGGAGGAGTGTGGAATAAAAGCTTTTAAACCAGTTTGATTCTTTAATGTGAATAAACCCCCACACTTAGTGAAAATATTGAAAGTGTCTTCACCACAGATTCCACCATATCTTCTCCTTTACAAGACTATTTGCGCTGTGTAGCACAGCTTCAGGGGGCCAGTCGTGGTTCAGTGGTAGAATTCTCACCTTCCATGTGGGAGACTCTAGTTCGATTCCCAGTCAATGAACCTCAAGTGCAGCCACCACCCATCTGTCAGTGGAGGCTTGCATGTTGCTATGATGCCAAACAGGTTTCAGCAGAGCTTCCAGACTAAGACAGACCAGGAAGAAAGGCGTTCTGATTCAGAAAATCAGCCAAATGAAAACCCCTATGGATCACATCATCTGATTCACAGCTGATCATGGGGGTGGCGCAGGACCAGGCAGTCTTTCCGTTCAGTTGTCCATGGAATTGCCATGAGTCAGAGGTCAACTAGAGGACAACTAACAAAACAACAGTACAGTCTCACTTTGACAGGAAATAGAGCAGCATGAGCCTTGAAGTTGGACTAACTTGAGTTTCCTTCTCAGCTCTGCTACTTACCTTCTGTGTGACTTGGAGGCAAATCACCTAACCTTGCTGAGACTCAGCTTCTTCTTCTGGAAAATGGGGATAGTAATAGTAGTCATCGCAGAGGGCTGTTGTGGCAATTAAATGGGACAATGCATGTGACTCATTTCACACAGTGCTCACAAAGGTGAGTGGTTGTGTAGTTGCTGCTGCTGGACTTTGCAAGCAAAATGTAAATGAATTGGTGTCCACAACCCCGTAAAACAGATATTGGTTCCTGGTTACTCAATCTCCTCCAGGAAAATTAATTCAGACATGGTCTACATGTTGAAAGTATATTTTAAAATGGTTATTTGGTATGTTCCACTGCATGGCAGTAACAAACAATTTTAAGGCAACAAATCAAAAAATAGCTGAGGAAAAAACAATAACAACACTGCAGCAACTGAAAATGGTTACTTCAGTGGCTATTTACAGATATGGACAGAGATTCTCTTTAGGGGGAAGAACAAGCCAACAGCAAAAGTGGAAGTGAGAGCTATTTTAGCATATGACTTAATGCCAAAAATATTCTGAATCAATAAGAATGCATTGCCTACTTAACTTTAATGTATATTTTCCTATCTTGATGACAATTATTTGTGGGTGGAAAATGTGTTAAAAATATGTGTTTAAACTAGGGAAAATGAGTCTTAACTTAATTTCAAAACTTAAACAGACTTGTTTTGAAGCTCGATGAAAACAAATTTGTTTTGGAGCTGACGTCTAATATTCTGCATTACAGCCTAAAGTCTAGTTTTTTAGCCAAATAATAAACCCATTAAGGTAGAAGTAAGAAATGGAAATATTGACACATTCTTCACTCCACACTGAGCAAGTACATGGTTCAAAATTAATGCTACTTGAGTCCTGAGTTTCCATAAATCTTTTACATATTTGTAACACTGCTCAATGTTTTTCAAGACAATTTTTTGAAAAGTGAGTAGGGGAGAAAAAGAAAGGGACCTAGGCATTGGTCCTAGTCCTGGCCAACTTGGCTTCTCTTCACCAATGCTGAATACACGTATACTGAGAGGTCAGATTACATCCTAATTACTGCATTTTACTAGCAAACAAGAAGAACAAAAGCCAAACAAAAAGCCTTGTCCTTTAATATTTCCTTCATGGAGCATAAACATTTCACTGTCCTTGCACCATTTGAGTCTTCTCTCTTTCTGAGATACTTGTGGTACTGTGTCTTCCAGCAGAATCTGGATTTTTCTTGGCATGCTTCAGGCCCAGGCATCTACAGAGGAATAGTTGAAAGGGAATAATATTGTTTAAGAAAAGAGTATATTCTATGTTTTTGTGGTTTTCATTCTTTGTTAGTTCTTCTTGTCTACACCATGGTGCTTCTTTAATCATATTCTTTCCCCCAACCTGCCCACTCTTAGATTTTACAGTCTTCTTCAAGAAGCTCCTCTCCCAACTTTCTATTCCTTAATTATGGTCTTCCCCAGCCTTTGGCTTTTCTTCTCTCCAAATTCATCCATGTACATGACTCCCAACTCAGGCTCTAGCAGTAATCTCTCCCTGTAACTCCAGTCCCATTTCTCCAACTACCAGCTTTACATCACCCATGTCAATGGCGCTCTGTCACTTGAAAATCAAGCTTATTCCAATTCGAACCATTACCTTATCCCCAAAACTACTTCCCTTATCTTCTGTCTCCCCAGTCATCCCAGCTTGAAATCTTGGAGCAAGTCCTTTTTGACTCTTCTTGTGCTATAATCAACCAGTATTCAAGACCTTTAGTCTTAGCTTTTACTAGTGAACACGTCACTTAGAGGACTTGCCCCCACAACAGACACACACCTCCTGTTTAGGCAAATTCATCCCTATGACCTCATTTCTCTTCACATGTTGACTTTGTTGATGCCTCATTTTTTATAACATTGTTGATGTTGGCGCACCTTCTATTCCTGATGGCAACACTGAAGTTTAGGCTCTCATCACCTTAAGATAATGAGTTCACTTTGGAGATACTGCTGTGTCCTCTCTAAGGGGAACACTACCTGATCACTGTCCCTGACGGTCAGCTGGAATGATTGTTCAGGTAAAACAGGGAAACTTAGTCTTAAATCCTGTAACCAGATGCTAAAAAACTGCAGGGAGATACCACATCTACAGTGTTATTTACATAAGAGAATGATGCATGTGATTTAACAATGACAAAACTTAAAACAGTTAATAGATTTTACAACCATAATAAAACAAATCAAAGAGTACGAAAACGTAGGACAAAGGAAAACAAAAAATACAAAGGACAATCTTTATATTTTTGGCTATTTATATATCTTTTAACAAAAAAAAATACATTATAACATAGAGTTATATATAGTTATAACAAAAAATACATTAATACTGTTTTTTTATATTTACCTATGTAGTTACTTTCACCAATGTTCTTTATTTCTTGGTGTGAATTCAAGTTACTCTCTAGTGTTTATTTCATTTGAACTTGAAGGTCAGAATTTTTTTTGTCTTGTATATTAATGGGCTATATTAGGCTATCACCTCCCATTAGCATTTCTTATAGGGAAGATCCACTAGTGATGAACTCTCTCCAGTTTTTGATTGTCTAGGAATGTTTTAATTTCTCTTTTGTTTTTGAAGGATACTTTTGTTAGATATAGAATTCTTAGTTGAAAGTCTTTATTTATTTTCAGCACTTTGAACATGTCGTCCTACTGCCAGGGGGAGGGGGAGAATCCCTGATTTGAAGCATTTGCCAATTTCTGTGGTGTAAATATGCCCATCTTAGCCAATTTCAGGCTATCAACATGATGTTACTAAATGCAGAGTTGGGAAGAAATGTGCATAATCAGTGCTAGTAAACTGATGCAAGTCAGATCCAGCATAGCACTAGTCCTGGCCCCTTCTTCCTTGTTTAGGCCTTTGGAGTCAAATTTACAGAAAGTGTTTGATCTGCTTTGGACCAACCTTTAACCCAGGGAAATGAGATCATGGCAGCCATACATATATGCCCCACTTGCATGGACAGAAGCAGGCTTTCTGCATACTCCATACCCTGCTCTCCCTAAATATATGGAAAGCCCATCAGCCTCTTGCCAGATTTGAAAACACAGTCAATTGGGGGGTTACAAAGTCTTCATCACTAGAGTATCAATGCAATAACTTGTTCTCTGATGGCCAGAAGGAGTTAATATGTCTCTCTGGATCCACATTATCTATATGACGTGACTAATTTGCCACAGCAAATTCTTCCTGAGTCACTAGGAGGAATTAAGTTCAGGGTATAATTCATTTCTGTTAAAGGCACAGTTAGTCTCATATATGTCCCATCCTTTAGTCCTCATTCTTCAGAAAGCAACTCTCAGCCTTCTTTTATCTATGTCTAAAACTCCAAACTCCAGCTGGCTGGTGCCAGTGACACAGACATGGCTCACTCTGCTGTCTAGTGAGTACCGTGGCTATTTGGTTGGTCATTCAATTGTGTTTACTCTCTTAGTGGAAGTCTTGATAGGTCTCTTTTTAAGACTCAGTTGGCAACATTTGCCCATCCTCCAATAACTTTTAGCTGCCTTACTGAAAATATAACAAACGGCATTTTATAAAGAAATACACACCCAGGCATTCAGAAGTCTGAATCTGCCAAAACAGAGGCTAGAGGTGAATCTCTGGCCATGCTTTACCTTTCATTCCAGCTGTTTGGGAGGTTCTCTCCCAGCCTCATGGCCCAAGAATTCCTGAGATTGTATCTTTCTTGGCTTTTCCTTGTCCTACTGAAAGACAAACTGGTAGAAATGGGTAAGAAAAGACTGTGCTCAGCCAAGTAAGATGTTCACACTTAAAATATAGTGATGCCCCAAATGTATTTCATCCAGTGTTTCTCAATCTTGCTATACACTGGAATTACCTGAGAAACTTTAAAAAATACTGAAGCCTGCATCTCACTCCCAGGGTTTCTGATTAGTCTAGGGTGTAACCTGAGCATCAGGATTTTAAAAGCTCTCCAAGTGATTGTATTGTGCAATCAAGGTTGAGAACTACTGATTTAGACAATTCCTTGGTGTGTTAGTTTTCCTATCACTGCCGTGACAAATTACCACAAACTTAGTAGCTTAAAATAGCACAAATTTATTATCGTACCATTATGGATGTCATAGCTATAAAGTGGATCTCACTGGCTAAAATCAAGGTGTAGACAGAGCTGCATTCTTTCTGGAGGCTCTAGGGGGTGATCTGTTTCCTTGCCTTTGCCAGCTTCTAGAGATCACCCACATTCCTTGGCTTGTAGCCCCACTGCTCCATCTTCAAAGCCAGCAACAGGTCAAGTCCTGCTCATGCTGCATCACTCTGGTTCTCTCTCTTCTGCTTCCCTCTTCCACTTATAAGGACCCTTGTAATTACATAGGTCCCTAGGTGGTGCAAAAGTTTTGCACTCAGCTGTTAAAAGAAAGGTTGGTAATTTGAACTCACCCAGTAGTATTATGGAAGAAAGACCTGGCAATCTGCTTCCATAAAGATTAGAGCCAAGAAAACCCTATGGAACTCAGTTCTACTCTTTTACACATGGGGTTGCTATGAGTCAGAATTGACTCAATGGCAACTGGGTTTTTTTCTTTTTTTTGTAATTACATCGGGCACACTGGATAATACAGGATAATCTTCCTATCTCAAGGTCAGCTGATTAGCGACCTTAATTCCATCTGCAACCTTAATGTCCTTATTCCATGTAACCTAGCATATTCACAGGTTCTGTGGAGTAAGACTTAAACATCTTTGAAAGGCCATTAATGTGCCTACCACTCATGGGTCTCTCCTGGATCACCTATAATAAGTTTACATGGCAAGGTGAGAGGTTAGATGGAGGAAAAAGAATATATAACAAAGGGAACATGCCCTAGTTTTAGTGTTTAAAACTGCCGGTTATTAATTTTGTAATTAACCAGTTGTTTACATTGAATTGTTTGCTTTTAAAATATTTAGCCACTTGAATAAATTATACTGCCATTTGTGCCTTTTTACCCAAATCTGTTGGAGTGTATGCAAAAACAAAGTGCAAATTCCTCTCCTAAAAAGTGGGAAAAATTAGTGGATTCAGAGTGAGTAGACTATAATATGGAAATATTAGGAAATGGTCAGTTGGAAAGAGAGGATGAAAACTGCAAAAGTGAACTGTGAGCATCATTATAATCATTTCAGAATTCCTGAATATGAATCACGTGTACAAAAGGGAAGTCTGGAGGAAGGGCACTGCTGGGACATAACTTCCCTGGTACTTCTACCTTGCAATGTTTGGTTGGAAGTCATGCAATAGATTTTTTTTAAAAAGAAGAAAATAATTTTCTTATAAAAAGACAGAAGATACCTTGATTTAGAGGACAGACTGGGGATTTAGAAAGACCTGGCTTCAAATCACTACTCCACCACTTACTAGCTAGAGGCCTTGCAACTTTCTGAGCTTGTGTGATAGAGAAGGATAGCTGTCCACCAAAATTTGTACTCCCCCTTCCTTAGAGTACAATTGTTACAGAGAAGTGACTGCCCAGTCAGGGGCTATATTTCCCTATCCCCCTTGCTTCTAGGTAAGGCCATGTGACTAGTTTTCACCAATGGAATACCCAGTGGAAGTGAAGGTGTCACTTCCGAGCCAATGCATTTATAAAATGCGTGACCTTCTTCACATTCTTTTTCTCCTTCTGCCAGTTGGTAGTAGAGGAATCTGAGGTGCTAGAGTATGGCCAAGCCACAATATGGAAGGAACCAGTGTTGTTGAAACACTTAATGAAGGAAAGCTACCCACACTGGCCTCTTATATGAGTGAGAAATAAACTTCTATTCTTTTAAGCCACTGAAACTTTCAGGTTCACTTGTCTCAGCAGTTATAGTCGCCACCCTAATACACATTCTGATTCCCCACCTGTAAGATGAGACTGTGTGTGTGTGAGAGAGAGAGAGTGTACACGTGTCACTGGGTTTATTATCTAGAGATCTTCAGAGAGAACTGTGTCAATGAAATGATGGAAGCAGGAGGAGGACATAGAGGACTTTAGTAGAAAGGCAAGTGATGGAAAGACTTGAATGTGAAGGAAATGTGGTGAACTGCTTAAAGAAAAGAGTAGATCAGCAGGTCAACTACCAGAGTGGTTTCTACATCCTAACCTGGGATCTAACACTTTACCAGCTGTGACCATGGACAAATCACTTCACCTCTCTGTCTATCGGTTTTATCATTATTATTATTATAATTTGCATGGAAAGACACTTGGGAGATGCCAAGGAGACAGCATATTCAACAAAAAGAAGCTAAGGTGTCTAATCACATCCAGGCTCTACCCCTAGTCAACTTTGTCATCAGAACTAGGTCATTTGGCAGTCCTGGGTCTCAGTTTCCACATTCCTAAATTGGGAATAGAACCTTCCCCATCTACAGGGTTGTTGGCAATATTCAAGGCAAATAACCTACGTAAGAGTTCTTTAAAACATAAAATGTTATTTTGGAGGTGGGATCACCCAGTAGTCAGGCTGTTTTTCATGTAGATACAGGAACACTTGAGTGCCTCCACATGCAAATAAGCATAGTACTTCCGAACAGTCAGCCCTAAAGACTACCCACTTAGTTTAACAATGGATGCTACTGCAATAAACACTTGTGGATTCTCTCTTGGAGATATAATAAAGCCAGTATCATTACTTGACATTCACATCTCATTTGTTTTAACCACATTTAGTATTACCCAGCTGGAGCACACATCTCATTCACTAAACTTAACTTTGAGTGATTTCTGACCATTTCCAAAATCAAATCTGCCTTCAAAGAAAGAAGAGTAGCTGCTGATGAGGTTATTAAATGAATGTGGCACTGTAACTAAGGTAATTCTAAGGGAGGTGTTGCACAGCTGTTTTTTGCAGCATAGTATAGTCTCTAAAATAATACTTTCCATGTTAAAGAACACTCACAGTGGCTTCCCCCTCAAAGTATCACCAATGGCTCTGGTAAGTAAATGCCTAATTTAGAGATGTGCACCCTGTGACCCAGAAAAGCTAAGTGACTTAGCCTTGGTCACAGGTATGATGAGTGGCAGAACCTGGGTGTAATTCAGGTTATTTTGCTTGAAAATAAGTGTATACCTTTCCAAATTTCTATTCTGAGGGGAGAGAGGGTTATTTGGTTCCATATACTTATTTAAAAGTAATTTTTTTTCACAAATAAGATCTTTTATTTGTCACCATTAAAAGTCTGAATTTTAAACAGATTCTTGAACTGGTGGCTCATAGCCATCAACTTGTTCAACTTTAGCACCTGTCTCATCTCCGGTAGCTTTTCCAGAACTACTACCTTCACCATGAAGCTCCATGAGTTTTCCCAATTCAAACTTGGGCTTCTTCAGCATTTGTACTTTTCTAACGAACACATCATGGAGAAGATAAATAGATTGGCCAAGACTTTCTATGTCTTTCTCAATGCTGTCTGGAATCAATTTGTTGACCACTTGTTTCAACTCATTTGTCTGTACCTCTTGGGTCATCATATCCATCATTTTCCTCTGGATTTGGCATTCTTGTTGGTGCTGAGCATAAGAGGTCTTCCGAATCTGATTGTTGCATTTTTTAGTAAAACCAACACAGAACAGACAAAGCAAATAACCATCAGTAGTCTTGACATCAACATGAGCTTCCATCATGGTCTGCCATTTTTTGACCATGGAACACATTTTGTCATAGATAAGATCCATGCCATGGAAGTTGGTCAGGTAGTTTTTGCCCTGAACATCCTCAGTAATTAACTTGAATTTTCTAAATGCAACTTCATCGCTCTGCAGATCGGCAAGGCTCACTTCAAAAACACGACGCTTGAGGCCATCAGATGCAATTTTGGTTCCTTGAGTCCTTGTGATTAGTGTTTTCCCAATATTTCTTATATTGAACATAGCTGGTGCTTTAACATCATACTAGTCTTTCTTAGAAAATGGATAAACCACTTTCTTCTTGGCTCCTTTTTTGCCACCTTTTGTAGGGCCCTTGTTCTTGCTGACTGCCATGGTGCTGCTCAGAGAGCCAGAAGGGGATTTAAAAGTAATTTGCCAGTGACTGTCTCAGCACCAGCTGGAGGTAGAATCAATAGAACTTGCTACATAATTGACTGGGAGAGCTTGAGTGTAACAAAGGGCATCTAGGATAATCCAAGATTGGAGGATACCCTTTGCTTTATCCACCCAGCAGCCTTCTCCATTCTTCTGGGAATTGTCCTTCTACTTATCCTGACTCTATGTCCCAGGGGGAGCTGCCATGATCTCACATGACCATCCCCCTCTGGCCACACAGTAATACTCTAGGGGTGGACATTTGACTCAACTGCACCAATAAGGCCCCTTCCTATCACTTTTTGGGCTTTGGTCCAAAAGAAATCAATCAATCCCTCCCTGAGTAGCTGTAAACTGTAATGCTGTAGACCAGCACCATCCAATAGAGATATAATGCGAGCCATGTACGTAATTTTAAATTTTCTAGTTGCCACATTAAAAAGGAAACAGTTGAAATTAATTTTAATAATATATTTTATTTAATACATCTATTACCATTTCAACATGTTATGTGTGTTTTTTAAATTAATGAAATATTTTACGTTCTTTTTGTGTTTCTTTGTACTGTCTTCAAAATCCAGTGTCTATTTTATACTTGCAGTACATCTCTATTCAGACTAGCCATATTTCAAGTGCTCAATAGCCACATGTAACTGATGGCTACCATATTGGACAGCGTAGCTCTACAGGGCCATATCTCCCACCAAGTAGAGAAAGTCAGCCTATAGAGAGAAAGAAATAAGCCAATGTCTAGAGATAAACAGAAAACAAAGAATGCTGGGGGCCTTGAAGTCCCTCATTCTAATATTCTTGAGGATTAGCTGCACCCTCCCTCTCAGCCCTCCCAACCTCCCCCCACCAGCCATAGCCTGGATGTTCTGTGAGAGATTCCAGTGCTTTTTCAATAATACTCTATTTTGATTTTTAAAAAATACATTATTTTCATTATTATTATCATTATTAATAATAAAGCAAAGCCATTTGCATGACTTTACCTTAAGGACAGCAATCTTCTTGATACGTGTACTCACACTCCTATTCTCAGCCAACATTAGTAATTAATTGATCATTTGCTATCTTTCTTACTGATTCCAAATGTAATCTAAGAATCTTCCTTAGCAATGCTCTAAGCAGCCACACCAAGCAATTGGAGTAAACAAGTAAATGGAAATGTATCTTCTACTGCTGCTTTATAGTTGCTATATGTATATTTTATTCTTTCCCTTGATGAACAATGAAAGAACTGTCTTTATGAGTGCTTGTGGCACAATCCCTGAAATTCCTAGAAATAGTATGTGTACATATTGGAGATGAGGGCAGGGCATGACCTCAAGGGAGACTAAAGTGCCTGAAATAGCCAAAGGGGAGAGAGCTAGTAATAAACTGCTTGAACAGTTATTGCAGCCATATATATTTTGTGCCCCCAAGCTGGGATGGCTTGGGATGACACCTTGCCATACAGAAACTTAGTCAGCCACCGTAAAATGTGGCAAGTAGTCAAAAGATTTAGTGGGAAATTTCTGGATGATTCTTTATAACAGATCAATTTTTTAAGTGTCCCATTTTTTTAGTTGTAATAAATGTAAGACAAGAAAGGAAGATGCTGGAAATAATAAATACCCTAATAAGAAATTCTGTCACTGAATCTGTGAATCAAACCTCTGGAAAAGGTTTCAAATGAATCTGAACATTTCCTTCCTGCTGCTGGTGGGATTTTCAAAGAGGAGAAGTTATTTGTGCAACTGTATCCAAATGAGACCAAAAGCAAGCAGGTTTGATTAGAAATTAAAATGCAAACTCTTTCTTTTGCAAATTTAAATTTGTTCATGGACAATGAAACTTTCAGGGTCCAGAAGCACTCTTCTCTCTCCAGTTTCTCTATAGTTTTTTCAGAAATTACCTTCCCTTCGTAAGAATGCCTTTTATGGAAGAGGAAAAGTTTACATTTTTAAATTAAAAAATATGGAGACAACCACGCCCCAGCCAGTGCCATTAGAATAATTGCTGATACAATGCTGCCCTCTAGCAATGGCTCAGTGAGGCCTTCCACCCTAGAAGTCCTCTCCCCAGGCCACTTGGACAATTTCCTACAACCGGAGAAGTCCAAACTGTAAAAGCATCAATGCCTAGTCTGGCAGATAATTTAACAAAGATACTTAATTTAACATTGATTATTTGACAGTTTTAAAGATGAGGTAACTGAGGCTCAGAAAGCTTGAGTGACTTGCCCAAGGTAACACAGATTGTCAATGGCACAGCAGGAATTGCAACCCAGATTTTCATCTTGTTTTATTATTGCTGTCTCTCTCTTTTGCTCTATTCCCCTCTCTTTCTCTTCCTCCCTCCTTCTCAGGGTGGAGGAGGTTAACTTTTTGGTGATTGGGTCATGGGAAAGCTCTGAGTGGTGTCAGAACAAGAAAAGGTCTTCGCTCAATGAATGGCCAAACAATAAATTATTTATTTGGTTTATTTTAGTTTTTGTGAAGAGGGGTGTGAATGCGCAAAGGAGAAGTCACATTTCCCTGGGAGTTTTCTCTTGATCTAGGGTTTCTGGGTCTCCAGCAAACCCCAAAATTCAAGCCCACACTCACCTTTCTTCTGAGGCGATCATTGCAGAAGGCAGCAGTTGAAAAGAAGCTGTTATAGGTCTAGGCAAGGTCGGGAGAACCCCCGTCCGCACACACACACCAAATTCCCTCCTGAAAAGGTTTGGGGCACTAGCATAGTTGGGGATGGGCTGGAGAACAAGGGGAGCAGTAACTTTCCCAGCACATTCTCCAAAAGTATAGCCTTCTAACAGTATTTATGGCTATATGTTGCAGGATGGTTGAGTTTGTAATAAAAAGTAATAAAAGGGATGGTCAACATGATTAGTCATTAGGAAAATGCAAATCAAAACTACAATGAGGTTCCACTTCACAACTGCTAGGATGGCTATAATTTTAAAAAATCAGATTAAAAAAAAAAGTGCTGGTGAGGATATGGAAAAATCAAAATCCTCATACACATCTGTTGGGAATATAAAATGGAGCAGCCTCTGTGGAAAACAGCTTGTCAGTTCCTCAAACAAGCGTAGAGTTACTATACGACCCGGCAATTCCACCTCTGGGTGTTGAAAACATATGTCCTCACAAACACTTGTACGTTGATGTTTATAGCAATATTATTTATAATAGCCAAAAGGTGGAAATAACCCAAATGTCCATCAGTGGACAAATGGATAAACAAAATATACAATGGAATATTATTCAGCTGTAAAAATGAATGAAGTTCTGATACATGAATGAACCGTGAAAACAGTATGCTAAGAGAACAAAGCCAGATATAAAAGTCCACATGTTATATGGTGATATTTATATGAAACGTCCAGAAGAGGCAAATCCACTTAGGAAGAGAGTCAATTAGTGTTTGCTGGCAGAAATGGAGAGTGACTGCTTAACCTAGGTATAGGGTTTCTTTTTGGGGTAATGAAATGTTTTAAAATTAGATTGTGGTGATGGTTGCACAACTATGTGAATATGCTAAAAACACTGAATTGTACACTTTAAATAAGTGAATTTGAAGGCGGAGCCAAGATGGTGAACTAGTCAGATGCACCAAGCCATCCCTCTGCAACGAAGACCCCAAAAAAACCAAGTAGAACAGATACAGACATCAATCCTGTAACCCTGAACTTTAAATGAAAGGATAAAGTATTAGATTGGAAGTCACTGAGAAGAAAAAAAAGATTGAAAACAGCAAACAGAAGGGATATGGAGGAGAGGTTCCCTGCTGACTGGCACAGCACAGCACAGCCATTTTGAGATAAAGCCACAACCTCGCACAAAGAGCACAGAAAGGCATCTACACGGAATTCCCAATAGAAGATAGAGGAAGGGCACAGATACACCCAGAACGAAGTAAGGTCCCATTTGCTGGCTGCAGCTCAAAGAATTGCCCAGACACTCTCACACGGTAACCAGAGGAGCACACTCCTACCACCCCCACCCTTCTGGTGAGTAGTGGCAAGAACTGCCCCGTTCCAACAGCCCTGACTGCCAGGGACCACAGTGCAAGCCCCTCCTATTTTTGCTCCCCATCTAGACCCATCCACCCCACTTCCTCCCCCCAGCCTTTCTCTTCCCATCAGCCACACCTTGCTGTGCTGCAGCTGAGTGACCCAGCTCTTCACACTTCCCTCCCTACCAGCCAGTCTGGCTGCACCACAGCTGAGCGACCCAGACCTGCCCCTCCACCCTCCCCGCTGGCTCCTAGCTGCTGTGCTGCAGCCCTCAGACCCAGCCCCATGCCCACACTCCTCCCTTCCCACTGTTTCTGCCTGCTGCCCCTCAGCTGAGCATCCTGGCCCTTGGCCCTCCCCTCAACTGGCTCCACCTTGCTGCCCTTCAGCAGAATGCTCAGGCTCATGCCCCACCCTGCAGTGGCTTGGACTCACTGCCCTGCAGCGGCTTGGACTCACTGCCCTGCAGCTGAGCACCCCAACCCATGCCCCTCCCTCTGCTCTGTTGCTCCAAAGCTGAGGGTCGTAGCCTGTGCCCCTCCCTTCTCTCCAGCTTTGCCCCACTGCACTGCAGCCAAGCAACTCAGCCCCGTGCCCCTCTCCCCACAGGCTGGACCAGTAGCAGTACAGCTTAGCAACCCAGCCCTCTGTCCTTATCTTCCCACCATCCCTATACAGATGCCCCACAGCTGAGCATCCTGGCCCCATGCTCTCCCTACCCGCTGTACACAATCCACTGCATCACAGCTGAGCGCAACCTGACCTGTCCTTCTGTACAAGGTGGTGAGAGCTATCGTGCCCATGGATGAGCAAGCAACAAAGCACACCCGGCCTGCCTGCCCAGACACAGCAAAACAAAACAAATAAGCAGGATGAAACAAACAAACATACAATCAATAAATAAATAAAATAATACCTGAATGTCTAGAAGACAGCAGACAATACCAAAACATAAAAAAGCAGAACAAGATGGCTCCAACAAGTGATCAAAATAAAGAATCAGATGACCTTCTGGTAGAAGAAAAGGCAGTGGAACTACCTGATATGGAACTCAAAAGAATAATATTTAGGGCTCTCCAAGAGATTAAGAAAGAGATCAAGGAAAACACAGATAAAACCAAGGAAAAAATAGACAAAATCAAGGAAAACACAGACAAAACAAAACAAAAAATAGCAAAAATCAAGGAAAACATAGATAAAGCAATAGAAGAATTCAGGAAAATAACACAAGAACAAAATGTGAAAATAAACAATCAGAAGTCATACAAAAACAGCAACTAGAAATCCAAAAGATAAATAACAAAATTTCAGAAATGGACAACTCAATAGAAGGTTTTAGGAGCAAATTTGAAACAATGTAAGACAGAATCACTGAGATTAAAGACAAATCCATGGATGCCACATTGTTTGAGGAAAAATCAGAGAAAATAAAGAAGAAAACCTAAGAATTATGTGGGACACAATCAAGAGCAAAAATCTGCATGTGATCAGAGTTCTAGAACAGGGGGAGAAATTGGAAAACACAGAGAGGATTGTTGAATATCTACTGGAAGAAAACTTCCCTAATATCATGAAAGACGAAAAGCTGACAATCCAATAAGCTCAACTAACCCCATATAGGATAGACCCCAAAAGAAACTCACCAAGACATATCATAATCACACTTGCCAAAACCAAAGACAAAGAAAGAATCTTGAGAGCAGCTCGAGAAAAATGAAAAGTCACGTACAAAGCTCTGAAACTATGCAGGCAAGGAGGCAATGGGATGACATATGAAACCTTGAAAGAAAAAAAAACCTGCCAACCAAGAAGAACATATCCTGCAAAACTCTCAAACACGATGAAGAAATTAGGACATTTCCAGATAAACAGAAATTAAGGGAATTTGTAAAAACCAAATTTACAAGATATATTAAAGGGAATGCTTTGGTTAGAGAACCAACAGCATCAGACAACAACCTGAGGTTAGGACAAACGACCAAAAAAACCAAACCTGTTACCGTCAAGTCGATTCTGACTTATAGCAACTCTATAAGGACAGGGTAGAACTGTCCCATAAGGTTTACAAGAAGTGCCTGGTGGATTCAAACTGTCAAACTTTTGGTTAGCAACCGTAGCTCTTAACCACTGCACCACGAGAGCTTTCAGGACAAAGGACAGTATCAGCTAAATACCAACCTAGGTCAAGGACTTTCAATAATAAAACAAAACCAAAGACTTAAAACAGGGAACTAGAGACTTCAATCTGTAAATGACAACAACATCAAAACAATAAAAGGGGAACTAAACTGTGTAGGTATAGAACTTTCAAATGTAAAGGAAATCAAGGCAATATCAAGTAATAAATGACTAGTTTAAACTTAGGAAGATAAGTGTAAATTTCAATATAACCAAAAAGGTAGTTAATAAACCCACTCAACAAAATAGAAGAAAAACATAAAGACTCAATAAACACAAAATCTATAATAATGAAAAAAATAAAAAGAAATTCCACAAATAAAAGGAGCTCAGCACAGGAAAGTAAGAGGAACAAAGAAAATATCATTTTTTTAAAAAAAAGGCACAACAAAATGACAGCAATAAACTAACAGCTATCAATAATTACACTGAATATAAATGGCTAAAATGCACGTATAAAAAGACAGAAAGTGAAAGAATGGATTAAAAAAATGATCCATCAATATGTTGTCTACAAGAGACACACCTAAGACATAAAGACATAAATATTATAAAAAAGAGAAGGAGTGGCAATACTAATCTCAGATAATATAGACTTTAAGGCAAAAACTACCATAAAAGACAAGGAAGGACATTATACAATGATTAAAGGGACAATCCACCAAGAAGACATAACCTTAATAAATATCTATGCACCCAACAACAGAGATCCAAAATGCATAAAAGAAGCTTTAACAGCACTGAAAAGAGAAATACACAGATCCACAAGAATAGTAGGAGACTTCAACACACCCCTCTCAGTAAAGAACAAAACATCTAGAAAAAAACTCAACAAAGATAAGAAAATCTAAAGGCTACAATCAATCGACTTGACCTCATAGACATATATACAACACTTCACTCAACAGCAACAAAGTATACATTCTTTTCCAATGCACATGTAACATCCTCCAGACTAGATCACATTTTAGGACACAAACCAAACTCTATAAAATCCAAAACATTGAAATAATACAAATCACAATACCATAAAAATAAAAATTAACAACAGGAAGAGTAAGGAAAAAATTCAAAAACTTGGAAACTGAATAAAACCTTGCTTACAAACCACTGGGTAAGAAGAAATCAAAGATGGAATTAAAAAAATTCCTAAAAATCAAATGAGAATGAAAACACATCATACGAAAACCTTTGGGACACAGCATAGGCAGCGTTCAGAGGTTAATTTGTAGCAATAAGCACACAAAAAAGAAGAAAGGGCCAAAATCAAAACGTTATCCCTACAACTTGAACAAATAGAAAGAAGCCCAAGGTCACCAGAAGAAAGGAAATAATAAAGATCAGAGCAGCAATAAATGAAATAGAGAACAGAAAAACAGTAGAAAGAATCAACAAGACCAAAAACTGGTTCTTTGAAAAGATCAACAAAATCGACAAACCATTGACCAAACTGACAAAAGAAAAACAGGAGAGGAAGCAAATAACCCAAATAAGAAGTGAGGCAGGGGATATTAAACAGACCTAACTGAAATAAAAAGGATCATAACAGAGTACTATGAAAAACTACACTCCAACAAATTTGAAAACCTAGAGGAAATGGACAAATTTCTAGAAACACATTACCTATCTAAACTAAAACAAACTGAGGTAGAAAATCTGAACACACCAATAATAAGAGAAGAGATTGAAAAGATAATTTAAAAACTACCCCCCCCCAAAAAAAAAAGCAAAGCTCTGGCCCTGATGGCTTCATGGAAGCATTCTACCAAACATTCAGAGGAGAGCTAAAAACAGAGTTCAAACTATTTCAAAACATAGAAAAGGAAGGGATACTCCCAAATTCATTCTATGAAGCCAGCATAACGCTGATACCAAAACCAGGCAAAGACGTCACAACAAAAAAAGAAAATTACAGACCAATATCTCTCATGAATATAGATGCAAAATTCTCAACAAAATTCTAGCCAATAGAATTCAGTATCATATAGAAATCCAAAGCCAGGTAAAGACACCTTAAAAAAAAAGAAAATTACAGATACATATCCCTCATTAACATATTTCCAAAAATCCTCAACAAAATTCTAACCAGTAGAATTCCACAGCATATCAAAAAATATAATTTATCATGACCAAGTGGGATTCATACTAAGTATGCAGGGATGGTTCAACATTAGTAAATCAATCACACAAATAAAACAGAAGATAAAAACCACATGATCCTATCAATTGATGCAGAAAAGGCATTTCACAAAGTGCAACACCCATTCCTGATAAAAACTCTCAGCAAAATAGGAATAGAAGGGAATTCCTCAACATAATTAAGGGCATTTACACAAAGCCAATGACCAACATCAACCTAAATGGAAAACCCATTTAAAAAAAAAACCATTGCTGTCGTATTTCTATTGCAGGGGATATGAGCTTATACACAGAAAACCCCAAAGAATCCACAAGAAAACTACTGGAACTAATAGAATATTTCAGCAAAGTATCAGGATACAAGATAAACATACAAAAATCAGTTGGATTCCTCTACACCAACAAAGAGAACTTCCAAAAGGAAATCACCAAATAAATACCATCTGCAATAGCCCCCAAGAGGATAAAGTACTTTGGAATAAATCTAACCAAAGACAGAAAAGACCTATACAAAAAAAAAAACTACAGAACACTACTACGAGAAACCAAAAGAGACCAGATAAGTGCTCATGAATAGGAAAACTCAACATTTCGAAAAGTTCAGTTCTACCCAAAGTGATCTACAGACACAATGCAATCGCCAACCAAATTCCAACTGCTTTTTTTAACGAGATGGAGAAACAAATCACCAATTTCATATAAAGGGAAGAGGCCCCAGATAAGTAAAGCATTACTGAAGAAGAACAAAGTGGGAGGCCTCACACTACCTGATTTTAGAACCTATTATACAGCCAAGATAGTCAAAACAGCCTGGTACTGGTACAACAACAGACACATAGACCAATGGAACAGAATTGAGAACCCAGACATAAATCCATCCACCTATGAGCAGCTGATATTTGACAAAGGCTCAAAGATCATTCAATGGGGAAAAGACAGTCTCTTTAACAAATGGATATACATCTGCAAAAAAATGAAACAGGACCCATACCTCACACCATACACAAAAACTAACTCAAAATGGATCAAAGACCTAAATATAAAATCTAAAACGATAAAGATCATGGAAAAAAAAATAGGGACAAGCTAAGAGCCCTAACACATGGCATAAAAAGTATACAAACCATAACTAACAATGTGCAAACACCAGAAGAGAAAACTAGAAAACTGGGAGCTCCTAAAAATCAAACACATATGCTCATCAAATGACTTCACTAAAAGAGTAAAAAGACAACCTGCAAACTGGGAAAAAATGTTTGGCTACATCATATCTGATAAGGGTCTAATCTCTAAAATCTACAAGGCACTGCAACACCTCAACAATAAAAAGACAAATAATCCAGTTAAAAAATGGGCAACGGATATGAACAGGCACTTCACCAAAGAAGACATTCAGGTGGCTAACAGACACATGAGGAAATGCTCATGATTATTAACCATTAGAGAAATGCAAATCAAAACTACAATGAGATACCATCTCACCACAACAAGGCTAGCATTAACCCAAAAAACACAACATAATAAATGTTGGAGAGGTTGTGGAGAGACTGGAACACTTATACACTGCTGGTGGGAATGTAAAATGGTACAACCACTTTGGAAAATGATTTGGAGCTTCATTAAAAAGCTAGAAATAGCAATACTATACGATCCAGCAATCCCACTCCTTGGAATATATCCTAGAGAAATAAAAGCCGTCACATAAATGGACATATGCACACCTATGTTCATTGCAGCATTGTTCACAGTAGCAAAAAAATGAAAACAACCTAGGTGCCCATCAACAAATGAATGGATAAACAAATTATGGTGCATACACACAATGGAAAGAACAATGATGAATCTGAGAAACATCTCACAACATGGATGAATCTGGAGGGCATTATGCTGAGTGAAATTAGTCAGTCACAAAAGGACAAATATTGTATGAGACCACTATTATAATAACCCAAGAAAAAGGTTTAAACACAGAAAAAAGCAATTTTGGTGGTTATGAGAGTGGGGAGGGAGGAGGAGGGGAATTCACTAACTAGATAGTAGGCAAGGATCAAATTCAGTGAAGGGAAAGACAACATACAATACAGGGGAAATCAGCATAACTGGACCAAAGCAAAAGCTGAGAAGTTTCCTGGACACATCCAAGCACTTTGAGGGACAGAGTAGCTGGGACTGGGGCCTGGCAAGCATAATTTCAGGGTCATCTAGGTCAACTGGCATAATAAAATTTATTAAGAAAGTGTTCTGCATCTCACTTTGGTGAGTGGCTTCTGAAGTCCTCAGCTTGTGAGCGGCCCTCTAAGATGCATCAATCGGTCCCATCCCACTTGGAGCAAAGGAGAATGAGGAAAACCAAAGACACAAGGAAAATACTAGCCTGAGAGACTAAAGGACCACATAAACCAGAGACTTCATCAGCCTGAGACAATAAGAACTAGATGATGCCCGGCTACCACCAATGACAGCCCTGACCGGGAACACAACAGAGAGTCCCGGATGGAGCGGGAGAAAAATGTGGACCAGAACTCAAATTCACATGAAAAAACCAGACTTAATGGACCTACAGAGACTGGGTGAACCCCCGAAACTATGGATCCCGAACACTCTGTTAACCCAGAACTGAAACCATTCCCAAAGCCCACTCTTCAGACAAAGATTAGACAGGACTATAAAACAAAAATTAATACATGTGAGAAGTGTGCTTCTTAGTTCAACCAGACACATGAGACCAAATGAGGGCCTCCTGTCTGGAAGCAGGATGAGAAGGCAGGAAGGGATCAGAACTGCTTGAATGGATACAGGGAACCCGGGGTAAAAAGTGGGCATGTGCTGTCATATTGTGGGGATTGCAACTAATGTCACAAAACAATATGTGTATAAATTTTTGTATGAGAAATTGATTTGAGCCCTAAACTTCCACCTAAAACACAATTTTAAAAAAAGAAAGAAAACACCATGGCTTGAGTCAGGCACACCTTAGTCTTCAAGGTGACATCTTTGCTTTTTAACACTTTAAAGAGGTCTTTTGCAGCACATTTGCCCAATGCAAGGCTTCATTTGATTTCTTGACTGCTGCTTCCACGGGTGTTGATTGTGGATCCAAGTAAAATGAAATTAAAATATAAATTTAAAAAAAAATAATTCAGGGGGACTTCCGGCAAAATGGTGCTCTAGGCAGAAGCACCATGCCGTCCCTCCACAGCAAAGATCCAAAAAACTAAGCCGAACAGAGAAAACAACAATCCTGAAACCTTAAAACATCAAATGAAGAGATAAAGAACTTAGCCAAGCACGAAATGGAGTGAGAAAACTGACAGAGAACGGAGAGCAAGGACAGATTCATGCAGAGGTCCCCTGTCAGCTAACGCAGCACAGATCTGCCATCCTGGACTCCTATCGCAGACCAGTAAACACGGGGTATGAAAAAGCGGCTTCACGGAGCTTCCAGCGGGAGACAAAACAACCGGTAATTTGTGATATACACTTTCCCACCCCCCACCCTTCTTCACTCCCACTCAGCCTCCTCAGCTTCCCGCAGCCACAGTCTCTTGTCTGGGAAGCACCGGCTGCTTGGATTCCACACACCCAAAAGGGCCAGCTCTCTGAGTGCCATTTATTGGCTGCTGGTGTTGCTTTTTTCCGCTTCTTTTGATTTCATCCTTACCTCTCACCACCTCCCCATCTTTTCCCTCAAATACCTGGTTCCGTGTTCCATCTTTGCATCTTCCTGAGGGGCTGCGGAGCTCTGTTCGAGTGTGGAGCTGCTTTCCGGTCTGGGCTGCCACGGTGGTGGGATGCCAGGGCTTTTGTTCGTTTGTTTGTTTTGAATTGTTTGTTGGTTTTCTTTTCCTTTTCTTGAGTTGGGAGCCCGTTCTGGCCAGGCGGTGCTGCGTGGCTTGGAACCTACCCCCTTGGCTTGCACAGACGTGCAGATGGATCCCTGAGGACATTTCTTTTTACGTTGTTTTTTTTTTCTGTTTTTTGGGGGGGTTTTCTTGTTTGTTTTTTTTAATTTCTTTTGTTTTCTTTTCCCTCTTTTTCCCTTTTTGTCTTTCTTCATTACCCAGTTTCTCATCTCTCTATGTCTTCCTTCTCTTTCTGTTCTCTGAATACCTGGTGTTGTATACATCTATGCCTTCTAGCCAGGCTGTGCTGCAACACCTGAGAACAACTTCCCCAGACCTCATAGCTTCACTGGTGGGATCCCTGGGAACTTTCCTGTTCTTTTCCCTTTCCGATTTTTATTTATTCATTCTTTCCTTTTCTTTTCTTTTTTTTTCTTCCTCTTCCCATTTTTGTTTTTCTCCATTTCATAGTCTCTCATCTCTCCAATCCAAAGGCAAGCTCCCCTAGCATTCTTTTTTGTTTGTATGTTTTTGGCTCCTGTTCCTC
>NW_004444004.1:3937277-4067866 GCF_000243295.1 Trichechus manatus latirostris | reverse complement strand
AAACAATATGTGTACTACTGTTTCATGAGAAATTGTTCTGTAAGCCTTCAGCTGAAGCCCAATTAAAAGAAAAAGAATTCAGTATCATATAAAATAATAATAATAATAATGCACAACGACCAATTGAGAGTCATACCAGGTATGCAAGGATGTTTCAACATTAGAAAATCGATCAACTTAATCCACCACATAAATAGAACCAAAGAAAAAAATCACAGGTTCATCTTAATAGATGCAGAAAAGGCAATCAGTAAGGTCCAACACCCATTCCTGATAAAAACTCTCAATAAAATAGGAATAGAAAGAAAATTCCTCAACGTAATAAAAGGCATCTATACAAAACCAAAAGCCAACATCATTGTCAATGGAAAGTTGCTGAAAGCATTCCCCTTGAGAACAGAGCAAGACAAGGATGCCCTTTATCACCTCTCTTATTTAACATTGTACTGGAAGTCCTAGCTAGAGCAATAAGACAAGAAAAACAAATAAGGGGTATGGAAATTGATAAGGAAGAAGTAAAACTATCCTTATTTGCAGACAATATGGTACTATACATAAGAGAACACTAAAGATTCCACAAGAAAACTACTGGAACTGAGAAAGATTCAGCAGAGTAGCAAGATACAAGATCAACATACAAAAATCAGTTGGATTCCTACACACCAACAAAGAGAACTATGAAAAGGAAATCAGGAAAACAATATCATTTATAATAACACCTTATCATCGTTAGGTGCCGTCAAGTCAGTTCCCACTCATAGCAACCCTATGTACAACAGAAGGAAAACACTGCCCGGTCCTGCGCTATCCTCACAATCGTTATGCTTGAGCCCATCATTGCAGCCACTATGTCAATCCATCTTGTTGAGGGTCCTCCTCTTTTATGCTGACCCTCCACTCTACCAAGCACCATGTCCCTTTCCAGGGACTGGACCCTCCTGATAACTTGTCTGAAGTATGTGAGACAATGTCTCTGCCATGCTTGCTTCTAAGGAGCATTCTGGCTGTTCGTTATTCTGGCAGTCCATGGTATATTCGATATTCTTTGCCAACACCAAAATTCAAAGGCATAATTTCTTCTTTGGTCTTCCTTATTCATTGCCCAGGTTTCACATCAATATGAGGTGACTGAAAACACCATGGCTTAGGTCGGGTGCACCTTAGTACTTAAAGTGACATCTTTGCTTTTGAGGTCTTTTGCAGCAGATTTGCCCAGTGCAATTCTTCATTTGATTTCTTGACTGCTGCTTCCATGGGCGTTGATTGTGGATCCAAGTAAAAAGAATAACACCAAAAAAAAAAAAAAATACCATACGCACAGAAAGAATCTTTGATGGTTACGAGGGAGGTGAGGGGTTGGGAGGGAAAAACATTAACTAGACAATAGATAGGCGCCCTGGTGGAGCAGTAGTTAAAAGCTATGGCTACTAACCAAAAGGCTGACAGTTTAAATCCACCAGCCGCTCCTTGGAAACACTATGGGGCAGTCTACTTTGGCCTAGAGGGTCACTATGAGTCGGAATTAACTCGATGGCAACGAATTAGACAATAGATAAGTTGTAAGTTTGTTGAAGGGTAAGACAGTACACAGTACTGGGGAAGTCAGCATAACTTGACCAAAGCAAAGTCATAGAAGCTTCATAAACACATCCAAACTCCCTGAGAGACTAAATTACTGGGCTGAGGGCTGGGGATCATGGTGTCAGAGGACATCTAGTTCAATTGGCATAACATAGTTTACAAAGAAAATGCTCTACATCCTACTTTGGTGAGTAGCATCTGGGGTCTTAAGAGCTTTTGAACAGCCATCTAAGAAACTCCACTGGTCCCACCCAATCTGGAGCAAGGGAGAATAAAACTGAAGACACAAGGGAAAGATTAGTTTAAAGGACTAATAGGCCACAACTACCACAACCTCCACCAGACTGAGTCCAGCATAACTAGATGGTGCCCAGCTACCACCACCCACTGCTCTGAGAGGGATCACTATAAAGGGTCCTGGGCAAAGCTGGAGAAAAATGTAGAACAAAATTCAAACTTGCAAAAAAAAAAAAAATCCAGACTTACTGGTCTGACAGAGACTGGAGAAACCCCAAGAACTATGGCCCCCGGACATCCTTTTAACTCAGTAGTGACGTCACTTCTGAGGTTCACCCTTCAGCCAAAGATTAGAGAGGCCCATAAAACAAACAATAATACACATAGCTCAACCATGTATACAAGACTAAATGGGACACTAGCCCAGGGGAAAGGATGATAAGGCAGGAGGGGACAGGAAAGCCAGATGAAAGGAAATGGGGAACCCAAGGTAGAGAAGGGAAGAGTGTTGACATGTTGTGGGGTTGGCAACCAATATCACAAAACAATATGTGTATTAACTGTTTAATGAGAAACTAATTTGCTCTGCAAACCTTTATCTAAAGCACAGTTTTAATTTAAAAAAAAAGCCCCAATTCCATCAAGTTGATTCCGACTCATAGTGACCCTATAAGCCAGAGTAAAACTGCCTCATAGGGTTTCCAAAGAGTGGCTGGTGAATTCAAACTGCCAACCTTTTGGTTAGCAGCTGAGCTCTTAACCACTGTGCCACCTAATAAAATAAAATACCTAGGAATAAATCTAAACAGGGACGTAAAAGACCTGTACAAAGAAACCTACAAAACACTACTGCAAGAAACCAAAAGAGACCTACATAAATGGAAAAATATACCATGCTCATGGACAGGAAGATTCACATCGTAAAAATGTCAATCCTACCCAAAGCGATCTACAGATATAAGGAAATCCCAATCCAAATACCAACGGCATTCTTTAATGAGATTGAAAAACTAATCGTTAACTTTATATGGAAATGAAAGAATCCCGGCATAAGTAAAGAATTATTGAAGAAGAAGAACAAAGTAGGAGGCCTCACACTACCTGATCTCAGAACCTACCATACAACCACAGTAGTCAAAACAGCCTGGTACTGGTACAATGACAGACACATAGACCAATGGAACAGAATTGAGAACCCAGACATAAATCCATCTACCTACGGTCAGCAGATCTTTGACAGAGGCCCAAAGATCACTAAATTGGGAAAAGACAATCTTTTTAACAAACAGTGCTGGCAAAACTGGATGTCCATCTGCAAAAAAATGAAACAAGACCCATACCTCACTTCATACGCAAAAACTAATTCAAAATGCATCAAAGACCTAAATATAAAATGAAAAACTATAAAGATTATGGAAGAAAAAAATAGAGACAATGTACGGTACCTAATATATGGCATAAATAGGATACAAACCATAACTAACAATGCACAAACACAGAAGAGAAACTAGATGACTGGGCTCTCCTAAAAATTAAATACTTCGGCTTGTCGAAAGACTTCAGCAAAAGAGTAAAAAGAGAACCTACAGACTGGGAAAAAAATATTGGCTATGACATAACCAACAAGCGTCTAACCTCTAAAATCTATAAGATACTGCCAAACAGTAACAATAAAAAGACAAATAATCCAGTAAAAAAAATGGGCAAGGGTTATGAACAGACACTTCACCGAAGAAGACATTCAAGCGGCTAACAGACACATGAGGAAATGTTCACAGTCATTAGCAATCAGAGAAATGCAAATCAAAACTACAATAAGATATCATCTTGCCCTGACATTAGTGGCACTAATCAGAAAATAAGAAATGTTGGAGAGGTTGTGGGGAGATTGGAACTCTTATGCTCTATCAAGTTGCTGAAACTAGAAGTGTCTGGTGCCTTTTTAATATTTGTATTCCCCTCAGTGTTAGAACTAGGATACCATTCCATTGGGATTTGTTGGAGGGCAGGAGCAGGGAGTATCTGAATGATTGATCATCTTCCTTACCGACTCACCCTCTTTCCTAAAGGAGAGGTGAAAATGAGGGAAAAATAAGTGCTGAGCTGAGAAAGAAGAGTCCCCCTCTCAATGTAACCACAAAAATTCCTTCCAAGGAGCCCTGGTGGTACAGTGGTTAAAGCGCTCAGCTGCTAATCGAAAAATCAGCAGTTCTAGCCCACCAGCTGCTCCTCGGGAGAAAGATGTGAAAGTCTGTTTCTGTAAAGAATTGCAGCCTTGGAAACCCTATGGGGCAGTTCTACTCTGTCCTATAGGGTCCCTATGAGTAGGAATCGACTTGACAGCAGTGGGTGGCGTTTTATAACCTTCTGTGGGAGCAAGGGTGGTTCAATGGCAGAATTCTCGCCTTCCATGCAGGAGACCCAGACTTAATTCCTGACCAATGCACTGCAAGCGCAGCTACCATCCATCTGTCAGTGGAGGCTTGCATGTTGCTGTGACACAGAATAGGTTTCAGCAGAGCTTTCAGACTGAGACCGACTGCCTGGTGGTCTACTTCTGAAAATCAGCCAATGAAAACTTTATGGATCACAATGGTTGCGTCCCATTGTACATGGGGTCACCATGAGTCAGGGGCAGACTCGAGGGCAGCTAACAACAACAACAACACACCCTTCCACAGATTCATGGGCCCAAGACATATTTCCTATCAATGGGAAGATGTCCAGAGAAGAATCTTAGCTTCCATCTCAGGCCAGAGCTCAGAATGGTGGGTGATACCAGTCACCTGCTCCAGTCTGGGGTTGCAGCTAGACCCTGGGCAGGATCTTCTGAGTTCAGTAGCTGTCCACAGTTATTGGCTTTTTTCCTTGAATGCTGAAAACTTTTTTCCAAATACTGCCCGGAGGATTCACATCTGGATCTAAAAGGGGGAAGAGGTACAGCAGGCCCATTTTTGCTCAGGCCTCAGCGGTTTACGAGCTTAGAAGACTGGCTGCTGTTTGGTGGCAAATTTATTTGGGAACAGGGTAAGTCCTCACCGTGGCCATCTGGTTTTAAATACCAAAGCCATATGTAATGTAGTGTCCATCTATCTGGGATCTAGGGTCAGACTGCATGTGTTCAAATCCCAGCTCTGCTGCTTCTTAGCTCTCTGGCCTTGAGCCATTACTCCACACCTCTGTGTCTTGGATCTTTCAACTCTAAAATAGGACTAATCAGAGCAGCCATCTCTCAGGGTTGTTTTGAAGATTACATGAGTTAATCCAGATAAGGCAATTTGTCCAGGGCTTTGGCACGTGGTAAGGGCTCAATAGATGCTAATATTAAATTGTGGCTTTTGTCAGTCTTCAGCCAGAGGTTTAAGTCTGCTCCCACATTTTAAGTAGAGCACCTAAAGATACATACTAGATCCTGAGTATGTTCCAACTAGCCCTACCTGCCCATCCCCCACCCCATGCATCTCCCATCCCTTTCAGGGTTGAGCTAAGTTTTACAGATGAAAACAAGATTTTACATGTGTATGTCTTGCATTTGATTTTTCCAAACACTTTCACGTCCTTATCCCACAGTGCTGTGAAGTTAACAGGGCAATGATGATTATCCCCATATTAGAGATGGGGAAACTGAGGCCCTAAGAGGTAAAGTGAGCTATCTAGAATTACCCATCTAGTTAGAAAGAGAAAGACAGAGGTACTTAAATTCAAGTTTCCCCCTCTAGTAGTCATTTCAACCTACTACCACGACATCTGTTGTTAGTTGCCATCGATTCCAACTCATGGTGACCTAAATCCTCTCTGTGTCCACAAGGGATCTAGCAGCCTGCTCCATCCTCCACTGCCAAAATGTCCAAACAGCACAGAACTTTCAGACTGGGTGACAGGGAAGGAAACACATGATCCAGAGGGAAAAAATCTGTAACTTTGAGGTACAGCAAGGTATTTTGTCTGTAATATTCTGGTTGGAGAATGAGGTTAAGAGTGCCTCAAGGTCTCAAGCAATGGCCAGCTGGAAGAGATGGAGGGAATGGATACCTTATTTGAGCTGAACAATATATTCTGGTGTCATGGGATCCAGGCTGAGCCCAAAGTAATACTTGAAGGTGTCTGGAAACTGAGGCTTTGGTTAGTCAGCAGCATCTTGAACATGTACTTGCATGGGCAAAGTGGTCTTTAAGAGAAGGATTTGTATATAATTGGCCCCTAGGGAGGGGAGAGACAGAGACCAGGTGGTGGAGTGAGGGGACAGCAGCAGGGTAGAGAAATGGGACAGGGTGATATTTGTTCTTCAGCTGGGCCCCAAGGACTAGGTGTGTGGAGAAGGTTCCTGGCATCTATTTGTTTACACGGAGAAAAGTGGTTTTGAAGAGCAGGTCTGTGGGCTTATAGCACCTGAGGGACAGGTATAGGGACCAGGAAGAAGAATGAGGAAATGGGGACTGAAGGGTGAGTCTGGATAAAGGACATGATGGCATTTGTTCTCCAAGCACAGGGACCAAGTCTGAAAGTCTGAGCCTGGGGGAGGGGGGAGTTGTTGCTGCAGGCAGAAGCCAAAGCCACTCTTCTCACAGGGGCCTCACTGAAATGCAGGGTAGAAGCACTGTTGTTTCAGTGCCCAGGTGACGAAGTGTGACATTTCCCCTCCCTCTGGATGGACTCGTTGGTGGTTTCAGCCAAAGCTGCCTGAACAGAAGTCAGCACCACTTTGGGCCCTCGTGGATTTGCAGCCCTGAGTGCCTCAGAATCCATGCCCCGCCCAAGCAGCGACCTCTTTCACACAGCCAGAGGCACCCTGCAGCAGCTGGAGCAAGGCAGAGGGGTTGCCCTCAAGTGGCAATGTCGGCAGCTGACTTCCACGAGGCAGGATGGGAATGGAAGAGCAACAGGAGAGAACTGTCTCAGAGCACGTGAAACTGCCAGAAGTAACTGAAGGAAACCTTCAAAGGCAAGAGGTCCCGTAACACACAGGTGGGGACAGAAGTCAGGGATATCTGAGTTTTTACTGGTTACGGGACCTCGTTTTTACTCATGGGCTGGAGAAACTTGACACCGTTTTCCAGCAGACGGGATTGCCTCAAGTTCTTGGGCATATGATAGCAAGCTCTACGTAGACACGGAGTGGCTCTTGAAACATTTCTAAATATAACCTTTAGAGTGGGTGGGGTGGGTAGAGGAGTAGGGACTGAGCTCTGGCAGGGTATGAGTGGGCTTCATTTGTTCCATTTATCTCTTGTGATATTAGCTTGAAGGAGAGGAGAGGTAAAAGAAAATGGAAGAATGACTGCGGAGAAAAATAAAGGAAAAATTGCTATCGTTCCCCCATTATCATGGCCATAAGAAAATCAGTTCATTTTTAAGGCATCTTCCTTCCCATATACATTTTCCAGGCATGGGTTATCAATTCTATATCTTCAATATATTTTTCAGGAGAATAAACTCGGCAGTGCTTTCCCAAGCTAAGAACAACCCTGCTGAACATGTAAATCCAAACTGCACTGGGCCAGGTATGAGTCAACAGGGCCAGAGAAGAAGGGGAAAGCTGGGTTCCCAGAGGCCTGCTACCTAGGCACCTAGAATTTGTGTTTTCCAACTTACTGCAATCTCTTTTTCCTGAGGCAACAGTACTGGTGACTGATGCAGCTGCAGGCAGCCCGCAGAGCCAGATTCTTATCTACATTACAGTGGGGCTGCCAATTTGTTTGCCAATCTTTGTTTTTTCTAAGAAACATTTTCCTCTTCCTGGGATCAGACCCAATATTTAGAGTATTAGAGCAGCAGATCTGAGTCCTCAGAGAGAGTTACCTACCAGAAGACTTGAAGTTTGATCTGTCCCTGTCTTTCCATCCCCACTGCCACCGCCCTAGCCAGTCACCTGGATTATTGTCATAGGGGCTCATAACTGGCCTCTGACCTCCTTCTCCCATCCTTCCTCCAAACTGTTGCCAAGTTAACTTCCTAAAGTATGTTTCTAATCATGTCACTCCTACTGTTTTTAAAACATCTTTGAGTAACCTACTTACACGAAGTATTATTGAATAAATAAATCGGTCCTGTGGGTATCAAATTCCCCATTCTCCTGATTTATTGTCTTTGTAGCCTTCACCATGCTTATTGTCTGTCTCCCCCACCCCAACTGGAGATTCTCACCTGTCCCTAAAAGAGTGGCTGGCACATTTTAGATAATAAATATTGATTGAATGAAAGATTCAATAAAACAAATTCTATTAGCCACTATTAATTCCTTTTTTCATAAATGAACTTTATTTACTTTTATGATTACAAATGTATTACATGCTTACTATAGAGAATCTGGAAAGTACAGAAAAGTAGAAAGAAAAAAAAATCCACAAATCTACCACCTGAAGGCGAACACTGCTCATATTATGTTCTAATATCTATGCCTGTTTAGAGACCAAGACCCCTATCAAGAGTGTTGGCCATGAAGCACAATAGCCAAGGGGAGTGAGGGAAAGTAATAACTGAGGGATTCACCCAGAGGTCAGAAAACAGATTGGACACTTAGGGACAAGACAAGGGCCATAAACAGATCAAGAGGTCAGAAATTGACAACACAAGAACAAGTTGGGTTAATTTAAGAATGCAATGAGATGATACTTGTCAAGGGTTTAGCCCAGTAGCTGTCACATGGTACGTAATCAACAAATGTTAGCCATTACTAGTATTGTTACTTTATGGGTCAAAACGAATGGTTCAAGATGGAGGCTATAAACAGGGCAAGGGCCCTGGAAACCCATTTTTAGGTGCTATGAGTAGTAGAAGGAGCCCTGGTGGTGCAGTGGTTAAAGCGCTAGGCTGCTAACAGAGAGACTGGCTTTTCAAACCCCCCAGCTGCTCTGTGGGAGAAAGATGTGGCAGTCTGCTTCCATAAACAATTACAGCCTTCGAAACCCTATAGGGCAGTTCTACTCTGTCTTGTAGGCTTGCTATGAATTGGAATCGACTCAACGGCAATGGGTTTCATTTGGTTTGGTTATGAGTTGTGGCATATAGGGGCAAGTCTACTGGGTTAAAAGGGTGGTATAGGAATCGGTATCACTCTCCTTACAGGCTCCCCTGCCAGGTTAAGTGGGGCCAGGGTCTCCTCAAGTTTGCCTGATGACACATGGCAAGACACTCAGGTATTTTTGAGGTAGGACATTATTTCTCCTGCCTAGACTGCCTACTGGACCAAAAACTAGGGCTGGCCTCAATGGTGATGGGAGTTCAGAACTTCATATACCATATACCCTCATATTCTGATCTCTGATTGTCAGGGCAGGTCACAGGCATGTAGGGTGAAGGATAAGGTCAAGTCAGCTTAGTGGCAGATACGGTGGGATGTGCCTGGATGGGGCAGCTGGAGGGAGAAGGCAACAAGGTTTATGATGTAATTTGAATGGGATGGGTCCAGGAACCAGTCCTCAAGTTAGCAGCAGAGTCAAATATCACAGGAGAAGAGTCCATTGAGCATTACTTGTCAGTGGGGGCCTTCTGATGGCCTGTGCTCTGTCGAAGGTGATCATGAAGACCTTCTTGGGGGTCTCCATGCTCTTTCAGGTAGTAACAGCGTTTGGGAACATGCTGGTGCTGGTAGTAAGAAAAAAACAGCAGCAGTAAGAACCACACTTAATATGACAAGGGGCATTCTGCCTGAATTAAGTTTAGCAATTAGCAGATCAAGGAACTTGGCTAATTTATCTTAACTTGTACAAAGGGAGACCAAAGACTAGGCTAACCAAATTCTCTAATGATCTGAGTCCATAACATATACAGCTATAAGTGGGCCCCACCCCCCAAAAGAAGACCACTTCCTTAGAATTGGACTTGGAATAAGTGGAGAATTGGGGCTGAGTCCAGCCAGTTCCCTCATAATCAGATTTAGTCCTTTAACCATTCCAGGCCCTAAGTAACTTGGGCAGGGCACTGCTCCTCAGAATGGTTAATATACCCCAAATAACTGTGTAGCAGTGATCACTGATGAAACTCCAGTGTGGGGTTTATAGTCTGCGACCTCAATGCCTCCCCATTGCCTGCTCCTTATTCTAACTCATTTTTCTGCTAAAAAACAAAAAAAAGCAAAAATTTGAGTGTTTTCCCTTATCATTACCTCCTCAGTCTGCTGATGTGAGTTCAGTTCATTCTCCATTGCCTCCTCATTATTCCGCTTACAGGCTGATGGCAAATCCTGGCTTGAGTTGCCTGGTGAATCCTTCTCTTCAGCCAGCTGGCACTCAGTGTAGAGAGACCTGTCTATCAACTCCTTTAGGCTGCTGGCCACCTTCAGGAAGATCCGGCCCATTTTGGTGGCAACAGCTTCTGAGAGTCCTTCCAGAAACCTGGTCCGTAAAATGGCATCAGACCAAGACAAATGTCTGGCCAGCAGTAGGAAGTCAGTGGCATACTGCCTGACTGACTTCTGGCCTTGCTTGGGATGGCAAAGAACAGCACTGAGGATGTCTACCTCAGATAAGGATTCATATAAGCCTTGTGATCTGCTCAGGAAAGATTTATTTTCAGCTGAAAGGGGGTTTCCTACCTCCATCTGCAAGATGGACCACCGCTCTGCTGCCCCCAAATGAAGAGACACCAGAAAAGCCATTTTCTCTGAATCATCCAAAAAACACTTCATCTGCTTCTCTTCATCAATCTCCATCTCCTCTTCCACAGGGCATGAACCTCGGGCCGCTTCCTGCTCTTCTAAGAGGTAACAGAGTGCTGGGGTCAACATTCCAAAGGATGGGACTTCCTTTGGTGGTGGGTTCCTCATTTCAGGGGTTGTAGCTGTCGCACGTGGTGTGGACTTTGATCCAGAGGCTGTGGTGTTGATGTGACAGGTGGATGTCTTTCCAGAGTCTGTGGTTTTGGTTTCTGGATTGGACATCACTCTAGAGGCTGTGGCTTCCACTTGTGGTGTGGACATTGCTTCCAAGGCTGGGGCTCTCATCAGCGGCTTGGACAGCCCTCCAGAAGCCATGGCTGTCATTTGTGGCATGGACACCTCTCCAGAGACTGTGGCTCTCAGTAGTGGCACAGACATTGTTCCAGAAGATGAGGCTCTCGTAATTGGCGTGGACATTGCTCCAGAAGCTGAGGCTTTTGTTGGTAATGTGGACATCCCTCTAGAAGCTGTGTATGTTATTTGTGGTGTCGACATAGAGCCAAAGCTTGGGGCTCTTGTTTGCAGCGTGGACATTGCTCCCGGGGCTGGGGCTCTCATTAGCGGCATAGACATCTCTCCAGAAGCCATGGCTGACGTCAATGGCATGGGCATTGTTCCAGAGTCCGTGGTTCCCATTAGTGGCATGGACATCCCTCCAGAAGCCATGGCTGTTGTTTGTGCCATGCACATCTTTCCAGAGGCTGGAGCTGTCATGAAATCAGTGCACATCCCTCCGGAAGCTGTAGGCATCATCTGTGGCATGGACACTGTTCCAGAGCCTGGGGGTCTTACCACTGGCATGGACATTCCTCGAGAGGCCATGGATGCCATTTGAGGCATAGACATATCTCCAGAGGCTGTGGATCTCTTTAGTTGGGTGGACATCACTCCAGAGACTGGAGCTCTCATTTGTGTCATGGACATCATTCCAGAGGCTGTGGAAGTCATTTGTGGAGTGGACATCACTCCATAAGCTGGGGCTTTCAGAGGTGTAGATTTCTCTACAGAAGCTGAGGCTCTCACTTGTGGTGGGGACATTTCTGTAGATGATGACCCTCTCATGAGCACTTTGGACACCTCTCCAGAGTCTGAGGCTCTCATTAGTGGTGTGGACATGACTTCAGAGGCTAGAGCTCTCGGCTGCAGTGTGGACATCTCTCCGCAGGTCATGGATCTCATGAGTGATGTGGACATCCCTCCAGAATCTTGAGCACTCATTGGCTGATTGGACACCTTTCCAGAGGCTGTGGCTCTCATTAGTGACATGGGCATTGTTCCAGGGGCTGGGGCTCTTATTAGTGGCATGGACATAGCTCCAGAGGCTGTGGCTGTCATTTGTGGGGTGGGAATCACTCCCGAGCCTGGGGCTCTCATTAGTGGCCTGGACATTCCTCCAGAGGCCGTGGCTGTCATTTGTGGTGTGGACATCCCTCTAGAAACTGTGTCTCTCATTTGTGTTGCAGATACCTCTCCAGAAGTTGTGGTTGTCATTTGCTGTGTGAACATTGCTCCAGAGACTTTGGATGTCATTAGTGGCTTGGATGATGTTCCAGAGGCTGTAGCTCTCATTTGTGGCATAGACACCATTCCCAAGGCTGTGTCTCTGGTTAACAGTGTGGACATCGACCCCGAGGCTTTGGCTGACATTAGTGGAATGGACATTGCTCCAGAGTCTGGGGTTCTCATTTGCAGTGTGGACATCGATCCAGAGGCTGGGGCTGTAAATTGCGGCATGGACATTGTTTCAGGGGCTGTGGCTGTCATTAGTGGTGTGGACATCACTCCAGAGACTGAGGCTCTTGTCCGCTGTGTGGACTTTGCGCCACTGGCTGTGGCTTTCATAAACCCTGTGGATATTGCTCCAGAATTTTTGGCCATTGTTGACTGTGTGGACATCACTTTAGAGGCTGGGGCTGACATTTTCTCGGTGGACATTGCTCCAGAGGTTGTGACTGTCATCGGTGGGGTGGACATTGCTCCAGAGACTGGAACTGTCTTTAGCAATGTAGACATACTTCCAGAGGCTGTGGCTCTCATTAGCGGTGTGGACATTGCTCCAGAATCTGAGGCTCTCATTGGCGATGTGGACATCACTCCGGAGGCTGTTGTTCTCATTGGTGGAGGAGATATGATTTCAGAGTCTAGATTTTGTGTTAATAGTGGGGACGTCACTCCAGAACCTGGGCCTGGCGTTAGCTGAGTTGGCATCCCTCCAGAGGCTACAGCTGTCATTAGCAGTGGGGACACTGCTTCGGAGTCTGGGGCTGGCTTTAGTAATGTGGACATTTCTCCAGCATCTGGAACTGACAGTAGTGGTGTGGACATTGCTCCAGAGCCTGGAGCTGATGTTAGCAGTGAGGACATTACTCCAGAGTCTGGGCCTGACATTACTGGGGTGGGCATTCCCCCAGAGTCTTGGGTGCTCATTGGCTGGGTTGGCATTTCTCCTGGAGCTAGGGCTGACATTATCAGTGAGGATATTGCTTCAGAGTCTGTGCCTGACATTAGCAGGGAAGAGATCTCTCCAGAGGCTAGAGCAGTCATTAGCACTTTGGACATTGCTTCAGTGTCTTCATCTGTAATTTGCAAAGGGGACATTGCTTCAGAGCCTGGAGTTGTCATTTGCTGTGCAGACGTCTCTCCAGGATTTATATCTGGCATTAGCAGTGGGGATATCTCTCCAGGATCTGAGGCTAGCATTAATGGTGTGGACACTGCTTCAGAGGATGCAGTGCTCATTATAGGTGTAGACATCACTCCAGAGGATGAAGCTGGCATTGCCAATGGTGATATCTCTCCAGAATCTGGTGCTGCCATTAGTGCTGTGGACATCGTTCCAAAGTCAGGAATTGTCATCAGCCCTGGGGACATTAACCCATAGTCTGAAGTGGACAGCAATGGGGAGAGCACTCCAGAATCTGAGGCTGGCATTAACAATGGGGACAGTGTCCCAGAATCTGAGGATGGCATTAGTAAAGGGGACAGTGTCCCAGAGTCTGAGGTTGGCATTAGTGGTGGGGAGAGTGCTCCAGAGTTTGGTGCTCCCATTAGAGGTGCAGACATGGTGTCAAAGGCTGGGGATGTCATTAGCTGTGTGGACATGCCTCCAGGGTCTGAAGCTGAAGTTGAGGCTATAGGCAACTGTACGTGAGAACGCAGAATTTGGACCTCTGCTCTGGTTTCTGTCACTGGTCTCGAGAAGGTCGTCCCCCTGTTTTGGGGGTTGGCGTTTTCCTCCCTCAGCGTATTGTTGAATCGCAGTGAATGTAAGGTCATTGACGTATCTGCCATGGCCAAAGGACAGTGTGGAGGGGCGCCCTAAAGTGATGATATCAGGGGTCTTGCTGAAGCTCAAGCAGCAAGGAAATCTGTAAACAGGAAACAAGTTTAGAAGTCAAAAAGGCATTATCAAGAAGATTGGGAAACAGACAAATGATTCATGGTACACACCTGTTTTTATGTCTTGTCAGCTATGTGGCATTGGAGATGGGCCTATCAGGTTAAAGAATCTGGGCAGTAATGAACTAATTTGAAGCTAGAGCAAATGTCCCTTCTTCCTCTATCCTTTTCAAACCAATTCACTCAGTCACAATAGCACAATCTCTTGGTTTAGCCCTTCCATTACTACATTTTTTTCTCCTTATTTTTTTTTGAAGGCATGCATTCTCAGTATTGGAATGCACGCTTACTAATTGAGTGTGGTTAAATTTTTGGTTGGTAATAGGGATTTTGAAAAATATGATCTAGTAATACGAGCCACCAAGGAGGCGAGTGGCTCTGTGGCACCAACAATCTGTGGTATGACAATATACTAATGAGAGCTAGGTAAGTAATTTACTGTGGGCGCCTTTCTATTAGGTTACATGGGGAAACTCTAGTTTTCCAAACGTGATACAGAAAAACCAAAACAAACCCAGCAGGGCTCCCTAACTATCACACAGGAAAGCCATAATTATGCTTGCAAGTCTTATCTCTCAGAAATAAAGGAAAAAAAGGCAAAAGTTTACAAAACTAACACATCCAGGAAGCATCACCTAATGGAAGGCTCAACCTACACAACAATGAGGCTCCACCTCCGGTCTGCTGAGCTTCACGCATTTCAAAAGGGACCCACCTTGACCCTAAATGCATTAGAACTAGAATAATGCCTTACCCCTGAGGTCCAGAGGCGTAAAATAGTGGCTGGTATAACCTTAACCCAATGGTAATGAAAGAGTTATAAATGCTGTAAATGTCAGCAACCTCAGCAGCCCTGAGTCTGGGCAATCCTGGCTCAAATGAAGCAGCAGCACCACCTTCTGGCCAGCTTCAAGAAGTGCAGGCTCCTGGGCTATGTTCTGTCCCACCACATCACTCAAGTCAGCTAGGTACTGACAGCGTGGGTTGGAAAGCTCTTTGCTCCAGGATAATTATTAATACCTAGGGCTCACTGAGTCCTGGCAGTGGTTTAGTCCTCATTTTACTACTCTGATGGTCCTGAATGTCCTCAGGAAAAGGAAGGTATTTGTCTGATCAATAACTGGGAGCAGCATTCCATGAATCAAAATTCCTATTGTTGTTTTAATATTATTATTATCAACAACAACCACTATTACTACCATTTATTGCTCACTTAGTATGTGCTAGGCACTGTAGGGCTTTACAAGCTTTATCCCATTGCATCTCACAACACTCTGCATAATAGATAATATTATTACCCTCATTTATCAGCTTTCTCAGATTAGTAGGGTAGGGCTTAAAATAGGGTCACTGTGACAGTAACAAACTGTATGCTTCTAACTCTCACCCTCTCTGCAGGGTTGCCTAACTTTTGGTATCCCTAAGGTTGCTTTCAATTATTTCTCTGACATCCTAGACCATGGTTCACTTGAAGCCCGGTCTATAAAGCAAACAAATTTCTCTGGCGACATGGGGGTGGGCAATCCTGGAGTCTTATCCCTCTGATCCACTCCCCTAAGCAGCTCCAGAAGGGGTTGTTTGTCACACAGCTTGGAAACCAATGCACACATCCCATAGCAGCCTGCCCATGCCAAAATGGAAGCCTTGCTACTTTGGGACAATGTCACAAAGGCCATCAATCTCGTGTCATTTTTGCCTCCATGATAATAATGATAACACTAGCAACAGAAACACCAACAGCTAACATTTCTTGAGATTGGGCTGACTGGCAAGAACTGTGCTAAGCACTTCTTATGCATCATCTCATTTGGTCCCTGCAGCGACACTAAGAGATTTTAGTAGTACTATTTCTTCGTTGTACAAATGAGAAAACTAAGGCCCAGAAGAGCTTAATAATTTACCAGCATCCACATCGATTTCCAGGTCTGTTTCACTCCAGAGCCTCCTACTGTTCACCTCTGTGCTATAATGATCCACTTGGTCTGCCCCCTCTCCCCCTTAACTCAGTCACGTTACCAAGACCCCAGCCTCTATCTCCAGCCTGGACAACCCCGAGATGCTGGCCTCCTTCTGACACTTTGGTTACTCTAACGCTTGGTGCAATGGCAAAGATATGAGTCAAAAGAGTAGTCCTAGAAGTCCACCTCCCATCTTCAGAAAATTCCTGAACTATGCCACAGTTTCCCACCAGGCAAAACCCGGGAAGATCTTACCTTGCCAGTCAGGGAGAAGAGGGAGGGACTGTTCTTTGAGCCCCTAGCTTTTTGAATCTGGCCAATTTACTTATGCCCCATGCCCAGCCAGTTCATTAAAGTAAGACCCAAAACCAGCAGCTGTTCGCTGCAATCTCCCTTAGCTATCACCTGCCACGCCCCCCTCCTGCCCGCCAGCCAGCTAGCCTGCCCGCCCACCCGCCCCACTGTTCCCAACTTGCTAGTGCTTGCTCTGTCTCTCTAGTCCCAGATTCCTGCCTCTATATAGGCTCTGACATTTGCCTCTGGCTGCCTTTCATTTGACAGTCCTCCAGAAGCTCCACTTGAGCACTTGGCCTAGGCAACTCCACCCCTCTTCCGCCTCACCCCCAACAGTTCCATTGCCTATGCCCCCACCCCACTATGCCAGCCTCTGGCTGTCCCACAGAAAAGAGAAGAGTCTCAGAATTAACTAGATGAGACTAACAGGTTCTGGCTCAGGAAATGAGACATACCCTCCGCAGTTGGCCAGGCACGGGAGTCCTGGGAGCTAGGCACTGCAACTGGTGTGACGTGAAGCACAGGCACACAGGGGGTTAAAGCTAAGGGATGTGGGAGTGGTAGTTCAGTGGAGTAGTGGCAGGAAAGTTCAAAGAGGTTCAGGTGCAGAGAGACCAGGGTTTGGGGGGAATGGGCAGTGGGTACTCGGACAAACACCTTCATAGAGCCCTGCAAAAATTATGATTAGAAAAAAAGAGGCAATTTGCCCCAGTATCAGAAACACTACAGGACGTCTGGCAACCAGTGTTGCTGCCACGGGGCTAGGATTCAACAGCAAGACTCCAGGGATTTCAGACGGCTGGCAAGAAAAGCACACCAGTCTTGAGCATACCAGGTGAAGCCTTGCTCAAGAAACAGGGCTAAAGCCTGCTTTCTAGAACTGGGGCACAAGGTCAGACAAGAACTAGCAGAAAGGTTTACTTGATGCCAACTCTTCCAACCTTCTGAATCAGTATCCCTTAAACTCCCAGACTAGGAGCAGAATTGATCCCTGAACTCTAAAGAGGGCAAAGTCTTCAGGTGAAATTTAAGTAGCCAGGTATGGGGACTCAGACTTTGGTGCAGGGGGGAAAGGGGACATTCAGGTCATTATAAACCTTCCCACACTCATAACTAGCAACTAGCATTAATTGAGCCCTTGGGCTAAGCACTATATATGCACTATATCATTCAGACCTCACATCAATCCCTGTAAGATAGGTACGGTCAGCATTCTCACTTTACAAATGAGGAAATAGGCTTAGAGAAGTTATGCGACCAAGGTCACGGAGCTAGTAAATGGGAAAGCCCAGATTTGAGCCCGGGTCCGCCTGGTTCCAAAACCCAGCTTCTTAACATTTCCTCTCTTTGTAATCAGACATGCGGTTAAAAATGCTCCAAGTGCCCTACTCACTGCCACCCCTTCCCCACCACCCCACTACGTCAGGCAAGGAAACTTTCTTATTACCATTGCTGATGAATGAATCATTGTAGTAATTATTATCATAATAGCAACTGACATTGATCAGACTCTTCCCATATACCAAGAGTGCTGCTGTGGGCTTTACAAGCATTATCTCCTTTGAGCCTCACAACTACCCCTCTCAGCTAAGGCTTTTGAATGCTCAGTTTATAGCTAGGCAAACTGAGTCTCTGTGAGATGAACCGATAGGACTAAGGCACACAGCTCTGGCTGACTCCAGAGCTCCCTATAGCATACTACTCCGAAAGAAAAATTCCAGTATCATCCGTCCCTCTTCTCTAAACAACATTTAGTCACAGTAAACTCAACCACTCTATTACCAATGGCTTAACAACAACAACTATTATTATTATTATAGCTAACGATAAAAGTTAGCATTTACTGTGTCAGGCACTATGTTAAATGCTTTACACACATGATCTCATGTGAGACTCACAACAACCCTATGAGGTAGGTATTATTACCACTTTTATTTCCCAGATGAGGAACCAGAGCACAGAGAGGTTTACTAACCTTCCCAAGACCACATAGCTAGGAAGCGCTGCTGTTTTTGATAATAAAAAAAATGAAAACCACCTAAATGCCCAATAGTAAATAACATTTAATGATCAATTGAACATTGGTGAATCCGTAGCAGCCAATAATGTAGTCATTGAAAATAACATTCTAGGGTGAACGTAATGATGCTTATAAAATAAAGGTGCATATTTTTGCATAGGAAAAAAAAAGTCTGAAAGGATATATACCAAAATGTTAACAGTGACCATACCCGAATGTTGAGGATTAAAGAGGATTTTTTATTTTCGTTTTTCTTATCTGAATTTTCTCATTTGTTTGTAATGGACCCACGTTACGTTTATAAGAATTAAAAAAAAGCCATGAAACTTCTTTGTAGTTCTTTTTTTTTTTAAGGTGTGTTTCCCTAGAATTGTCTCTTTAGCCCTCTCCACTCCTTTTCCTGTATGCTCTTTAGGGATCTCCAACATCCCCTCACCCAGGCAACCTTTTTCCTCCAACAAGCTTAATGGTTGCGCCACTTATCTTTAACTGGCAGTAACGTCTAAAATATGTCTCCAATGGCTTGCTTTTATTTTGTATTTTTTAAATTTTTTTCTAACTACCATTTACATTTAATAATTGCACAAGTAATCCTAGGAATATACCCTCAGCATAAAAACTTCAAATAATATAGATAAAAATAAAGTCCTGAGACTACAACAACCCTCAACTCCCACTCCCACCCCCACCCCCGCCCCCAAGTCCCATTCCTCTCTCTCTGTTAGCAGTTGGGTGTGTCTCCTTCCAAACTTTTTCTAGCTGCAACAGCATTTAGAGTTCACATCATGCAATTGCTTACAAAACCCAATGTGTGCAAAGAGCTACAATTAGAAAACCATTCTGGCACTGGGCACTCCTGGGTTCCTAGTTCCGGTCTGGTGCTACCATTTATCCTCAGCCCACTTCTAAGGAGGCTTCTGAGAGATGTTCTTGTATGCTCAGCCCATTCGGGGCCACTGACTTTTGTTTTATTAAAGCCAGAGTCTCTATGAACACAGAGAGAAGAGGCCTTTTAAGGAAAGAAAAGCCCAGAAATCGCTGCTTAGCATCTCTCAGGTCCCTCACATCCCACCCAGTCTGTACAGATCAATAAGGCTAGGAGGTGTCATGCTCCTGCTGCCTCACAGAAAGTAATTGAGTTTGGGGGATTGCATGGCTAGCTGCTCGGGGAAATAAGAATAAACAAGAGACGGTTCAATATGTCAACAAATAGCTTTCCAGCTCTTGAAAATAAACCTTTCCCTAGCTTCTCGCCAGTATGCTCTCCCCCCAGCCCCAGCAAACAGACACCCAGATAACTGAAAAGAGACAACCTAAGGATAAAGAAATATCTGGTCTACTTTAGGGTCTTCTGCCTTTCCTGACCATTCCAAGAGGGAGAAACCCTCCCCAGCCCCTCACTCCCCAACAGCATTTACACTAAAAATGCCCACCCAGCTCTTTATAAATAAAGGGAGGAAATAGCTAGCATTAACTGAGTACTTACTATGCCAGGCACTGTGTTAAGGACTTTACATACATGATATTATTTATTGCACAATCAACCAATGAAGTGGGTTTTTCTCACCCCCATTTTATAAATCAGCTGAAGAACTGAAGCAGAGAGAAATGAAAATTGAGAACTTACCTTGAGTCTCACAGCTGAGAGCGAGTGAAGCTGGGCTTGTCACTTGGGTCTGCCTGACTCAGCTGGTGCTCTTAACTCACGGGAGAGTCACACACTGTCTTCAAGTCTCTGAAGGGCTGTCATATGGAAGAGAGGGTAGGTGTGTTCTGGGTAGCTCCAAAGGGAAGGATTTGACTGTTAGTTGGGAATTACACTTTCATTGGATGTGCTGCAAATTCCCCCAACAACATGTATATGCATGTCCAACTCTATAGGGAAAAGAACATTATAAGAGCAAACGGAACTGCTTTGCATTAGGTGCCGTCCTGAAGTATTTGTGGAATCGGAGAGAACAGGAGGGATATCGAAGGACTGCAAATGGGCAGTGTCCCAGTTTTCTGAAATAAGGAAACTACAGACCAGTATACTGTAAACTCCAGAGCTGTAAGCTTGATGTCAATCCTTGCAGAGATGCTGCCGCAGATATGAAGCAGGTAATTTATAAGCACTTAGGAAATAAGTGGTGATAGGAAGTACCCAGACGTACTAGCAAAGCATGCCCAGATCTCTACAAATTAGACCAGGTTTCCAGACTTGCAGATATTACAAACCAAAAAAAACTGGGGGACTGATGGGTGGCCAAATTTTTATTTTCCCAAGTAAAGACATTAAGAAACAAAACAAAACCACCCCCAATCATCATTTCATCAAAAAGAATGGGCTTTCTTTAAATGCCAAAAAAGGACATAATCTCAGAAAAAGGAGAGCCCTTTTGATTAAATAGCTTTAGCCAGGGCTTCGAACCAGTTCATTCTGGTTTGAGCCCCTGCTGAGAATTTGAATTTCCATCTGAGATATACTGAATCAGAATCTACATCCTGTTGGGATCGTCTTAAAATGCAGATTCTGATTCAGTATATCTGGGGTGGAAATGCAAATTATCAGCAGGGGTTCAAACCGGAATGAATTGGTTTGAAGCCCTGGCTTTAGTTTTACAAAAAATTCACTACATGGTCCTCGAGCTTTCTCTTTGCCCTGTGCACTGCTGCAATTTTCCTGGAGGGTGGGCACTTGTCCAAGGACCTGCTTTAGGGAATCATTCAGAGTTAAAATATCAACACAGATAAGATCAGATACCTGTAAGACAGGAAGTCTTTCTGACCAGAAGCAGGAAGAACAGAGTCTGACCTTAGCCTAAGTGAGGACATTAACATAGATAAGTAGTGTCCACAAGAACAAGAGAGAGAAATAAAAGTTGTCAAGTGTGGACTCAAGCACTGCCAAGGCAGGACTTGGCCAACTCACTTGACCTGTACCACCCCTTGGACCACATGGCCCTCTTGGAGGAGTAGGTGCCCGATGCCATTACGCATTTGGACCACGAATCAGCTTCTCACCTGAGGCTCTCCAAGCAGCCTGTTGACTGTTACTTACTTGTCTTCCCAGGGAGATTTCATAAAGATTGTTGTGTGCCGTCAAGTCGATTCCAATTCATAGCAACCCTATATGACATAGTAGAACTGCCCAATAGGGTTTCCTAGGCTGTAATCTTTACGGAAGCAGATCGTCAGGTCTTTTCTCCCACGGAGCAGCTGGTGGGTTCAAACCACCGATCTTTCAGTTAGCAGCCAGGCGCTTTAACCATTGCACCACCAGATGAACTCAAAACGAACTGAGCACCTTTGCCAGAGTGGGATTCTGCAACAACCTAGAAGCATGTTTCTAATGGCATGCCACGCAGTTCTAGCCTTGATCCTGTCCTGTGTAACATTTGAATCAAGGGCGTAAATAAGGGCATGGCTGGGATTCTTACACAATTACTCTAAAGTTGAGAAGAACCGCTATGATCAGTGAGTTTACATTTTAAATCCCATGGTTTACAATATGTCTTTCTGCATTTGGTAATTTACTCTCCCCATATTCTTTGTTGCAATACACTAAGTTCATGCAATTTGTGCTCTTCTTGGAAAATGCTTAGTGAACGTATGCTAGCTATGAGCTCTGCACTCTGAAGACAAGATAAGGTCCTCTATACAAACTGCTGAGCATGCATCTGAATCCCATCAGCCTTCCTCAGATAACTGGTGCCAGTGATCCTTCCTTGAGGAGAGAGGACAAACTGATGTCATTTTATTTGCAGAACTGACCCGTTTCCAAAAGAGTTTAAATTGAAGTTTGACCACGTCTGTTGGCATAGACTGCGTTTCAGATGGTGAAAGCAATACAATGTACAACACTTGCAATACCCTCTAGAACTGCATTTCACCAAGTGTGGTCGGGAGAACTTCCTGCTTCAGCCATCCCCTGGGAGGATTGTTAAAATGCAGATTTGGGGGCTCCACTTTCAAAGAGGAGTCCCTGGGTGATGCAAAGGGTTAAGCATTTGACTACTGGTCAGAAGGTTGGCAGTTCGAACCAACCCAGAGGCACCTCAGAAGATAGTCCTGGTGATCTGCTCCAAAAGGTCACAGCCCTGAAAACCCTATGGAGCAGTTGTACTCCATACACATGGGGTTGCCATGAGTTGTAATTGACTTGACGGCAACTAACAACAACAAAACTTTCAAAGAGTCAGACTCAGTAGGTCTGGGATGGGGCCAAGGAATCTGCATTTGTAACCCAAGTGATACTGAGATACACAAGAGTTAAAGAACCACTAGTTGAGGGGGTCATACACCCTGATTTTAATATCAAACAGGCCTGGGCTCAAACCCCAGTGCTGCAAATTCCTTCACCTCAGTTTCCTCATCTGTAAAACAGGGATAACAACAGTACCTACCTCATAGGCTCTTTGAATGTTTTAAACAAAAACAACATGTGTAAAGTGTCTGGCACATAGTTGGATGCTCAGTAATCTCTCCTGGTCCTGCTTATTCAAGGGCCTTGCTGCCTGCCTTCTCTGCGTTCAGCTTCTGGCCCTGTTGCCAACTGCTCACTCTTTCTAGGTCTGGTATTCAAACTCCCCAAGAGAGAGACTCTCATTGGTCCAAATTTAGTCATCACTGTGCTTGTTGGGCAAAGTTTTTGCACCAGATTCCCTCATAGGCTGCTTGCCAGCCTATAGAGTGACTGCTCTCGGATCAGATGCCCTCTTCTGGCTCAATCGGCTATTGCCAGGGGGAAGCAGAGTCACATGTTACCAAACATAGCCACCTATTCATAAGAAACTGCTACTTCCCTCAGCTAGGGTCTGTGGATGGAAACTCCTTAGAAGGGGCCCGTGGGTGTGGCAGGAATTCTGAGGCTTAGCCCGTCCAGTACACCTAGGCTTCTCATTTATCCAGCCTGCCAGAGGAATGAAGCATTCAAGTTCACTGAAGTCTCTATTTAATTCCGACTTTTCATCTCCATCAGGCCAGGAACACCAGTTTTCAAAAATGAGACCACAGTCAAGGAAAAAAAAAAATTAACCCTAAAATGAGAACTTCTGTTTCTATAACATATATTTTTAAGTTTCCAAACCACTTTCACATCTATTTCCTCAATGCAGACCTTGCAAACTGGCAGCCACAGTCTGGATCCAGACTACAGACGCATTTTATTTGACCCATATAATATTTTTAACATTTTTTAAATTAGTTGTCAACATTTAAAAGTCAAGAGATTTCACATAAAAAGCCGACTTTCTGGCTTCTCTGGGGAAAATAGAAAGGCCTGGATCCTCGTTCTAACATGGCAATAGTCTGCTGGAGTTGAGTAATCTGCTCCCTTTAGAAAGGTTGTATGCTCACCAGTATATCTGGTTTACTTTACAGTTAAACGCTTAACTACCAGCTGAAAGGTTGGTGGTTCGGACCCACCCAGAGGCACCTTGGAAGATGGCAATCTGCTTCCAGGATGTCATGTCCTTGAAAACCCTACAACCGGAGCAGTTCTACTCTGCATATATCAAGTTGCGAGGAGTCGAAATCAACTCAGTAGCAACTAACAACAGCCTTCCTAACTGTTAGGGGAGATGGGGAGAAATCCTCCCTCCTCCTTGCTCCCCAACAGCTCTAACACTGTTTGCCACAGTCTCCACCCGGCCACCTTTACTTTTTCACAATGACCTGCTTGCTCCCTGTAAGCATTTGGAGCCTCACCTTAACCTCGTGGGATAGGTAGAGAAGGTGGTTAAGAGCACAGATTATAGAGTTGGATTGTCTAGGTTAGAATACTAGCTCTGCCCCTTACTGGCTGTGGGACCTTGGACAAGGAATTTAACCTCTCTGAGCCTCGATTTCCTCATCTGTAAAATGGGGATGATACTAACAGTGCTTACCTCATACGGTTGTTGGGCCAACTAAATGAGTTAATGTATATAAACTACTTAGAACAATGTTTGGCATAGGGCAAGCACTAAATAAGTATTTGTTTCTTTCATTGTCCATAATTTCATATCTGCCATTCTGATATCCAGAAGATCCTGAAAACCAACATTTTGTGGCAAGCTCATTTGGTGCCCCAGACCTCACTAAGGGTGTTATATATGTTATATGTGGTACAGTTTGTGATCAACCGATAAACTAAAGGTTGACAGTTCAAACCCACCCAGTGGTTCTAAGGAAGAAAAGGCCAGGCAATCTGTTTCCATTAAGATTACTGCCAAGAAAACCCTATGGAGCACAGTTCTACTCTGTAAAAGATGGGGTCACGATATGAGTCGAAATCTATTTGATGGCAAACTAACAACAACATATTCACCATATTACCCTCCTAAAATTCTAAACTCCAAAATATGTCTAACTCCCGAGGTTTCAGATCAGGGATTGTAGACCTGTATTATTATTAGTTTGCATACCCATTTGACAGATGGGAAAACTGAGGTACTGAGCACTAAGCAACTTGCCCAAAGTCCCACCGCTTGAAAGCAGAAGTAATATCAACACTTAGGCATGAAGTTTATAGTGCCTAGTATTGTTGTCTGTATCAGGCTCACTCTAGGCATGCAGATGCAGGACTCTAGGCACTACCAGTCGGGGCCCCTGAAGAACTGAAGAATGTCACTGCTTACTGAGAGTGACCAGCCCTTCCCTTAGTAGCGTTCTTTCAGCTCTTCACTATGGCACAGTGGTTAAGAGCTACGGCTGCTAACCAAAAGCCTGGCAGTGCGAATCCACCAGCCACTCCTTGGAAACCCTGTGGGGGCAGTTCTACTCTGTCCTATGGGGTAGCTATAGTCAGAATCGACTCAACGGCAGTGGGTTTTGGTTTACATGGCACTGGGTTAGAATTAGAATGGGGATTATTGTCTCCATTTGACAGAGGAGGAAACTGAGGTCCAGAAAAGGGACTTGCCCAAATTTACACAGCAAAAGAGATGCAGAGCTGGAACTAGAAGCCAACTTCTGTGCTTTCTCTTCTTAAATCCCAAGACCAGTTCAAGGAAGATGTATGCTGACCTATTCACATACTGACCCCCACTCTCTGCAGACAATCCTAAAATTTTCAACATACCTGATGAAAAGAGAGTGTCCCAAGATCTCAGTAAATATAAAAAAGAGACAGCATGTCTGGGTGGACCTCATCCTTCCCAGTACCATAGGCAGCAATGTGCAGACACTATCCAGTCAGAAACCAGGGAGGGAAGATTTCTCAAATCCCAAGAAAATCACAGAGACCCTACTGTTTGCTCTTCTCTGTTGATTTTAAGAAGCTGACATTTGCTGATGCCAAAGGCCAAAAGAAATGAAAAATCTACTGGAAAGAGAATTTCATCAGTTATGAAGCAATATCATAAAGAAGCCTTTGCATGGTATCAGTTCCCTTGTTTGAGATGCAGAAAACCCACCGACTGCCTTCGAGTCGATTCCAACTCATAGTGACCCTGTAGGACAGAGAAGAACTGCCCCATAGGGTTTCCAAGGCTATAAATCTTTACGGAAGCAGACTACCACATCTTTCTCCAGTGGAGCAGCTGGTGGGTTCAAACCGCCGACCTTTTGGTTAGCAGCTGAGCACTTAACCACTGCACCACCAGGGCTCCTTGCAGAAAACTGAGCACTGCTATTTCATATCATGATGGCATCAGAGACCTAGGGATGAAAGCAGCACCCCCATGACCTCTTTGAGGCCCCTGCCACAGCACCGAGGAGCTTTCTGACAGGGCCATCAAGTTAAGCAAGTTGGAAAGGAGAAGGCAGGTCATGACCCAAGTGACCTGATGTCACTCCTAAGCTCCGGTTTGAGTCTAGTTTCCTCCTACCAACAATTCTGCACTTTGATCACACACCCACAGCGACCCAGATCTTTGAATTCAGCAATTCTTTCTCAGGTTTCAGTGAGGCATTGGCAGCCTGAGCTATTTTGGGACACTTTCTCCGCTGTGGATGCCACTTTCGGAATATGCCAGGAACATGCTAAGGACCTGGAGCTCTCCATCCTGGACCGGTTTTTGGGTTTGCGTGCTGTCTCTCTTTCTCTGGGCTGATTGTTTGGAGGACAGGCACTCTTGCCAACCTAATCCCAGGAGACTGGCTACTTTGCCGGGCCACAGGCTCAAAGGCAATGTGGCTGCCAGCACCCTCATGGGATGGGGCAAGGAGGCACCAGGCAGCCTGGCAGGACGGGAGACATCCTAGGAGGTGGTCTGAGTTTGGATACGGGCTGAGAAGACAAATGAGGGGGGCAAGCTTTTCCAAACATCTTGTTCTTACAATCATCACTTCCTAATCTGATGCAACTGACTCGGCAGGCATTCAGGAGCCTGTGGTCTCCATTTTCCTGTCCTACAATCCTCTGCACCTGTAAGTACTGTGGCTCACTGACGCTCATGCTGTCTTTTGGGGAGGGGGAGAAGAGGGCAGGGTCTGGAGAAGGTCATTCAGTAATCATTATCGGACTCAGGTACGGGCAGATTTACCGTGTTAGAATTCCTGACATCCCCGGCCCCCTGAGCAGCTTCTTAGTTTGGAAAATAAAATGCCTCTTTGTTCTTTCCCAAGCCCCCAGCATACCAGAAACTCCGCCTGTCCTTTGGGATCTTCTGTTCCCTAGTGCACACCTGATTTCTCATGTTAAACTTAATGGGAAAAGTGCACCCTTGGCATTTGAATTTCTTAAATGTAACCACAGCTACAATTGTGGGCACAGCCCCTGCTGGCTTCTCCATCTTTTATGCAGCAATTTGCTGAAAAATGTTGTAAGCAGGAGGGTATAAATGAGAGTCTAGAAACTCCTCCATGGCTTTGGTTGATTCTCAACGCAGTTAGAAATGCTACCACAATAGGGAGGCCCCATGCTATGCGGTGAGCTGGCGCCTTTCAATGCCTCCCTTTCTTAATGGAAAGAGAGGCCAAAATAGCTATAGGCTCTCCAGGAAAGGAACACTTCTGATGTTTTTACTGCCTTACTGAAAGACTGGACATGGTCTCTGGTCAGCTTGTCAGTCCCTGAAGCAGCTCCAACAGCTGTTCCGAAAGGGACATTCAGCCCTTCTTCTCTTCCTTCTCTTGGGGGCTGCTGAAGTTCCCTCAGAATAGCCCAGGATGACAGAGCCAAGCCCTGCTATCGAGCCTCTTCCCCCAACACCAAGACCAATTCATTCTTAGGGTACAGAGTTTGTTTGGAGGCAAGGACGGGAATGTCTTTGATAGGAAGCCATTTGGAAAACCTGTAATAATCCATACTTGATAAAAAAAAGTGTCCTTCTGCGCTTTCCTAATGACTTCCTCAGCCACGATGAAGAACGGGACAAGGCAAGCATGCCTTGCCCTTGTATTTCTACGTAGCACCTTGGAAGGATCATTGTCCTTAAGAAAGAAAAGGTATAAGATATTCCTTCGACCAAGGCTAGCTACCTTCAGTTTCTCTGATTAGAGAAATAAGTAGCTTCGTATTTATATTCTGCTAAGAGTACGGGGCCTGAGGAGGGTTCGAGAACAGTGTTAATGTCAGTGCTGGAGAAATCAAAAAAGGAAATCCACCTTGTGTCTGGGGGAGACTGGATCAGCTCTCAGGCTATAGAAAGAAACTGGTCTTGGGAAGAATTTGGTTTTGCCTTGACTAGTGCTTGTTTGTATATCTTTAGTAACTCATGAAGTTTCTCTGTCCTTCTCCTTCTGAGAAGCTTTGAGAAAAAGATGTTTGGGTCATAGAGATTAATTATCTGGAAGACTGTTTTATCAAAGACCTGCATGTTGGGAGGGGGGCGTTGCCGTATGTTATAGATTCTGACTGTAACCAAAATAATCCAGGTTCTGGCTTGGCAGTAGCCTGAATTTTACGCCTGCCTTGTGGCATTCCAGGAGCATTAAGACGGGTCCCTTGGCCTTCCAGATCTTTTCCCATCCACCCCCAAGGGCTTGAAAATTCTTAAGTACATAATTCCTTTGACTCAGGGCTTTGGGGTCAGTTAAAATGCCAATCTCTGGGGAGGGTCAACATATTAAGCCTCATCTGGACTCATCCCATCCTGACAGCAGATTTTGATAGCAGGGAGAACAGAAAAGAAGAACATGAGATCATTGTAGGCGCAAAGATGAACCTTGGAGCAGGAGCCTGGGAAGCAGGACCTAGGTCAAGGCCAAAAGTACCAAGAAACTCTGTTGGCAGAACAGGAGGATTCCATTCTTGCTAAAATGCACTACAAGGCAACTTGTTGAGGCCAAGACTCAGGATTTGGGGAATAAGAAAAAGACCCACTTAATGAGACTGAGGCACAGGGGGGAGGAAGAATCCCACCTACTAGAGACAAGAGATAAGAGAATTTCCTACAAGGGTACCCGAAGGCTAAGTCACCTGAGCCAAAAATGTTAAGAGTCCTCTGTTGGGAGGAGAGGTAGATTACTGGGCCAAGGAATCAAAGAGATCTTCTACTCTGCCACACCTCAATCTCGTGTTTCTCCAATTTAGGGAGTAGGTCAATGGAGAGTACAAAAGAACTTAGACTTGAGACCCTCCTCCTTACCCTTTCCTTCCTGTGCGGCCAGCATTGAACTTATACCCAAGGAAATTCACCACAGATACAGCGACCCCCTTCGTTCACCAAGAGCTTTAAGGTTTGAAGGGTGGTTGCCCACGCAGGGCCACCGGCCAAGGGTGAGGCATCTCCATGTCTCTATGTAGGCTCCTTCTTAGGGCCTAGTGGGCAGGTTTTTAGAATAACATCACCTGAGTTCAAATCCTGGCTCTGACACTAATTAGCTGTGTAGCCTTGGGCAAGTCATTTAATCTATACAGACATGTGTCTGAGTCTCATCTGTAAAATGGGCACACGAATAGTAGAATCTATGTTGTTAAGACTGAATGAGATGATGCATGTAACACCCAGCACAGTGCAATGGTTAATATTCCCAGCTCTCTACTGAGTGCCTCATCATCTGAGAATGGGTTTATAGCAGCAGATGGCATCGCTCAGTGCAGATCTAACAACACCAGGGTTTGGGGGCTCCCCATCTTGTTCATTTAAAATGGCCCTCTTCACGTTCTCCTCTCAGTCTCACCAGATGAGAGTGTTACCAAGCCTTTTCTCTCAATAGTTCCGCATCAACTCCATCCCCCACCCAGCTAACTAAATAGATGTAAAGATTCATGAAATCCTTCCCTTGGCTTTCCCCAATCACAAACTGAGCTTTGCTCCCCATTGCCTAGCTGTGAAATTTGAGGGCAATGGGTTTTTTTTTTTTTCTGGGAGGGTGGGGTCCAAAAGGGTGCAGCTCCAGAAGCACAAACAAACAAAAAAAAGAAATTAGTCCCACCTAAAACTTTGGGTCCCTGGGTTCCTGGAAAGCTCCCTGCAGCTGTGGCAGCACTGTCTAGCCACAGCCACTCCCACTGTGGCTCCCTGACCCTGTGGCTGCTGGTCCACTGCTGACTGCTGCTCTCTTCCAGCGGCCCCTCTCTCTCCCACCTTCCAGGGACTCCCTCTTCTGGGCCCCAGCATTCTGCAGCTTCCAGAGGCTTTCCCTTGCTTCCCCTACCTTCCTCCTTCCAGTCCTCTCCCAGGGATACAGAGTTCACTGTCTGTCAGGGGGTGTGGCTGCAGAAAGGTAGCTCAGCTTTCTGTGCAGGCATGCCCTCCGCGTGCTCTCTGCATTCTAGCCCTCCCTGATTCTCTGCTTGGGGGGTGAAGGTGGAAAAAGCACCCCTAGGCATGTTCATGAGACCTCTAGAATCAGAAGACATGCATACATCCTCTCAATGACTAAATGAGAGTGGTTCTTGAACTAATTTAATCTGGGTAGGAATCATTCAGGGAGTTTGTTAAAATCCGTATTCCAAGGATGATCCCCATAGAGACAGAGAGTCTCTGGGTTTGGGGTTTAGCCCTAGAATCTGCATGCTTAAGAAGCTCTCCAGATGACTGAAACAGAGGTCCTTGGACCACACCTTAAGAAAGAGTGCAATCCATCTTGTGGAATGAGGGCAAGGAGTAGGGAGGAAAATCTCACAGCTCTGATTCCTATAATTCCGACAATTCCTCACCCTACATCCTGACTCTTCAGGCACACCTTCTGAATCCTGACATTCTCTTATCCAGGTAGGAGTTCCTAAACTGCTTCACAAAGACCCTGAGCAGATTTAAATATCTGGACTGCAGATCTAAATCAGTGATGTTACTAGTCTAAGGTGCAAAATGGACAGCGAGCACTCATCTAGAGCCATTTTGAGCTAGTTCAACAATCATAAAGATGATGCAGGACCGGGCAATGTTTTGTTCTGTTATACATAAGGTCGCCATGAGTCAGAGCTGACTCAACAGCAACTAACAATTACAGGATGAAGGAAGACCTTTGTAGTTAATAGTTCACTAGAGCCACACCAGGGGGCAGTGGTGGTTCAGTGGTAGAAATCTTGCCTTCCATGCAGGAGGCCAGGTTTTGATTCCCGGCTAATGCACCTCAAGTGCAGCCACCACTGTCTGTCAGTGGAGGCCTGCATGTTGCTACGATGCTGAACGGGTTTCGGTGAAACTTCCAGACTAAGACAGAGTAGGAAGAAAGACCTGGCAATCTACTTCCAAAAATCAGCCAATGAAAACGTTATGGATCACAATGGCCCACAACCATAGGACTGGCAGTGTTTAGTTCCATTGTGCATGGGGTCACCATGAGTCAGGGGCTGATTAGAGGGCAGCTGCCAACAACAAGAGCCACACTGCCTCTTACGTGCTATGTGACCTTGAGCAACATACTCAATTTCTCAGTGATTTGTTTCCTCATCTGTAAAATGGGGATAGTAATAATACCTACCTCATAACATTGTTCATGTGGAATTATGAGTTATTTTATGTAAAGTGTTTAGATCCATGCCTGACCTGCATTAAGCACTCAGCAAACATCATCTATTATTTTTGTTACTATGAATACTATATATAAGCATCGTCTATAATATTTACAAGGAATAAATGAGTTAATACATCTAAAGTGTTCAGAACTATTACTGATGTGGTTCTAAGGATTAACAGAGAAATCAGTAGAAGTCCTCAGGGTTTCAGGGGAGAACAAGGCCATCCTGGATAAATAGTTCTGGAGATGGGGTTGGTCAAGGGTTATTCAGTGGCTCAGAAAGAAGATTAATAAATAAATGGTAGTTTAGGGTGTCTTACATTCAAAGTGTGACTAGACTCTCATGCTTAAGTTGTTGCTATAGATGTATACGATTATGGGATTTGGTCATGGGACCTGCTTCTTCTTCTTGTGTTGTGCGCTGTCAAGTTGATTCTGACTCATAGCGACCCTGCAGGACAGAATAGAACTGCCTCATAGGGTTTCCTAGGCTGAAATCTTTACAAGAGCCACATCTTTCTCCCATGGAGTGGCTGGTGGGTTCAAACTGCCGATGTTTTGGGCAGCTAAGTGCTTAACCGCTGTGCCACCAGGGTTCCCTATGGGACTTGTTAGATGTAATGAAAGTTTTAGGAGTCCTAGGAGACTGGCTGTGGTTTGCACACCACACTGGATCTTTCAAAATCCTGTGGTGAATGTAATCACAGCTCCATGACACTGAAGACTCAGTTACTTGCGCTGAATGAGACAGAGGTCATTGTACAGCTTTGGTATTTGTCTCTTTTGTCCCAAATCCCCAGTGGTTAGCTTAGTGGCTTTCATTAGAACATGTTCCTCCGTTAAGAACCCAAAAGCTGAAATCCTTGTCCTTTCCTTCTTTGTGGCCCCTGTGTGGACCTGGGTCCCACACTCAGAGCACATTCCTGATCCTGAGGAGAAGGGTACAAGGTTTCTGGAAGGGGCCAGAAGAAAGGTGTCTCCCCACCCCCACACACCAGTGTCCCCTACCACCTGCCCGTTAAGTGCTGGGGCTCACTGGGCCCTGTCCCCAGTCCTTGCCCTGGAGGAATATAATGGGGAAGAGAAACCCCACCCAGTCCCATGGGGACAACTAATACCACTTGGGCCCTTGTGGCTTCCCAGACCTCATCTCTCACCTGGCCTCTAAGCCCAGATTTCCAGATTCCTGCTGGACATGCCCACTTGGATGTCCCACTGGCACCCCAAACCAACATGTCCTGACTGAACTTGTCATTCCCCCTCCCTACTAATAGTCTTGTGGCCCCCTTCTCCCACTGTCTTGGATAACAGTATCACCACTTACCCAAGCTGAAGCCTTAGAGTCATCATCACCTTTTCCTTCTCCTTGACCCCCACCATGACACCCAGCCCTGTGGCTTCTACCTGTTGACATGTACCTGGAGTCACCTCCCTCTCTGCACTTAGTGCTACTTGCCTTGACACTTGAGATGGCCTTCTAACTCATCTCCCTGCTTTTAACCTCTTTCCCCTCCAGCCCTTCCTTATCCTGGTGCTGTAGGAATTGTCTTCCTAAACCTAAACCTGGCCTGTCACTCCTCTGTTTTAATTTTGAAAACCTTGGGTGACTCCCTATTGCTTACATAACAAGTGCAAACTCTCAGCTTGGCCAACAAAGCCCTGAATAAGCTGACCCGACCACCTTTTCCACTCCACTTCTTGTGCCGCCAACCATGCAGCCCACCAAAGATGCATCCTCCTTCCCTCTAGAACCAGCACCATGTACTGTCACTCAATGCACTTCTCTCTGCCTGGAATGCCCTTCCCCCAGCTCTTCCACTGCTCCTCCAGGCAAGGCCCTCCACCCATCAGATCCAGCTCAAACATGTCCTTCAGCTGCCAAGTCTTCCCCACTTCCCCAGATATGTGGTCATTCAGTTCTCAGTGGTGTTGGTACAGTCCTCTGTTACAGCACCCACTAGACCTGAGTATTTATGGGTGCCTAGGCCCCTCCCACTAGATGGGGAGATCCCCAAAAGTGGCCTGGGACCATATTGGGTTCTCCTTTGTATTCTCAGTACCCTCAGACTTAGATACAATAAGATATTGGTTTCCTCATTTATAAACTGGGGATGAAAATAATAGATGCTACCTCCTGGAGTTACAAGGATTAATTGAGATAATGTATGTAATACTCATGCAGATAACAATAATGATGAAGACGATAAGAAGGAAGAAAAGTTAACATTTATTAGATTCTAAGTGCCAGGCAGTGAATCCATGGGTGGCACAAACATTTAAGCACTAGGCTGCTAATCAAAAGTTTGGAGGTTGGAGTCCACCCACAGGCACTTCAGAAAAAAGGCCTGGCAATCTACTTCCAAAAAACCAGCAAAAACACTATGGAGCACAGTTCTACTCTGACACATATGAGGTCACCATGAGTCAGAATTGACTCGAAGGCAACTGGTTTTTTTGTTAAAGTGCCAAGCACTGTTCTAAGCTCTTTACATGGATGAGAGTCAGCTGACTAGATGAGTTAATCCATGGAAAGTGATGAAGTATATGTATATATATATATATATATGTATATATATATAAAATGTAACCTATATGACATATGTATGACATATACTCCACGCCCTGCCTGGCATTTGGTAGGAACTCTAGTTTTTCCTTTCTTCCATCGATCTTCCCTCTTCATTATTGCTCCTACTACCTACCCCCTACAGGGCTATGGTAGAAGAGAGATGAATGCAGAAGGGGTCTCTGAGTCATCGTCTCTGGAAGAAAGAGATGCTCTTGAAATTGCCTTTGGACTTGTCTAAGGTTTGTCTCCCCACTCAAGTTATCATTTCTTTGAGGGCAGGGGCTATACTGTACCCTTTTTTGTATCCCCCATAAGTACTGGCTAAATAAGCTCTTTTAGGCTGGGCTTGACTTCAGGGATCCTAGTTATTAGCAGTATCTACTTTCTCAATGATTGCTGTGGCAGGTCTTGAAGTCAGGACCATAGGTTTTCACGAGCATGTAGAGAGCGCTCATCCAGGCAGTGCTCTGCTGGGGACAGGGCACCACCTCAGGAGACCAAGGGCCTGCATCCTGGACACCTGAGCAAATCTCTCTGCTTCCCTGACCCACAAGGTCCTCACCTGTAAAATTCTGCCCCCCAGAGCTGTCTGAGGATGCCTGGCATGACAGCTGTGAAAGCTCTTTGCCAAAAGGCTGTGCAAAGATATGAGGTGTTGCTAATTCCAAGGACTAGGGCTTCACTCACTAGAAATATTCAGGAAGTAGGGGAGTTGGTGGGGGAGCAGGGGCTTGGTATTCAAGGCATATGGGGGCCTATATTTGTTGTCTTTCTGCTTAGCAGCATTAGTGATTCAAGCTGGTGCCGCTTGTGGAACACTCTGTCCTCTGGGATCCTCAGGGACAGGAGAGGTTGCAGAGCAGCAAGGCAGCAGCCAGAGCACAATACGGAGAAAAATCGAGTGATAGTGATGAGACGCCACGCACTCAGGTTCATATACATGCATTCACACTCCTGATGGCCCTCAACGCTGCCGGCAACAGCAGCTGAAGCTAATTACAGACAGACAGACAGCTCCTACTCTGGCTCTTCTCTCAGACCGTCAGCCCCGACCCCCACCACCACCCGCCCCTGGGGATTGCCTGAGCTCTCAGAAGGGGTGGTGCCGGCGCCACAGCTAAGTGCCTAGAAAGAACATGGGGGGAGGGAGACAGGGAAGTAGGAAGCCGCGCCATGTGGCTCCCCGTCTTGTGGGGGTGGGTAGAGAGGAGGGGATGAAGGGGAAGAGAGCTGGCTGGGATACAGATGTAGCTTTGTGCTAACAGATGTGTTCTCCTGGCAAGAGGGAGCCCAGGCACTCAGCCCCTCCCTTCTCCTTCATCTGGATCCACCCAGAGATCCCCTCTTAACCCTTCTCCTTCTTAAATCCTTAACTTCCTCTTCAACTCTGTATCTGGCTTAAAGCGCAATAAATGATGAATGAATAGTTGGATGGATGAACAATGGACCTTCCTCAAACCCTTACTACTCCCAGGCACTGTTTCCACCTCTCAGGCTACAATAACTCCATAAGCCCTTTCCTCTGCTTTTCTTTCTCTATACTCCCTTTAGGCAGTTTCAGCTCTCACCTATATGCTCCTGGCTCCCATATCTCTATTTCCAACCCAGACCTCTCCAGCTGCCTAAGTGGTCCTCATGCTCTTCAAACCCAATGTGTCCCACATTAAAGTCTTCAACAATCACTTCTCCAGAGGTTTCCTAACAGTGAGTCCTGGTCTATGGAGCTGGTGGGGAGTTCATGACCCGCAGTTTGCCCCCTAGTAGGACAGAGGCAATGAAGTAATAGCACAGTCATCAGGACAAATTCCGGATCCAAGGGACATACCAACACGGGTCTGATAAATCAAACCCTTTCTTCATACCAGGATTCCAAAATCCTTCCCTTCACCCTCTTAACTAACCTCACCCCCACCTATAAAGCAAGCCAAATTGTGAACCTTAGAGGCTAACTGCCCAATCTGGGCTTCTAAGATTAGTATCAGGCAAGTTGTTTCAGCAAAGAGAAGCCCTTGAAAATGAACCAAAGTGAACTGGGGAGTTATTTCTTCCTGATACCCCCCCCCACTCCCTTCCATCCCCACTCCCATTGCTTCACAATCCTGGCATCCCCCCTCACTCCCCACCCAGTACCTACACACACACACACACACACATAGACAACCACCCTCCGCAATTCCATTCCTCTATTCCTCTTCATTCTGGAGCCCTGCCCCCAAGCTAGCTGCTCACTGCAAACCCCCAAGTAAAGATTGAATCCCAGGGTCTAAAAGTAATTTCAGGGTATGTTTTTGGAGGTGTCTCCATGATATCCACAGATAGGTAGAAACTAGGATTTCATTCCAACACAGAAGCACTGGAGAGAAGACCCAGAATGTTTACTGAGAGTCCATACTCAAATTCTTTCCTAGTCTTGGCAAGGATAAGAGAAAATAAAGTCCTCCTTTCTTCTAGGTCCTCCTAGATTTGGACATCAGCCAAAGGAATCGGTTACAAACACAGTGGCCTTAGGTTTCTGACAGCCCCGGGGCCTATGAAGGCAGAATCTAAGTTTCTTCCATCATATTCCCATACACTGGCACAAATGCAAGGTGTCATTATACTCAGACATGTTATGGCCATATCTAGGTGTTTTCGGGTTTTAAAACAAAGTGAAAAGCTTTGTCACCAAGTTCAATTTGACACAGAAGATGTGAAGTAATTTACTCAAAGTACTCGTGTTTAATTTCAAAATGCTCTTTTATTCACTCAGCAAATCTATACTGAGCATTTCAAAGAACTGTAATTCATGGTTCCTGCTTTCAAACTGCTCCTATTCTATTTGGAGGGGAAAAAAACTTACATACAAGGGTTAACTACCAATATAAGATCATGCCAACTCCCTTCCCATGCCTGGTGTGGCCTGTGTGGCTCTTGCTGCCCCTTTGGTAGTACTGAAATTGTCCACTTAATTGCTGCTGTCACTGCTGTTGCTCTCTTCTTCAATATAGGATGGCTGTTAAATGTGGCTCCAGGTTGCCTAGGTTCATATCCAAGTTCCACCATTCATTAGCTGTGTGACCTTGGCCAAGTTATTTAACCTCTCTGAGCCTGGTGCTTCCTCTGTAAAATGGGGACAATAATGGTACCTACCTCACAAAGTTATACTGAGAATTAAATGAGTTAATACACACAAAGTGCTTTGAACGGTACCTGGCACATAATAAATGTTAGTACAGTCATGCATCGCATAACGTCTGTTTGGACAACGTACGACTACACATACGTCCGTGGTCCCATAAGGTTATAACAGAGTGCAAAAATCACGATTGGAGAACAGGACGTAGCAGATTTAGGCATGTCACACTCGACAATCATGACGATCCTCAAAACAAAGAAAAAATTCTCCAAGCTGTTAAAGAATCAGCTCCATGGATAGCTACAAGGCTAACGAAAATGCAAGAGGGATCTGTATCAGATATGGAGAAATTTCTAATGACATGGATTGAGGACCAAACACAAAAGTGAATCACTCTCAGCACGTTGATGATCACCACTAAAGCACGAAGCTTGTTCGAGATGCTTAAAGAAAAAGCAGGACCAGACTATGATACTGAGTTTAGTGGGTGGTTCAAGGGCTTCAAACAATGTTTTCCGCTGCATAATGTGAAAATGAGTGATGAGTCTGTGAGTGCCGATGAGAAGGCAGCAGAAGAATTTGTTGAAATCTTAGATAAACTAATTGTAGAGGGAGGTTATCTGCCCCAGCAAAACTTTAATATGGACATAACCTCCTTATTCTGTAAGCAAATGCCTGAAAGGACCTTCATCCATAATATGGTGTTCACACAACATATCGTGGATGTTAAGTGACACATGACTGTAATTATTTTCCTGATTCATCTACTGCCCTTTGCTATCACCAGAGGTTACAATTCTTATTGGGCTTCCAAATGAAGCTGGTAGATTGCCTTATCCATTCATCCATTCAATCAGCAATTATTTGTTGAGGATCTGCAATGGGCCATTCCCTGAGCTAAGCACTGGGGACGTATAGACAAATAAGACATGACCCCTGCCTTTGGGGCTAAACAATTCACTCAAAGTAGTCCTCGGTTGATAGTGTCCTGGAGCACCTGGAAGAAGCAAACAAAAATCCTCCCTGGAGGGACACACTCTCAATCCAGTTTTCATAGGATTGCCATGGATGAAGTCTGGCTGAACATGAACTCATAATCTAAAATTACAAATATAATGAAGCCAGAAACAACAAAAAGCAGAATTAGATCCTCAAAGACTTCATATATTACAATAATAAGTTTTACATGTATTAAAAAAAAAACAAAAGATTTTGAAAACATTAGCAAGGAACAAAATACTAATAGAAAATAATAAAAAACATATCATCTTTTTACAGTTGGCAAAGCTAGGATTCAGAGATGTTAAGTGATTCGTCCAGTATTACACAGCCAATAATGAGCGACCCAAATCAGGTTTTCAGGTTCACGTCTAGTGTTCTTTTGGCAGACTCAGTGACTGGGGCTGTGGTATTTGTTCCCTGAGTCATTTAATAAGTGAGATGAGTACAAAGCACTGTGCAAGCTCTGTAAGAAGTTCAAAAATGAACAAAATCGAGTCCCTACCCTCAAGTAGTTTAAAATTCAGTAGACAAAACTATACATATAAAAGTAAAAACAACAACGACAAAAACATAACGCTTGCCATTGAGTCGATTCTACTTCATGGCAACCCCATGTGTGCAAAGTAGAACTGTTCCATAGGGTTTTCAAGGCTGTGACCTTTCAAAAGTAGATTACCAGGCCTGTCCTCCAAGGCACCTCTGGGTGGACTTGAAGCTCCAACCTTTTGGTTAGCAGCAGCAGAGGGCACTAACTGTTTGTACCACCCAGGGACTCCACACACGCATAAAGATAACTAATAATATCAGGCTGTGTGGTAGAAACTACTATAGACTGGAATGGTAAAAAGTGTGACTTGAGCTGGCCTTTGGAGGACAGGGAGGAGGAAGAGCTATGGGAAGGGGGAGATTTGGATTGGCATGTGGAGTAGAGAAGACTGGGAACAGTTTGGCCAAAGCCACGGAGGAAGTGAGGCTACAGAGCAGTACTGGAACAGTGAGTTCATTTGGCTAGCACACTGGATACACTTAAGAGCAGGGCTGTGCCGTCACACAAGACCCCACACTCAGAAGGGCTCCACACTTGGTTTAATGCTCTGCTGTCGCTGTCTTAGAATCCTTAATAATTACAATTTTTAAAGGCTCTCCCAATTTATTCTACTGTGCATCCAGGATTGAAAACCATGGCTTTAGGGTGGTGGTTCTCAAACTTGAGGGTTCATCAGAATCACCTGGAGGGCTTGTTAAAACACAGATGGGGGCACACCCAGAGCTTCTGATTCACTAAACTCATTCACTAATGAGTTTTCAGAGATGCTGGTGTTGCTGGTCCCAGGATCACAATCTGAAAGCTACTGAATCCACCAGGCGCTCCTTGGAACTCTATGGGGCCGTTCTACTCTGTCCTATAGGGTCACTATGAGTTGGAATGACTTGAAGGCAATGGGTTTTGGGTTTTGTTTTGTTTTGTTTTGTTTCTTGGTGCTGTTAAGCCATTTTCAAGTGTTAAGGTGAGGGAGTGGTGGGTGTGAAATGATCTAATTTCCATCTTAAAAAGATCACTCAGGCCACTTTTAGGAGAATGATTAAAGAGGGAGAAAAAAGAGAAGATGATGAGACAGGAAGCTACTGCAGGCATCAAGGCAAGAGATGGCTAAACTAAAGAAGGAATGGAGAAAATGAGTCAAATTCGAGGAATATTTAGGAAGTAGAACTCGCAGGGCTTAGGGACTAGCTGGATGTAGAGGTGAGGAATAGGGATGACTGAAAGACAACCTTTGGGTTTTTGCCTTGAGTAACTGTGGTGCCATTCACTGAAATAGTGAACACAAAAGGAGGATTCGGCTTGTGTGAGATGGATTCATTTGTACGCTGGTCTTTGGGACATCTAAGTGAAGATGTCTGGTAGCCAGATCTAGAGTTCAAGAGAGAGTTCTTGGCTAGAGATGAAGTTTTGGGATCATCACCACATACACAGTGGCAAAGCCATTGGAAAACTGAGATCAACCAGGGAAGAGTGTGGGGAGGAAACGTGACTCCCATTGGACTGGGCATGCTGGTAGTACCGTATACATGCCTGGGGTGGGACGCGGAGTGGGACACAGACGGGGAGCATTTCTGCCCTCAAATCTCATAGCAGTAGTCCCAGGGAATTCAACAGGCATCTCTCGCTGTCCACTCACCCACTACTTTCAGCACCAGGAGTCCTCACCTTGACCCTCATCAACTTGGTATTCTCTTCAAAATACCTGGAAAGTAAAAGGCAGATTGCTGATCACCCTGATGTGATGACCAGCCACCTGAACCCTAGACATGGGACCTGCTCCTCTTCTATTACCCCAGGTTGTTTATTTCGATCGGTCACCATTTTAACAAATATTTATAAGGCTGCTGCCTAGAGGGTTTTTTCCCTTTGAAATATTCACAGAGGCCACGTTTCACATGCAGGTAAAAAATTCATAACCTGCTCTTATGTAACCAGAAAAACAAATGCAGCTTAAAGGGCAGTCTGCAAAAGAATTCATTCGGCATGGATTTAAAATGTGTAAAAATGAGCAATTTTCCACTGCATCATCGGTCGTGACTATTTGTAAGTCTACTCCGTGGGCAAGTAGATTGCCAGCAATCAGCAGGGCCAGCACGAATGATGGATGGGATAATTGTCCATTAGACTACAGATAACTTCTGTGCCGTGGGAGGGTTAGACAGAATACAGTCGTGATAGATGGAAGAAGAGTTAGCTAATGTTATAGAAGGTGCAGCTCTATTTCTGGTAGTAACCATTTTCTGGCTGAATCAATGATTAATCAAAGGCACGTTCTGTTTTGAAACTCTGCTCACTGGTGCACATCCCCCACTTTGGGTTAAATTTAATAGCATCATTAAAAACTACTGTTCAAGAAACGCAAATTACTTTTCCCCAAAAGAAATCATGCTACGTTAGGGAGTGTTTTTTGTGAGCTCTCAAAGGCAGGGGCCATGTGGTGTGTGTGTGTGCGTGTGTGTGTGTGTGTGAGTGTTAAACACTTAAATCCTCAATGCCTAGCACAGGAGCTAACACATACAGAGCACTCAATAAATGTTTGCTAAAGTAAAGTGAAATGAATTAATACATTTGTCTATTCATTCATCTGTTTATTACTTTAACAGACATTCATTAAATACAGGAATTAAGAACTCTGGCCTTGGAACCAGATGCTTCAGGCTTCATATTCCAGCTCCAACCAGCTGTATGACCTTGAGCAAGTTACTTAGCCTCTCTGAGCCTGATGCCTCTGTGTAAAATGCAAGAAATAATAATACTTGTCCTCATAGGGCTGTGGGAGAATTAAATGAGTTAGTGTATGTCAAGTATTTAGAGCACAGGGCCTGGCCCATAGCAGGTGTTCACCAACAATATTATTATTGTTATTGTTGTATATAGTAGGCTTGGCTTTCTCAAGTAATTAAGTCCATATTAGAAAGCAAAAATTTCTTAAGAAATGACAAGGCTTTTGGCAAAAGCTGGTTTTCATTAAAGTGGTTATTTATGATTCCCAGCCCAGAGCCCCGCTGTCCTAGCGCTCCTGTGGCATCTTGGGCTGTCTCTTGGTGGGCCGTGTTCTTTACAGAAGCCTGAGAAATTTCGTAGCAGGAAGGTAAAGGAGAAAGGTGAGGGCTGGCAGGGATCCAATTAACCTTCAACATGCAACCCCCGCCGCGCCCCCATCATTGTTAACTGCCTTGGGTGTCTTTCCGCGCTTTTGTATATCTCCTCCTGGCAAAATTGCTATCTACTAATTGCTATTTCTAATGTTTATCCTCTTGGCTCAGTTGAACAAGATTATCCTCGATTTTAATTTTAAGGAAACATAGTAGAGAATACTTGACTTGGAGTTCAGTCAGGAGGTAAGAGACGCAATACAACTTAATGGTTATGAGAGGATTATGGAGACAGAAACAAATGACCACTGATGAGCTGTGTGACCTAGAGCGCTTTACCTAACCTCTCTGAGCCTCCGCTGTAGAAAAGGGAAAGCGACAAAGTGGTTGTCAGGACTGAATGGAAACCATTTTTCGTGGTGCCTAGTGCACAGTAAGCACTCAATAAATGGTGGCTATTACTATTATTTTGAGGTTCCAGGTGTGGAAACAGAAGCCCAGAGAGTTTAAGGGACTTACCTATGGTCACGTAGCTATTTGGCAGCAGAGCCTTCTTTCTTCTTATTCTCACTACTAAACTAGGCCTGCCTCTTTCAAGCCCTTTACAGTCACCTGTTTACAGATTCTCTGACATGCTAATTACAGGTTGTACTTGTTTTTTACATCAGGCAAATTTAAAAAATTTAAATTTATTCTTCCCATATCTGTCTGCTTCAAAGGTCTTATGAGCAGCTGGAAGGCAGGAGCTATAGCCTGTTCATCTAGTATGTGCTCAATAAACATTTGATAAATGTTGGTAGTTGAGCTAGCAATCAATAACCTACCTAAATTGTATATATCTCATGTCTCCTGTGTTACATTACAAGCAATATAGAAAAATGGAATGGAAGCATATTGGACTTATATAGGCCACAGTTTGAGCATTATAATTAGCAGCTGAATATAAAGCACCTACCAGTGCTGGATAAATAATAATCATAACCAGGGATGGATTACCCAATAAGCAAGTTATACACAGGCTTACTTGTGCTTACTTACTAATGTGTAGTGCACAATTTCACCTGTTTTTCACCACATCAAAGTTGTGGTGAGACCTATGTGAAATTGTGCACTACAGATTAGTAAGTAAACACAATTAAGCCTGTGCGTACCTTGCTTACTGAAAGCCCATGTGTATCTTGCTTACTGGTTAATTCGCCCCGATCATAGCAGTAGTAGCAGTAACAGCAGAAGTACTACAGGCAGCAGCTGTTGTTATTACTAATAGAAAAATGTAGAGTAGGAAATTTTCCTAAGGATAAATTTTGTTCTCAAGGACTGTGAGGGGCCCAAAATACAGTACGTGGAGGAAGTACAATGTAGTTGAATCTGATAAACCTGTTTGAATCCCAGTTCCCCACTTATTGATCAAGTGGTCTTGCATTATGCTCTCTGAGCTTCAGTCTCCTCATTTGGAAAACGAAGCTAATGACAGTACCTACCTCACAGCTTTGTGGTGAGGATGAACTAAGATACGGTAGGTAAAGCATTTATCAAAAAACCTAGCATATCATAATGGCTAAAAAAAGCTATTTTATGAATTAATGAATATGCATTTTCAGTAAAATAGCATGAAAGAAACTCCAGATACCCTTTAGCATCTGCATGAAATCTGAAGGAGGAAGAGGTAATTCCCAATAAGGACTGGTAAACACTTAACAACCTGCCTCTCACCATCTGATACCTAATGTTGGAAAAAACTGGAAAATTAGAGTCATCAGAACAAATCATTCCCGGTGAATATATAGAAACCACTGTTTCACATTATAACCACACAGTTGCTGAACCTCAGAAAAGTCTTCAGAATATGATTAAGTGTTGAAAAGGACAAGCACTGAGCCTGGCACATACAAAAGAGTCAATCATGTTAGCTCCTTCCCTATCCCCTTTCCAAATGGGTAGAAACAAATACACCAAGAACCAAAGAACCCAAAACAGAAAAACCAAGTCAAAGCAGTTGAGAACTGATCATTACAGTGGCCTCACTGGACTGAACCTTCACTCTTGGCCTTGGTGTGTCCTGCCAGATCAAAGAACCTCTCAGCCTACGCACTTGACCCTGGCAAAGATGCTGTCACACTTTCTCTCTCCTCTTTAGGAGTGTGCGTAGAATGAGACATGATAGGGTGGGATGGGCTCACAGTCTGGGCTGCAAAAACCGCCTTTTCTCCTCTTTCTCCTGTTTTCTCCCCTGTTATTCTTGTTTGGACATGCAATGAGAATAACATTCAGGATTCCTGCATTCTCTGTCTCTTTTTTAGTGTTTGGACTGGCTGTTCGCCAAGGCAACTGAATAGCACTTTCAAAGAGCAGGTGAGTTTGGGGAAGATCTCTTATCTTCTCCAATACTTTAACTCCCTGCAAATTAAAGCAGTCAGAGACCCCCTTGGAAAGCGCAGATAATTGTTCCCAGGGCTTCCAAATTAAAGCCCCTTCAAGAGAAACAACAGAGTTGTCATCTCCAACAGAAAAATATCGAGGCATGGTAGCTGCTTTTAAGAAATTTGAGAAGTAACCTACGAGTTACATTTCTGATGTCAAAACCACTCTATGTTCCTTGTAAGCGACTGTTTGATGTGTGGCATTGCAGTCATGGGTGTGAAACAGCTGGTTTGAACCAGAATGTGTGTGATTTGCTCACAACTGGGGAGGGCAGGTAAATAATGGCTTTGCCTCTTGGTCTTGTATCTGGCCCAGACATGCAAATTCCTGTCTCCAAAGTTGTTCTTCTCTGCCAGAATTCAATAGGTTAATGTGAGCAGCTGGCAGAGGTCTGCCTGTGGTTACTGTGAGTGCCACATGGCGACAGGTAAGGACAACAGAAGGCTGCCAGAAAGGGGAACTCAGCTTGTTTGAGGGGCAGGTGACCTGGCTTCCCAGCCAGGGAAGGAACTGGCCCTGGTCCAGGGCCAACGCTGGAGGTGCAGAGAACAGACCCAGAAGAAACCTGCACAGGGAAAAGACAACAACTACCATTTGTTGAGCACTTACTCTGTGCCAGGCACTGTGCCAGGTCTTCTGGGCACATTCTCTTTTGATCTCAGCAAGAGCCCCATTTTACAGAAAGGAAAACGGCAGCCAAAGGAAAAGATAGATCAAAACCAGGAACAGGGAACAAGACAAATATCAAAGTCCTCAGAAGACAAGGCAGTTGGAATCAGTTGCCAAGAAAAATTTAGGAACCTGAATTCTTTATAACTAACTCTAACTAACCTGTTGCCGCTGAGTCGATTACGACTCCTAGCAACCCTATAGGACAGAGTAGAACTGTCCCATAGGGTTTCCAAGGAGCAGCTGGTGGATTCAAACTGCCGACTTTTTGGTTAGCAGCCGAACTCTTAACCACTACGCCACAAAGGCTCTGCGTTTGTTATAGCCAGGGCGATTGGGACTTGGAGATTGGCATCTACCCCACTCCATCTCTTCAGCTGACTCCTTTTTTGGGCCAGCTCTCCCTGTCACACCTCAAGGTGGCTGGCAAGGGCACAGAGCTGGTTTGGCAGGGACTGGGACCCAGAAAATGGATGGCCAGGTGCCTGCAATAGATTCCTTCGAAGAATAAATTCATGGCCGCATGCCATAAACCTCCAGCTAACATGCTGGTAGGCGAAGAGGATAGAAGAGTTGCAACAGAGAAATTAGCACATGACTTTGAACTCTGTTTACACTTTTATAGTCAATGCTAATAATTTCCTTGTTTGAAAGTAAGCTTTTCTCTCATCATTAATACCTGTTGATAAATGCAAATATGCTTGAATTTCATTAGCAGAGACCCCTGCAAAAGCATGCTAACAACTGCAATCAAAGTGTAGGTCCTACTTAAAGTAACACAAAATAGAAGTCGCAACAGAACTCTGATTCATAAATTATCTAAATAGTCTTCCCCCACAGACAACATTAGCCCTTGTTTGTTCTTGAGCCAAAACTGTCCTTGGCCCTGATTAGCACCTAGAGAACAAATGACACTGTATTGCAGCATTCTGCCACTAGGGTGTACAACTCCCACATGCACGAAAAGCAAGCATCTCTCACCTTCACACCGCTGTGCCTACAAGCAGAAAAGTCCAAGTGCATGGAAAGAGTTAGATCTTGCTTGGTCTTTTGAAGAGCTAGAAAGCATTTTTAAAGGTTATATACATCAGAGCAATCCATTTACACTGGTTGGGCTGGGAAACGAAGTCAAAGGAGTTTGGACGAGAACCTTGAACAATGACAACACAGTTGCATTCCCAGCTGTGTTAAATGACCAGCATATCATGATTGCCTTTTCACGAAAATGTCAATGACATAATCCTAGCAGGCTTGCAGCTCTCTCGCTGGTGTAATAAAACAATGACCCAGTTTTTTTGAGGACCGAAGCAGCAGATGTGATGACTGGGTATGTTGTGCAGTGCACTGTGTGTGATGGACGGGGCACAGTAGGGCAGCAAACTGTGTGCGGAGGACTTGAAACCTGCCTCTCAAGCCAAAACTCCTGCCATTCATCTGGTCGGAAAAAAAAATAAAGCCATTCAGTATGAACGTTCCCACTTGTTCTCATGACGGAGGCCAGTTGGGAAAATGTGGCGCAGCGCTGATTGAAGCAAATTCTGTTTAAAAAACCAGCCGGTTTGTGGGTATTTGTTTATTTATAACTCCCTCCTCCTGCCTCTCCCCCCACACCCTGCCTCATTCTGCAAAGGATTTGAGATGGGATTTGAACACTGAAAGTTTGTTTAAGTCCTAAACAGGTCCAGCTATTTTTTAAACTGACGACAAAATGAAACCCTTTGAATCAAGCGCCTTGCTCTATAGAACACTGTTTTGGTTTTACCAGTCAGAGCTGGTCCTCCTTGTACCCCGTGGTGCAAGGGACTTCTTGCACCAGCACACCCTTGTCCCCAGCGCTACACATTAATATAAACCAGGGAAATGAACACGAGCCCATAAACTTGAAGCCTGAAAGAATAAAGGAACGTGGATTTACTCATTCATTCAGTCAGTCAACAAATATTGACTGGTAACTACTCTGGAACAAGCTCTACTCAGGCACGGAGGAAGCAAAAATGAAGATGGCCCAGTACCTGCACTTTAGAGGCTCTCCGTCTAGTGGGAAGGACAGACGAGAGTAAACAAACCCCTGCACTACAGTGTGATGAGTACTCTGAGCAAGGCGTGCTGGGGGCTGCAAGGAAGCATGCAGGCTGCAGGGAGGCATCATGATGTATTTATTGCATGGACTAGGGACTCAGACTACTTTGGGTTCGACTTTTGGTTCTGCCTCTCACTAGCTGTGTGATCTTGGGCCCTTTGTTTCACATCTCAGAGCCTCAATTCCCTCATCTATAAAATGGGGCTAAAAATAGAATCTACATCATTGGGCTATTATGAGGAGTTATGAGATTATGAGATAATCTGTGTAGAACACTTAGAACAGTTCTTGGCACATAGTAAGCACCTAATAAAAAGTTAGCTTCTTACGCTTTTTATTCTTTTTGTTTGATTTTGATACAGGGCTTTGAACCCATTCAATCCACTTTGAACCCCTGCTGAGAATTTGTATTTCCAACCCCAGATATACTGAATCAGAATCTACATTTTAACAAGATCCTCCCAGTGATTCTTTTGTATAATAAATTTTGAGAATCACTGCTCTACTAGTGGTTCTGAGAATTGGTACCTAACCAGGAGCATTAGCATCGCCTGGGAACTTGTTAGAAATGCAAATTCTCAGCAGCAGTTCGAATCACCACAACTGAGTTCGAAGCCTTGCTTTCATAAGAAGTTGTGTCTGGAGATTAGACTCCAAGGGCTGGTTTCTACAACAGAACTGTTTTCAAGCAACTCCTCCCTTTGAGCCTGATTTTTTTTCCCAATATGGAATGACACAGTTCTGCCATGATTTCTCCCTTGGCAACCATATGTCTGGCAAAAACCTCAGGGAGGAAATATATCCCAGATGGTTTTGCTATGTCAGCCTACTACGTGCCAAGCACCACTCTAGATGATAGGGACATGGAGCTGAGCAATACAGGCAAGGTCCCTGTCCTCTTGGAGCTTACACTCCAATATGTCTGTAAATATAAACAGATATAATTACCCAGGGTGGTAAGTGTGATGAAGGAAGCCTTGCCAATAAAAGGAATATTGGGAAGGGGCAGGAGGGAATTAACTATATAGGTGGTTAGAGAAGGCACATCTCAGGAGGTAACATTTAAGCTGAGACTGAAAGGTAAAGAAGAAGCTTCCTCCAATGACAAAAGCAAGAGCAAGAACAGTCTAGGCAGAAGAACAGTATGTACAAAGGCCCTGAGGCAGGAAAAGACTTTTGGAATGTTCCAGAAATTGAAAGAATAGCATGGCTGAGACATACTGCCCCGGTAGGGGAGTAAAGCAGGCAGAATTAAGGCATGTATTTTGAAGATGAGGAAATAGAAAGCCACAGAGATTAAGGGACTTACCCAAAATGCCTTGCACATAGTAGGCGCTCCATGTGTTGTAGAATGCTCAGTCAGTAGGGCGGGGCTGAGGCCCTTTGCCTTCCAAATTCGGACTGAGATTTCCCACCACAACTAGGAATCAGCTACCCAGGGAGAATGAAACATACAGTCTTTTTTGTTGGTGAGTCATAGGCAACACGCATTAGAGTGTGGGGTCGAGTGGCCCCAGCTGCCGCCTGAGCGTAAGGGGAGGGAGTGGGCTCAGGCTGTGGCTGAAGCTTTTTAGCATGTTTATGATGAGCTGAAAGCACTCACTGCTTAATTTAAAATACCGCTCACACATACACATACAATCCAGCAGCTGGGGGAGCTGCCAGGAATTGAGGCTAAGTGTAGAAAATTGGAGGATCAGGAATATCGGGTACCTTGCCCTGTTTCTCAGCTTCCACAGGCTGTCTCTGATCTCATACAGTCCCATCTTCCCTGACAAACCCCCAAAGGTTAAGATATGGATGGGGACAGCAGTGGTTTCCGGAAGGGCAGCCTCCTCAGAGCCCTTCACTGCACCCACACTTGTACCCCCACCAGGTCTTAGGCTTGCCTGCCTCCGTTTCCATCCATACCTATTAAAATGCCCCTCAAAACCCAAATCCACCCTCTTGGTGAAACCTCCCACTGCAGCCCCTCCCAACCTGCCCCCATCTTCGTGTTCCTTGAAATCTGACAGTTGGAAAAATTTCTTTGGCCTTGATCACAAACTGCCCTGGCCAGCTGCTGCTTTTTGTCTCCCCAACCACACGGGGGCCCTCGGCACACACTTGAGGAATTGAGTTCTTTGTTTTGTATTCGCCACAGCTCTTCAGCACAGTAGTGTGTACATAGTAAGAGTCCCATGTATGCTTGCTGATGTCTCGCATCATAGTATCATTTGAAAAGCCGTTTGGTGGACAACCTGCTCTTAACTGAAAAACAAGAACTTTCAATTTGACAAAAATTGTGAAAACCCTCAGCATATCCAGTTTCCTTCCCACTGCTCCCCTACCCTCAGGGTACCCTGCTAACAAGCTGAATGAACCGGCAGCCTCTCAACCAAAAATGCCCCATAATTCCTCTCTTTGGGCCCTTTGCTTATAATTTCCTTTCTGACTGGGAGACTGTCTCTCTCTGCTCCACCTATCAAAACTCCAGCTCACCCGTCAAAGGCCAAATCCCAATGCCATCTCTGCCATGAAGCTTTCCCGGGCACAATTCATTGCTCGTGTCCCTGATTCCTCATGGCACCTGTGTGTACCTTTTTTATGGTGTAGGTGGGTGTGCTAGAATAACCTAGGTTCATATCCCAATCCCATCACTTCCCAAGGCAACCTCAGTTTTCACTTCTGGAAAAGGGAATAGCAATACTTGCCCCATTGGGATATTGGAAGTTACCAATGAAATAATGTCTGCAGCCCACTTAGCACAAAACTTGGCATATGGAGCTCAGCAAGTGTTACTTGTCATAACCATTTTCATCAATCGTGGAAAGCATGGTAATGTAATGGCTAAGAGTCTAGACTTTGGAGCCAGACGTATCTAGGTTCCAGGCCTGGGTTAGTCACTTCCTAACTGTGTGACCTTGGGCCAGTCACTTCCTCCCTGGGGCCCAGTTTCCACACGTGTAAAATGAAGTAATAACAGTTCCCCAGCCTCCATTGCAGAACCTGCTGGGAAGGTTCAAAGAGGTAATATATGCAAGGCAAACCACTAAGCACAAGGCTTATTGCATAAAAATTGCGCATTCAGGTCTAAACACCCCTAATACCTATTAAACTCTTTAAAGGATACAGACAATATTTTACTTATCTTTGCATCTCTTGCTGCCTAGCCGAGCCCAGAACCTCTGCAGCTGGCAGGCCCACAATAAATCATTGTTGAACTGAATTGAAAACCCAAACCAGATGTGCCTCCTCCCCTGTCAAATGAAGCTTTCAAGCTGGTGGGTTGGGCCTGCTGCTCCTCTGGCTCCCCCTCCCTCTGAGCTGAGCTGCCGCTATTGTTTAGGCCTGGCTCTGGGGGGTGAGGCAGGTTAGTGGAGAGAGATGGGGGTGGGGGGGCAAGGCCAGGTGGGGAGTGGGATTAGGAATAATAGCATGCTGTCTGCTTCTGGTGACCCCAAACAAATTGCCTTTGAAGGGGGCTATCTTGAAGTCTCCATTGAATGGAAAGAGGTGGGCTTGATTCCTGAGGTGACACACCAAAATTCCTTCGCCCATTCATTGCCTACCTGCTGAGGAAACCTGCCTCCCCCTAAGACACCAAAAAATGAAAGTAAATGAAGGTGTAAGGAGGACGTTCCCTTCTCCTTTAGAGACCATTACCCTCCCTCCCCTAAAGACCCCTGGGAGCAGAACACGGAGTTTTACTGGGAAAAAGTACCCACAAAATACAAATCTATTCTAAAACTACAACTAGAGCCCATGTCATCAGTGTTTCTGAGCCTGAGCTGTGTAGACAGGGCACAGGGACTAGTATGCTATCCAGTACAGGGTTAAGGTTAAGAGCTAGACACCAGAACACAGCTACCTAGCCTGCCTAACCCTGAGCAAATGACTTAAATCCTGCCCCATGCCACTGTTTCCTCATTTGTCACATGGTGTTAATAACAACACCTCCTCACAGGATTGTTTATGCAGATTAAATGAGCTAATGTTTGTGCCTGGCACATAATAAATGTTGTTAGCTGCCGTCTAATCGGCCCCCGACTCATGGCAACCCCATGCACAATGGAACAAAACACTGCCCTGTCCTGCACCATCCCTATGATAGGTTGCAGATTGGACCATTGTGATTCATAGGGTTTTCATTAGCTGGTTTTCGGAAGTAGATCGCCTGGCCTTTCTTCCTAATCCGTCTTAGTCTGAAAGCTCTGCTGAAACCTGTTTAGCAACAGAGCAACACACCAGCCTCCACTGACAGATGGGTGGTGGCTGCATTTGAGGTGCATTGGCCAAGAATTGAACCTGGGTTTCCCTCATGAAAGGTGAGAATTCTACCACTGAACCACAAATATTACACAAGTATTTGTTAAATAAAATAAATACATACCTCTGTAGCAATACTAGCCTAAAGGCAGGGTATCGAGTAGTTAGAGCTTGCCTTTGGAGCCAGCTGAACTCTGTTTCAAATTCCAGTTTCATGGTTTAGGAGCTGAACCTCAGTTTTACCATCTCTTACTTGGGGATAATAACAGTTCCTACTCCAAAGGCTGTTTAGAGTTTTAAATGAGATATCTACAAAGTCCTGAACACGGTGCCTGACACAGCGTAAGTATTCAGTAAAGGCATCGTATTCATCATCTGAATCTTGGAGAGTACAACTTCCCATTTTTTGCCTCTTCTGAGTTAAGTTATAACACAATATGTAGTTTTAGAAATCCTGCCGCAGTAAAGGAACAAGTTCATCGTTTTGCCAATGAAATTCCTAAACATTTCATTTGAGAGCCAGACAAAAAGAGAAGCTTTTTTGGTCATTTCAAAACCCACCAAGCGCAGACAATCAATTTCCTCGCTCAGCAAACCTGACTCACAAAGCTGGGTCAGGTCTGAAGGACACTTTGAAGGACAAAAATCGAAGGAGTGAGTATTTCACTGCAAACAAAAGCCATCTTTGTTTGCTGCCCAGCTTTGGGAGAAAAAATACCTCAATCCAGGAGCTTGGAAAATTCTTGAAAGTTCTCATTCTATTCCAGCAAATCCAACAGAATTGGCAAGATTCCTGGCCATGAGAACCTGAGTCAGAATAAGTTTCCTGTCTCCACCCTCCCCACAGCACCCAGAACCCAGCAGGGTACATTGAGCATCAGTATATATTGGCTGTCGATTCCTTCATGGGAGCCCCAGATTCCATTTCTACAATGTGTGCTACATTGCCAAAACAATCAGAAAGCTGCATTAAAGAACATTTCTAAAACAGGGGGGGAAAAAAAGCATCCATAAACTCACCACTCTAGCACAACTCTTAATTTTGTGTGGAAAGTTCTCTTCGAGTCTTTATCCACGTGCAGACATATTTTTACAGCACTGTAGTCATAGGGAAAAACTGCAGCAGCTTCATCCAAGAACCAGATACCATACAGCTCATGTCACTAAACTTTCCAAGTGAGAATGTTTTCTTCCCTCATTCACTCCATTCATTCAGTCCATCAGTCAGTCGACAAACATGGATTAAGCCAGGCCCTGGTGCTACTCCCTGGGGAGTACAGAGATGACTAAGGCATAGTCTCTGCCCTCAAGCAACTCCCAGTTTATTGGGGAAACAGACAAGTCAGCAGGAAATTAGAGCACAGAGTGGAAGCACAGAAGAGAAGCATTTAGAGTGGGTGGGAAACAGGTGCAGGGGGCCGGGGAGAGCAGGCAGCCCATAGACAAAGACCTGGAGTCGGAGGAAAGCAAGGTGCCATCCACTAGGCAAAAATCATTCAGTACTGCGGGATCAAAGCAGGTGGGAAGTGGATGTAGTTAGCAAGGCAGAAGGGGGCCGAGTTTTTAGGTTAAAGGTGTCAGTTTCATTCGGAAGACTGTGGGGAGCTTTGGAAGGATTTTAAGCAAGGCAGAAGCAGTCAGATCAACATTTTAGAAAGATTGTCCCAGCAACAGAATGGAGGGTAGATTGGAGGGCATGAGATAGGTAACAGGGAGACCATTTAGCAGGCTGCCTCAGTAATCCATCAAGATAAGGAAGGTACAAAGTAATGAAATGGCTTCTCCACTTACAAACTGTGTCACCTTGACAAGAGACTAACTTAACCTCTCCATGCCTCAGTCTCCTCCTCTGGAAAGCAACAATAACAATAGCATCTCCCTTGCGGAGCTGCTGGGAGGATTAAATGAGTTACTGCATGCAAAGCGCCTGGCACAGTGGCTGGTACACAGAAGGCACTCAATACAGGTTACTTCCCCTTCCCCTGGTTCCCTTTTCTTCCACCTCACCCTTCCTTAAAGGCTTGCACGGCATGGAGCATGGAAGTGGCCGAGGCAGGATTCTAACCCAGACAGTCTGACTCCAGAGGGCAGAGGAGAAAGTTTGAAAGTGCTCTTGTAAGGACAGTTACTTAGAAGGTTTGTTTAGCTGAGTCGAGGGCCCAGCTGAGGTTGGAAACTATGACTTTCTAGTGGGACTAATCAACAAAGTTATGGGATTTTCTCCAGCAGTGTTCCTCCATCTGGGTGTAAGAACAGAGGAGGAGGCTGTCAGTTACATTTCTCCAGGCTTGGGATATTTGCCTGGTGGATGTAGCAGAAAGATAGAGGGCAAAGGAGTTAATTGAGGGTATAGGCAAGATTCTGAAGTCTAATTTCCAGGAATTAAACAAACAGTCCTGGCTTCAAATCTCAGCCCTGCCCCAAACCAGCTGTGGGACTTTGGGTAAGTCACTCAACCTCTCTGAGCCTCAGTCCACTCATCTTTAAAAAAAAAAAAAAAAGACAACAGTAACTATCTCATAGAATTACCGTTAGGATTATATGAGATGATTGAAATGCTGTTGTAAGATGCTTAGTATGTGCCTGGCACATACATATTCACTGTTATCCTTATCATCCTCAACGTTTTCAAGGATGGAGAGGGAAGGTAGGAAGGTGGGAGGAGCTGCCAGGTGGGAGAATGGTGGGGGCTCAAGAGCCTGGAGAGGAGCACTGGGGTCAGCAGGAAGGATGTGGATGGTGGGGGGTTCTGAGACGGAGCAGTTCTGAATGACGATGAAGCAGTTCTGAATGACGATGAAGCATGGTAAGGCTAGGAAGGGGGTGTGTCCTGTACATGGATCATGGATGTTGAACTCACCCAGATTGATGTCAGGACTTGGGGTGGAGAAGACAGTGAGCCAGATGTTCAACTCTTCGTTGAATGTGGGGGGTGACCAGGAGGGGTGATTAAAAAGAAGAGTCGACGAAGAGAAGAGAGAAGAGGGTGCTGTAGCCAGATGACATGAGAAGGAGGAGTTGTTGGCCGACGGAGGACTAACGGTCTGGAAGCAAACAGGGGACGATAGAGCACAGACCCCACCTCCTAGCCCTAGGGTGCTTGTGCTGCAGGAGTGTGAACGGTGTCCACTAGAGGGCGCTGCTGGCAAAGCCGTGAACTCTTCTGTCGAGACTCAGGTTTCAGCACTTCCAAGCGTGGGTAGAGAACAGTGTTCTGTGAAGTTTATTTAGAGTGTAGAGGGAATTGTTTACCGTGAGATGGGGTTTCCAGAGGATACTGAGAAGAGTGGGAGAAGGCAGTAATGGGGAGACGAATGAGTCAGGGGCGGTGGGGATGGAACCGCAGAACTGTATGGGGATGGTATGGGGAGAAGACAGATGACGGGCAGGAAGGCTTAGCGTGTATTTGGACTGTGGCCAAGGACTGGGGATGTGAGGCCTGCTGGGATTAACTGTCCTCAGAGTTCCAAATGAAGCTTTTTTTTTCTTTACATCTTTTGTTTATGATAAAACTAACACATGCTTGTTTACAACAATTCTAATCATTACTGAAGTGAAAATCCACCTCTTCCATCTTGTTAACCCAGAGTTAACCACGGTTGAGAGTCTGTCTATCCTTCCAGACTTTTCCCCTATATATAATATATTACAATATAGTTCATAAAAATCACATCCTACTGTACTATGCTTTTATCACAACACTATACTGTAGCTACTGCATGTTAGTATATAAAGATCTAGCTTGCCCTTTTTTGTGCTTACATCATCACTGTCATCTTCATGGAAGTAGTAGAAATAGTAATGGGTAGCAGTTATCGAGGAGCCCTGGTGGCGCAGTGGTTAAGAGCTACGGCTGCTCACCGTAAGGTCAGCAGTTCGAATCCTTTGTGCCCGGTAGATTCAATGTTCAAGTATTCTAAGCATTTCACATAGATTATTTCATTTACTCTTCACAACTCTATGAAAGAGGTATTATTATTTTTGCCATTTTTCAGATCAGAAAATTGAGGCACAGAGAGGTTTAGAAACTTGATCAAGGTCACACAGTTTATAAGGGCTAGAGGAGGAAGTCAACCCAAGGCAGTCTGACCACAGAGTCCAAATTCTTAGTCATTAGAGTTAGTATAGTGTGGCTTAGTATGACATTATTTGGATAATTTATTTAATCAGTCCTCCACTGAAGACATTTAGGTTATTTACAATTTTTTGCTGTTTACAGATAATGCTGACATGAACATCCTTATACATGTGAGGATTGCAAAAGGATGCTGAACACTCCTAAAAGAGGAATTCCTGGGTCAAATGCTATTTCAAGTTGCTCTCCCGAAGTTGTGCACCAAGAATGAATGATGGTGCCTGTCTCACCTTACCCTCACAAGCACTGAGTTGTACCAACCTTTTTGATGTTTTTCAATCTGAGGTGGAAGATGTCATCTCAATCATCTCCATGCAGCTTTAATTTGCATTTCTTATTACTGAGATCGTGCACGTTTTTATATGACATAGACCCTTTGTGTTTCCTCTGTGAATTGCCTGTTTGCTATTCTTTGATCCTTTTTCTAATGGATTTTTCATCCTGTTCTCACTGATCTGTAGAAGCTCACTCATTTATTATTTCCACAAGTATTTATTGAGCTCCTACTGTGTGCCTGGTACTGTTCTAGCGCTAGGAATACAGTGGTGATTAAGCCAAAGCCTCTGCTCTCATGCAGCTGACATGTAAGTAAAGGAAGCAGATAATAAACAAGCAAATAAACGACTAAATAGTGTGGTTGCAGATTATGGTAAATGCTATTGTTTTAACGGAGCTCTAGAAATATTATGAATAATAAGCCTTTGTCTGCCTTCTGTGTTGTAACTTCTATCTTAGCTTGTCCTTTGTCTTTCAACTTTGCATAGCTATCTTTTGCCATACTAAAGTTGGTAAATTTGTATGTAGTCAAATCTTCACTCTTTTTTTTTTTTTTAATAGCCCCTAGGGTTTTTTCCTTGCTTTGCAAAGATTCTCCTACTCAACATAGTTTTTAAATTTCATAGTGGTAAAACATAAATAACAAAAATTTTGCCATTTTCACTGAGCTTCTGTTAAGGGTAATGGTCTAATTTTTTTTCCTTTTTTTATTATTACTGTACCTTAGATGAAGGCTTACAGAACAAACTAGCTTCCCATTAAACAATTAGTACACATATTGTTTTGTGACATTGGTTACCAACTCCACAGCCTGTCAACACTCTCCCCTTCTCGACCTTTGGTTCCCTATTAAAGCTAATGGTCTAATTTAGAAATGGATAGTGGTGATGATAGCGCAACATGATGAACGTAATTAATGTCACTGAACTGTAGGTGTAAAAATTGTTGAAATGGCCAATTTTTTGTTTTATGTATATATGTTTATATATATATATATATATATATATACTCACCACAATTTTAAAAATTGGCTGTTTTAACCACCTACCTCAATACTTTAAAAATACTCTCCTATGTTTTGTTCTAGTCCTTTTATGGTATCTTTTGTTTAACATTTAAATCTTCAACTTACCTGGAATATATTTTGGAATAAGGAGTGAGAGATTCAGCTTTATTTTTTCCCGATGATAAGCTGGTTGTCACAGTAAATGGTACCATGTGTTAATTGGTGCATCATTTCCCCCTAGAAATGGTCAAGCTGAGGCCCAGAGAAGGGAAGCACCTTGCTCAGGGTCACATAGCAAATTAGTGGCAGCAGAGCGGGGCCTAAATCCTGGGTTTCCTGACACCCATGGCAGTGACACATGACTGAGCTCACCACAGTTCCATGCCCTGTTGCACTTGAACCTCCCTCTGTGACCTGCACTAAGATTGACTGTCTGCGGGCCACAGTGGCCTGTATTTTCCCTTTCCAATAAAGTCCCTTGATCTCTCTTGCTCAGGGATAAGAATGCCATGATCCATGGCAGCCTGCTAACTATAAATAGGCAGACACCTGCTGAACTCTGCTGAAATACCTCGGATTGGAGCAGCTTTGGCCACAGAGGGCCGGGGGCAGAGGACAGACAGATTTGCCATTTAGGAAACAAAATAGGAAATGTCTATTCTAAATAAAGAAATTTGGCATTGTTTTCATTCAGTTGCTGACAGAGCAGCTGCCATCCCGGGAGCCTTCCGAGGGGGCTGCCTTAAATTATTTCAAAGCAATAAGCTGACAGCTTGGAGGCTGTCGGGACTTGTCCCAAGGCCCCAGCTAGAGCAGACCCAGGATCCAAAAGGTTATCTTGAAAAGACAGGTGCTTGAACCACCTCCAGTGCAGCTTGGCCTAATATTACATTTCATTTGTTGTTCCCTTGGCAAGGTTTTCCCTTTCTCTACACATCTCCAGGGGCTGTGGACATTTTCACACCCCCAGGAGACAGCCATCTAGGCGAGTGTCTCCAAGGAAAGAGAAAAGCGAAGTGGGAGTGGAAGTCATTCAGGCTACTTGAGATAACATTTTCTTAAGCTCATATTTTCCCTCAGTTATGAGGAGATTTTCGGTCAAAGTGTTCGAACAAAGTAGGTGGATAATTGCCTCCGTTATTTCACTTGGCTTTTCATGGACAGACATAGCCAAAGATACTGGCGAGTTCTTATTGTCCTACTAACCTTGGTAGATATTTTGTTGCTTCTCTCCCAAAGCCTGCAGAAAATTTACTGCTTGTAATAATACAAAGCCACCTTTTCTCATCCTCTCTGTCCCCTATCTATAGGCAGCATGGGCAGTAGTCTCTGGGGTGAAATTTAAGATCCTCTTTCCCACCCCCAATGGTCTGTCCAACCAGCCACGATGATGTCAGATATTCCCACCACTGATACAGTGGAAAGAGACCTGAGTTCTAGTTCCAACTCTGCCATGACTTGTGACCTGGAGCAAGTCAGCACCCCTCTCTGGGATCCAGCTGGCTACCAGTAAAATAAGAAGGTTGGTCTAAGTGAAGTTGTTGTTCTTGTGTGCCATTGAGTAGATTTTCAACTCATAGCTACCCTGTGTGACAGAGTAGAACTGCTCCATACAGTTTTCAAGATTATAATATTTATGGAAGGAGATCACCAGGTCTTTCTCCCTCAGAGCCACTGGGTGGCTTCGGTTAGCAGCCAAGCACTTAACCATTGTACCACCAGAGCTAGAGGGTCCTGATCAGGCTCCTCATCAAAATCACCAGTGGTGCACATTAATATGCAGATTCCAGGCCCTGATTCAGGCTTCCTGAATCAGACTCTCTGAGGGTTAGGACCCACTATATCCGCATTTCAACAAGCCTCCCAGTGATTCTTTCGTGCAGCCACATTTGGTATCCAGTGAACCAGATAACTTCAGGGTCCCTCCTGGCTCTGACATAAGGTGGTTGGATATCTTCCCTGGCATTTATGCATTGTATCTCTAAGAGAGGTACCCACCCCCTCCCCACCCCCTGCCAAACCCGAAACCCGTTGCCATTGAGTGGATTTGGACTCATAGCAACCCTACAGGACAGAGGAGAACTGCCCCATAGGGTTTCCAAGGCTGTAATCTTTACGGAAGCAGACTGCCACATCTTTCTCCCGAGGAGTGGCTAGTTGATTTAAACCGTCAACCTTTCGGTTAGCAGCCTAGCACTTAACCACTGCACCACCAGGGCTCCTGCCAAAGGGGAGCCCATTCTCTCATTAGAAGCCCTAATGGCTTTAGTCATTTATTTACCACATATTTAACAGTCACCTTCAAGGACAGGCCTCAGAAAAAAGGGGTACACACACTATTAATGAGGAAGGAGGACAGGAGAGTGAAAAACAGCAGAATAACAACAGACAAACGGGGGGCTGGATCTGCCTGAAGGCCACGGCAGCCTGAGACCACACTGGGGACACAGAGGACACTGACAAATTTCAAGGGTAGTACCTGAGGCTCATTTTCCCTGGGTCATCCTTGCTTCTGCCCAGACCAAACAATGCCAAGAGGTACAGCCGAGCTTGGAGACAGCCTTCCTTTTAGTTGGCAATATCTTATGGCTCCTGAGGTTGTTGCTAGCAAGTGAAGGTGTGAACACATCTGTCTCCACCACTTGAACCATCTGACCTCAGTTCCTTGGCTCAAGCATGACTTGAAACAAGAGGACTGTAAGAAGCTCCTACCCAATGCTCGGGGCCATGACATCAGGACACTCTAACTTTGAGTAGCCCTGAACTAGGGCTCTTTTTCTGGTAATTAGGACCCCGTCGTCTTTTGAAAATCAAGAGTCCCCATCTTCTGCCAATTTTATACCCTCACTATGTGGATCTAGAGCCCTGACTCTGGTTCTGTGCTTGAGTCCACATGCATTATTCATTAGTCATCCACCCACTATTTACTAAGCATCTGCTCTGACCTGGGGGCCCTGGTGGCGCGGTGGATAAGAGCTACGGCTGCTAACCAAAAGGTCAGCAGTTTGCATCCACCAGGCACTCGCTGGAAACCCTACGGGGCAGTTCTACTCTGTCCTACAGGGTCATTATGAGTTGGAATTGACTCCAAGTCAACGGTTTTAGTTTAGTTTACTCTGACCTGGCATTGGGTTAATTTGGCCAAATGGAAGCAAGACAGACATGGTACTGGCACTCGGGAAGCCAGCAGACTGGCATAGTAGTTCTCAACTCAGCACCCCATTTTAAACAGTAAATCTTTTTTTCTGGATCCCCTGTACTAGCCTGAAATTAAATTCATAGATACTATTACCTAGCTACACACATAATTTCAAAAGGACCAATAACTGTCCTGTCACATAAAGAGGAAATAAAATTAATCTATAATAAAATAGTATGTATTTCAATATGCAAATGCTCACACTAAAAGAGTCAATTAGTAAGTAGAGCTTTGTGCCTTTATACAGAATCAACCAAACCTGTTGCCGTCAAGTCAATTCTGACTCACAGCAACCCGATAGATCCCCACGAAAATGACAGCTACAAACACAAACTGATAAAGGGGGGTTGTACTGACGACTCTAATTCCATAAGCAACATCACCATTGTTAACATGATTTTCTGTCATGACTCTGGGTTAACCTCTGGAAAACAGTTCAACCTTCCACCTCTTTACACAATAGTTGAATTAAAATTGTTGGGTGGGGGGGAAAGGGGGCAACAAACCCTTTGTGTTTATATGTAAAACATTTATAGTATAAATTCAGGTAATTATACGTGGGTTTTCACCTCCGTGAATAGCCAGCGTGACACTCAAAAGCCATGCGAGATACCAGACTATTTTTCATTTTGCAAGACTGGCATGCGTAAGCATAGCAGGACATTTAGCATCTATGTTGCTGGCCCACTAAATACCCTCACAAACTTTCCAAAAGTCCCCTAGGGGGCAGTATTGCCTCAGTTGAGAGCCACTGGTCTAGCTAGTCTTTCAGTTCCTATAGGACTGGGGCTTTGCCTGGTTCTCAGCAGGCTCCCACCGTCTTCACTCCTGCCCCCGAGGAATGGAGTCCCATCCTTGCTACCAGTGTCTGACTGTGTTCCTAAGTCTTTCTCCCTCTTGACCAGTTCAGCGAGGCTGGGCAGGGCCTCTGCCTCTACCAAAGCCAAATACTAGCGTAGATTGCAACCCTCTTTTGGTGCCACATTGAACTCAGCTCCTGCCCCATTCCAAGGGGTGCATCTACTTGTAGGTGTCATCCCTTCCACTCTGCAGCTCACACCCAGGCCACTCTGGGCTGTTGATAATCAGTAGGAGAAGTCCAACAACAGCCAGGTTTGAACTTGGGCCTCACCTTAGGATATTTGAACAGGAAAGAACTCTCTTCTGAAAATAGGAAAACAGAGTTGGCTACCCTTGGGGCTTTTTTCTACCTGCCTTTAAACAGCAATCTTGTCAGCATCACACCAGGCAGCCTTAAACCTTTTGAGAAACTGGCCTGGCTCCCTATAGACCACTGTAGTCAAGAGTATGCACTCTGGAATCAGACAGACTTGAGTTCAAATCCAAGGTCTACCTCATACTACTAGGAGACTTTAGGAGTTTCACTTAGACTCTCTGAGCTGCAGTTTCCTCATCTGGAAAATGGAGATAATAATAGTACCTACCATATAGTGTTCTTCTAAGAATGAAATGAAATGAATGCTTAGAAAATGCTTAGCCCAGTACCTGGTGTATAGTTTTAAAATATTGCCATTGAGTTGATCCCAACTCATGGCAACCCCGTATGTGTCAGATTAGAACTGTGCTCCATATGGTTTTCAATGGCTGATTTTTCCAAAGTACATCACCAGGACTTTTTCTTCTGAGATGCCTCTGGGTGGACTCAAAATGCCGATCTTTCCGTTAGCAGGCGAGTGTGTTAACCATTTGCACCACCCAGCCACTTAGCCCCACTGTAAATGGTACTGTTCTGGGAATCACATGGTATGAGCTAATCTGGCTTCACTAACTAACTTTACTCATTCCATCCCGCATATTTCCACTTTATCTTTCTGACCAAAGCAGAGGTTCTGTGAGGCTGACCAGGATGGGATCTGCCACGCTAGGTTCAAGTTCCATCCAAGGAGAAATACTGAGCTGGTAAAACCCTAACGTCTCTCTTCACTCAGCCATCAGGAATGCATCTTTATTTATTTATTTATTTTTATCCTGTCTCATTCCATAAAGAAAACCTAATGTGTAGTTATTGAGCAGACCAGGACTGGGAGGCCGAATGAACTAAGAGCTATACTTAAATAAGGCTCTCTCCCATTTTCTTAGATAATTCAAGGATTGTCTGAATGTAGAGAAGATGGCTGCATTGTTAATCACCTAACGCATTGTCTGCACAATGCCAGAGCTTTTGGAGGAAAAGGGAAAAACACCATCAATCATCCAGGTGCCAAAGAAAGCATTCAATTCCTGTGCAGGGATGATATTAAAAAGTCATCTTGGTGCAAGCAGCTAGATTAAAGCAACAGACACCTTGAAGGGTCTAACCTGTTCATTTAACATTAAGAAAGGGTCTTGAACAACCCAGAAACCATTGAAAGGAACATCCCAACATTTATCAATCAGTCAATATTTGTCGAGCACCTACTATGTGTCAGGCACCATGAGGGTATTAGGAAGCAAAGTTCAGTCCAGAACTTTCCATTGAAGACCTTGCTATCTAATTGGGAGAGGTTTGGGGGAGAGAACAAATCCCTTCATGAAGCAATAGAAGGTCCTTCAGCTAGGACTTTCAGAGTAGACTAACACCCTTTTAGTTGCTGTAATTACAGTTTTATAAAATCAAGCAGATGAGATGTTCTGCTATTTGGTAAAAGAACAAAATACAGTCGATTTCACTGAGGAGGTTGTTTGACTTTACAAGGACTTATGCAGGGTGGTTAAGAACCATGTCTTTGGTGTCAGACAGATCTGGCTTTAGGTTCTGGCTCTGCCACTTACTAGCTGTGTGATCTTGCCTACGTTGCCTAACCTCTCTGAGCCAGTTTCCTCCTGTGGAAATTGAGAGTTATAACAGTACCTACTTTGAAGGATTGTTGTGAGAGATACCTGAGGTAAAGCACTTAGCATAGAGCCTACCACATAATGTTCCCTAAAAGGTAGCTTACTATAATCATTGAAAGAGAGAAAATGATCCTCACTAAACCAAAACAAAAACAAAAACGTGTTGCCATCGAGTCAGTTCTGACTCACAGCAACCCTACAGGACAGAGTATAACACTCCCATAGGGTTTGCAAGGCTGTCATCTTTACGGAAGCAGACTGTCACATCTTTCTCCTGCAGCTGCTGGTGGGTTCAAACCGCTGACCTCACTATTGTTGGCCAAAGACATCTAGAAACTCTGAAAGAAAACCCCAGCCTCTCCTATTAGCAAACAGGGCAGGTTCTCCTCCACTCCTGGGAGCACTAGGTTCTTGGGTAAGAGTCCATCAGGCCTAGTAAACTGGTGAGAGAGAGAAAGTGTCCCTACAACAGCTTCATGTCTTCCTCTCCCCGGGTTAATCTGGCTTTTATGCTGCTGCCTGTGCCCAGAAGGGCCCGCCTTTCACCACTGAGGCCCCTCTCTAGGAGCTCTTGGTCATCCAATTTCAATATTCCTCTCTTGACAACCTGCCTTTACAATTTGGCATCCAACATCTCCTTCCCTGAAGTACAACAACAGCAGAAAGGATAGAAAAATTGTAATGTGGCCTTTTAAAAGAGAATGACCTCTGTGTAAAAACCCAACGGGGCCTCTAAGAAAATGCATGTACACAAAACCCCACAAAAGGTTCTGACTCATGGCTGGGAGAAGCAATAAGCGCGCCTGAATAGACTGCTCAAATTTAACTGGCAAAAATATCTTTGACTCTCCATCACAGTGTGTCAGGTTTCCACCCCAAAAGGAAACACTTTGGGCTATTATGAGAAATCATAATGGCGGTTCTAACAGAATGAGGATGACAGAATTTGCCTCCGAAAATGCTACCGTGTGTATTTTGTTGTTTCCTGGTTATTAATACGTTTTTTACTCTGAGTCAAAATTTTTTACTTATGCCAAGAAAAATCGTGAGTTACAGGAAGTCTAACAGGCTTAATTAGTGAGGAGTTTAACTTAATCCAGTGGTTTTGCAACAACGCAGCCACAGTCAGGCTTACTCCCTGCATTTAATGGGAAGTAAGTGGTCAGAAATGGCCTTTAGCAACCTTGTTAGAGAAAAGCCACATGATGGGCACAAACAAGGCTGGTTCTCCCGAGGCAATAACAGGCTGAGGTCACTGTAATTATCAACAGTGTTTATTGCGTGCAGGTCTCTATTACATGCATTACCTGTTGCTTTCAACTTTCTGTAATTAGTTTCCTGTGATCAGACAGCGCTGTTTTCCCTTCCTATTACCAACCAGGATGCTCGGGAGAAAGTCATTCATGGCCCCTCAGGTTTGTCCTGTAAGTGTCTTTTAAAAGGCAAAGCTTCTTAGTCCAGCCAAATGAAACTGATTGGGAAAGTTCACCATAGAAACGAGAGACCTATTACTTGTAATAGCCGAGCTCTCTGCAGCCAGATCCTAAGCGCTAGACCATAATTTTGGAAGGAAAGAACCTTTCACGGCTTCAGAAGACAGCAAAGAAGGCGATTAAGGGATTGGAAAAGAGGATCTAGGGGAAAAGGTTAAAGGTATTAGGATTACAAGGACGATTTAGCCCCAAGAGGAAAAAAAAAAAAAAGGGAGGGTGGCCAGCTGTTCTTCCTCACTGCTGATGACACAGAATAAATGAATTTAAATGGCAGCATGAGACATTTTCATTGAGACGTAAGAAAGAACGTCTTAACAAGTCTCCTTAAACACTAAAGGCCATTCATTCTTCATTCCTGAAGCACTGGATGAGCCCCAACCACATGTCAGACTGCATGCTAAGCACGGGAGAAGAAGTTCACAGGCTAAGGAGGGAGCTATGCCAAATAAATCATTACAAGACAGTGGGAAGCATGTGGAATGCTTCAGATTTTTAAAAGGCAATATGGTGCATATACCAGTATACCAGTACACTAGTTGCCATCGAGTTAATTATGATTCATGGCGACTCCAGTGTGTCAGAGTAGAACTGCCCTCCATAGGGTTTCCAACGGCTGATTTTTTGGAAGTATATTTCCGGGGCTTTCTCTCGAGGCACCTCTGGGTGGGCTCGAACTGCCAACCTTTCGGTTAGCAGCCAGGCATGTTAACCGTTTGCATCACCCAGGGACTCCCACGGTGCATACAATGTACAGTATTATCACCTCTACGGAGGTCTAAGTCAGCACTCAGTAATCAAGTACAACTATATTTCTGGAGCCAAAAAAAAAAAAAAAAACATGAATATTCACACAGGTGTGGTAAATAAAGGCTATAAATAGCTTCAAGTCAGTTCCAAGTTTTGCTGCCAAATGAGTTTACTATAAACTTATGAAAGGCTTTCAGTGTTCAGAGCTTTTTGTGTTTCAGAATAGTAGATACGGGCCTGTGGACCTGTGTAAGGGGACTCTAGCGCAGCGCTAAAACTCGGGAATGAGAGGGACTGGCTGAGAGCAGAGCACGTGTCTCTACTGTGCCCCAACTCCGCTGTCCTGGTACCATAGACATGTTCTGATGAGGATGGCTGTGTGTGTGTGTGTGTGTGTGTGTGTGTGTGTGGTGTTTCTGTGTGTGTGTGTAACTGAAAGACTTTACACTGAGGGCTGTAATACTCCAGAGCCCAGGCCTCTGCTGTAGGACAGCCACCCTGACTGACTGAAGCACTGAAGGAAAGGAATATTCTCCCTCCACCTCTTGGGAGGAGTCCTGGTGGTGCTGTGGTTCAAGTGCTCGGCTGCCAACCAAACCCACCAGCAGCTCTGCAGGAGAAACGTGGCAATCTGCTTCCATAAAGATTTACAGCCTTGGAAACCCTAGGGGGCAGTTCTACTCTGTCGTTTAGGGTCCCTATGAGTTGGAATCAACTCGATGTCAATGGGTTTGGTTTTTGGTTTGTTTGTTTGTTTCACCTCTTGGGACCCTAATTCTCTGAGATATACAATAGGAGTGGCTGGGGCAGTACCACCTTAGACCTATTGGGGACTGGGGCTGAGAAGGGTCTCTATGACTATCAGCATGGGATAGTGGTGGTGCTTGAGGTAACCCAGACCAGTTGATGCTGAGAACCCAATGGAGAACTCCATAGAACGGCTGTTGCAGGATAGAGCTGTGGTTGCGGAGTTTGGCCTTAAGAGTCTTGTCTAAGTTCTCACTCCCCAGGGAAATGGCAAGCATCATCCACAACTGATTGGTAGATACATTGGTAAGAAACCCAGGGATTCCTTTAGATATCTGGCAAGGGAAACTCTGGGAAAGTTCAATTTCTCACTAGCCAAGCAGGTAGATGCATGGGACATAAAGATTTGCGGCATTAATGTAAACGAGACCTCATGTGTACGCATAGTAAGTACACTGAAGCTTCGACCAGTGACAAGTAAAATGGGGTTTACTAATAATACCTGGAAAGATTGCTGGAGTATTAAATGAGATGGCATATACAAGTCTACCACCACAGTGGGTGACAGACACATACTGGGTGCTTAACAGTTTCCAAAGCTGTGTTGCCCTTTGTGCCCCGCACTCACCCCAGCTGATGAAGCCTCCAAAATGTGGCTAAGGGCAATAGAAATGAGTCAAAGTTGCCTTCTGACTTGGGTTAAATCCCATGTTCATTTTATTCGAGCATTGCAAAGGCCAGTGCAATGGGAAAGTAACAAAGTCCACCCTGGCTATGTAGCTCTAGACCTCTGGTTCAGAGAGCTGGGTTTTGCACCCTCCTGGAGCACCCTCCTATATGACCCAGTCCTTGCTTCATCCCCCCAAGCAGGAGCTGCCCCAGTAGCAGGATGACTAATGGGGCATCAGGGGCAAAATCCCAGAGTGACTGCTGGCCCAGTGCCCTTGTCTTCGTGAAATGCAAAAGGATTCCACATCACTCACCTCGTGCTTCCCCATTCTGGGCCTGGTCTCTACAAAGTGCAAACTTGGTTTCCAGGATAGTGGGCCAAACAGAATGGCAAGGACTTGAAACACTATTCCTAGGCCTCCCTAGGTCCCCACGGCGCCATCAAACACTTTCAAGCTCATCTCCCTGTAGCTCAGCTCAGCTTGCTTAACAATGCTCACTGGCAAAGGCATTCACAGGTAAGGGGAGCAGTCTGTCATGCCTTCATATATTCATGCATCGAAGCATTTTCAATGTCATGGATTTCCTGAGCACATCAAGAAGAATTTTCACAAAATACTTATTGAGCAGCCCCTTTGCCAGGTAGTGAGCTAGGCGCTGCTGGAAATACAAATGCGAACAAACCAGACATGGTCTATGCCCTTATAGAGCTTGTGGTCTAGAACAGCATTTCTCAAATTTCTCCCGACCACATGTATTATAATCACCTGGGGACCTGAGTTGGTTAAAATGCAGGTTTCCGGGCCTTGAGTCAAACCTACTGAATCAGACTGTCTGGGGTAGGGGCCTGGGAACCTCTGCTTTAACAAGCTCCCCAGGTTATTTTTATACACACTGAAGTTGGAGAAGTACTGGTGCTTCTTGGATTATATGGTGCCTATGCATCACTAACTTTGTGACCTTAGGCAAGTCACTTAATTGTGTTGAGCCTCAGTTTCCATATGTACACCTATAATGCTACCATTCATTGCACTCCTAATCTATATCAGGCACGGGCCTCAGCCATTTCCCCCCAAATTTCATTAAATACTCACAATAACCCTATGGAATAAGATACAATCATTATCCCCATTTTCCAGATGAAGAAACTAAGACTTACTTAACCAAAATCAAACAACTAGCAAAAGGGGGAGGTGGACTTCAAACCTATGCAGCCTGACTCTAGCTACTATCATACACTCCACAATGCCTGACTCATAATATGTGCTCAGCAAACTGTAGCTCTGTGTGTGTGTGTGTGTGTGTGTGTGTGTGTGTGTGTAAAGCAGAGGCAACTTCCTCATTGCTCCTCGGGTTAAGTTCACTTTCATGACCTATACATAAAGTTGTCCCAGGCAACATACCTCAAAGGAATGGTTGTTATTGTTGTTGTTGGCTGCCATCGACTTGGCCCCCAACTCATGGCGACCCCACGTACAACAGAACAAAATGCTGACCAGTCCTGTGCCATCCCCATGATCAGGTGCAGATCAGACCACTGTGATCCACAGAGTTTTCAGTGGCTGATTTTCAGAAACAAATCGCCAGGCCTTTCTTCCTAGTTCATCTTAGTCTAGAAGCTCTGCTAAAACTGGTTCAGCATCATAGCAACATTCAAGCCTCCACTGAAAGACAGGTGATGGCTGTGCATGAGGTGCAGCGGCTGGGATTCAAACCCCGGTCTCCCACATGGAAGGCGAGAATGTTCAATAAATGGTTTTGTTATTGTTATGATTTCAAACATTTGGCCCCATAGTCCCTGTGAGCTTGCCCACTGATTTTCAGAATAGGCATCCTCAGGTGGGGTTTAAAGGTGTGGTGGAATCCCTGTGTGGGTCACATCTCTGGTCTTCCATTTTAAGCTATGCCCTGCAAAGAGCAGGGCTCAGGCTCAGAGGGGGCAGGGAGGGACTGGCCACCTGCTTCCTTTCTCATACCTACTTCAGTGATGGTGGAGCTTGGCAAGTAATCAAGAAAGCTGAAAAGCCTATAGGGAGGGGCACCTGAGCTCCTGGTTATCTGGATTGATGCACACCCAGTTACCCTTTGCAGCCAAGCAGCTTCAGTTAGGGGCTAACCTCTCTTGAGGGGGAACCCCCAGTGAACCCTGCCACACCCTCAGAAGTTGACTGCTTCATGAAGTAAAAGGGGCAGTCCTTGAGCTCTTTTTACTTCTGTTCCCAATCAGAAAAAGGAGATCCCCTTCAGGGGCTATTTTCTTCTACCACCTACCCTCAATCATCACCTGCACCAAAAACTCAAAGAAACTAAGCCCATCTTTTCATCTTGACACCCCAAAAAAGCATAGCCTCCTCTCTGCCCTCATTCTCCTCTTCCCTCTCCAGGAACCCAAACTCACATCATTTCAGAAAGAGCTCAGCCTACAACCACTCCCTCTGAGGCCTGGCTTTCCAACCTTGGTGATTCCAAGCACACATCTGTTGCAACACACAGGACCCACCCCAGACAAAACTGAACTGGGGCCACAGCCTTCAGTCCCACACACCCCCACGCCCTGCCCCTGCTTACACAGCCTTCCTCTTTCCCCAGGGAGTTGTCTCCCTGTAATGCTTCCTGCTTCCCTCTGACCCCTTGGTGGTGCAGTAGTCAAGTGCTTTCACCAAAAGGTGAAAGGTCAGTGGTTCCAACCCACCAGCTGCTCCACGTGAGAAAGATGTGGCAGTCTGCTTTTGTAAAGATTACAGCCTTGCAAACCCTATGGAGCAGTTCTACCCTGTCCTACAGGGTTGCTACGAGTCTGAATCAACTCCATGGCAATGGGTTTGGTTTTGGGTTTAACCCTGGCTTCTCTTCTCCCTGACAGAAAAGAATCTGATAAAGGAATTTGCACTCAGATATAATTAATAACCCTGCCTTAATGAGGTACCGCTCCCAGACTACCCCTTGCAATTTGACTCAAATGAATTGGGCACTGATGGTGAAGATTCTGATATCACTCATAGGCAAAAAGGAGATATCTTGGGGCAGGGTGAACCTTCTCAGATTATCATGTGGGGCCACCAAATCAGCTCTCTCCTTCTTTATAGAAGTTGGACTGTGGCAACATTCCTCAGAGGAATAGACTCTGTTTTCTGAATTGGAGTCAGGTCGTGCAATCTAACATCAGGAGAGAATATCTGGAATTGGGAACAACCTGGAAAGTCTGGGAGGCAGGATTGCCAAAGGTTGAGTGTGCTGCAGGGAGGGAGGTGGGAAAGGAAGGGGAGACTTTGAAAAAAGATACATGTTAGTGAGATGAGGAAAAGAGAAGCAAGGGAAGAGACAGTGGGGGGAGAGGAACTTGGACGGCAATTAGGGTGGGGGTAAGCTAGAGGACTAGTAAAAATGGTTTTAAGGAAACAGCTCAAGCTTTTTGGGTGCTTATTTTGTGCAGGACACTGTAGCTGTATTGCCTCATTTCCTCCTCACAACAACCCTAGGAGATGAGAACTGTCATTAAACCCATTTTACAAGGCAGGAAACTGAGGCCCACTGTTGTATGCCGTCGAGTCAATTCCAACTCATGGCAACCATATAGGACAAAATAGAACTGCCCCATAGAGTTTCCTAGGCTGTAATCTTTACAGGCTAAGGTGTGCCTGACCCAAGCCATGGTATTTTCAATCACCTCATATACATGCGAAAGCTGGACAATAAATAAGGAAGACCAAAGAAGAATTAATGCATTTGAATTATGGTGTTGGCCAAGATTATTGAATATACCATGGACTGCCAGAAGAATGAACAAGTCTGTCTTGGAAGAAGTACAGCCAGAATGCTTCTTAGAGGCAAGTATGGAGAGACTTCATCTCACATACTTTGGACATGTTATCAGGAGGTATCAGTCCTTGGAGAAGAACATCATGCTTGGTAAAATAGAGGGTCAGCGAAAAAGAGGAAGCCCTTCAGTGAAATGTATTGACACAGTGGCTGCAACAATGGGATCAAGCATAACAACGATTGTGAGAATGGCACAGGACTGGGCACTATTTCGTTCTGTTGTACATAGGGTCACTATGAATCGGAACTGACTTGAGGTCACCTAACAACAACAACAATCTTTATGGAAAGAGTCTTGGTGGCACCGTGGTTAAGTGCTCAGCTGCTAACTAAAGGTCGGCAGCTTGAACCCACCAGCCGCGCTCCACAGGAGGATGATGTGGCAGTTGGCTTCCATAAAGATTGACAGCCTAGGAAACCCTATGAGGCAGTTCTACTCTGTCCTATAAGGTCGTTATGAGTCAGAATTAACTGGATGGCAATGGATATTTTTTGTTTTTGGAATCTTTACGGGAGCAGATAGCCAGGTCTTTTCTTCTGAGAAGCAAGGAGCAGCTGGTGGGTTCGAACCCCTGACCTTTCGGTTAGCAGCTGAACACTTAACCATTGCACCACCAGGGCTCCTGAAGTTAAGCAATTATTTTCAAATCACACAATCAACAAATGGTGGGGCTGGGATTCCAACGCTTGTTGGTCTGACTCCAGAGCCCTCAACCATTTGAGGAAGGGGACAAGCACTCTTTGGTTGTAGGAGTAATTTTCTTGGTATAGCTGGAGAGAGGCCCCACAGACAACCCCGTCTCCTCACCACAACACAGAAACACCCACAACACCTCCTCCAAGTGCTACCTCATCCTGGATTTAAAAAATCCATTCTGGGAGAGCATCATTAAAATGTAAATATGTGCTCTGGAAAAGGTCAAGTTAAGGTGGTTTACCTTCAGAAAGCACAGCCCAGACACAAGGGGAAAAGCTGAAACAGACCTTAGGGAGGGAGTTGGAAAGCAGAGGTGCCCAGCAGGATGGGCTGCCTGTAGGAGCCAAATCAGGGACTGCAGGAGGTGGGGGGTGGTTGGCGCCAGGACACTGAATCCCAGAGATACAGTGGGAGGCTGAAGACACCAAAGAAAAACTTGACCTACCTCACCATTTTGCCTAGAGCTGACCCTGCCCTCCACACACACATATGAGGGAAAAAGTGCCCAGTGTGTGGTGGGGAGGGGCTCGGAGAGGGGAAAACAGGCATTGGAGACAAAAAGCCTAGGTTCAAATCCTGCCTTTGCAGCCTACAAGCTATGCAACTTTGGGAAAGTCACTGCTCTGAATTTCCACTTCCCCATCTGTAAAATATGGATGGAAATAGAAACACCTACTGCATACGTGACAGCATGCCATGTAAGATGTTCAGCACAATGCCTGGTATTCAGAAAACAATCATTAAGTATCATGTCCGTCTACTCTACCCTTACCACCTCTAGATGGAAAAGAGAGGCCAATTCTTAAAGCCCTGAAAATAGCCTCTGAAAATGACTAAGGATAGCACATTCAGTGATTCATTCAACATGTAAGCCTTGAATCCCCCCTTTATGCACTGGAGAGTCAGACATGAATCAAACAGTCCCTGTTCTCAAAGAACTCACACTCTAGAGGGGCCGGATCAAACCATGGCGGTACAATATAACAGAGGGATTTCTAGAGAGGGTCGTGGGGCACCCGAGGGTGTTGAGGAAGACTTCACAGACAGAGAAGTTATTTAGGATAGAACTTAAAGGACAAGTAGCAATTTGTTATGCAGACAAGAAAGGAAAGTGTATTCCAGGTAAAGGGAATAATATATGTTAAGGAACAAAAACATGCCAGGTTTAGGTGGTGCTAGAAAATGTGCAGTTCAGGATGTGGTGAGGATTGGTGAGAGATTACACTAGAGGAGGAGTCAGAAGGGGGTAGGGTAGTCTCTAGTGGCATCTCTGAGCAGAGAGAGATGATATTCAAAATTTATAATAACTAGTATAGTATGTGGGCATTGACCAATCAGAAAGGACCAGCTGGCCAGGAACAAAAAGTAAAGGCCATATTGGGATATCTAAGGAAGGGGTTAGGTCCCTAGATGGCACAAATGGTTTGCACTCAACTACTAACCTAAAGGTTGGTAATTGGAACCCAACCAAGCAGTATCACAGAAGAAAGTCCTGGTGATGTGCTTCCATTAAGATTAAGCCAAGCAAACTCTATGGAGCAGTTCTACTCTGTAACACATAACATTGCCACGCGCTGGAATCAACTCAACAGCACTGAGGTTGGTTTTTTGGTTTGGAAGCAAGGGATTACTTATAATAGTTTTGGCAATTGCAGTAAATCTAAGTAGATAATTAATGGATTTGCTATTACTGATGCTTCCATGCTGTTTGGACATTTAGCCTGACAGTAACAGTAATGTCTGATGTACAAGATATGTATACAGTGGCACATAATACTATTTTGCAAAAGTAATTTTGGAAATTGCACCCATATCTGCATATGAGAGATTCTTTACCACCCTGCCAAAACTTGGGTACTTGTCCAATAGATTGTCAGGAAGGGAGAGTACCGTATCTTTATAGCTCCCCTAAGCATGCAGGCCATTACTGCACACATAATATGTCCTTAATCAGTGTTGAATTGCTATAATGAACTCAGCTGAATTGAATGACTTCCCTTTGAAACCTGATCCCTGTCAACTTCTTTAAAATGTTTTATCTAACAATTCTAATTAACTCGCCCCTTCCCCTTATCCTATTCATCATCTTTGCTAATAAAGTCAGCTATTCTTAGGCTGGAGAAGGAATATTTTTAAATTATCTTTGGACTCCATAGAGCTCCAACTTAGTTAATTATCTTCTGATTCCCCCTGACTCATCCATGGTCATCACACACTATGGTCTTATGCTAGCATGGATTTTATTGTCTGACCTGTTGTTTTTCTAAGCCTCCCAAGTGAGAGAATCAGTAGTGCAGACGGGCTGCACAATGAGGTTATATTAATCATTTATTTGTAAGTGAACCAGGTCACCTTTCACGTCAGCTCTCCTAACACGTCAATTTTTAACACATCTAACATGAAACAGCCCAAAGAAATCAGTTCCATCTAGGTAAGGGCCTGCAAGCAAATCTGTTTTAGAAAATTAGTAAGAACAAAAATAATTTTTCACCATAGTTTAGTTCTAACCAAATCAATGGGCTTAGGGTCATCGCCACCTGCCGTAGGCTGTGAAGGCAAATTCAGCATTGTGTTTGTGGGAAATGAGAGCCCAGGGTTTATTTAGGCTTTGGAGCCAGACCAGCCTAAGTTTAAATTCCCGCTTTACCACCTGTACACTGTGGCCCTTAGGCAGGTTCTTTTTTTTTTAAACTTCAGTGAGCCTAGGTTGTTCCTGCATTTGTAAATTAGGAATAGAAACACCTACTGTGACTCAAAAAGAGACTTGTACACCAATGTTCATTGCAGCACCATTCACAATAGCCAAAAGATGGAAACAACCTATATGTCCATCAACAGATGAATGGATAAACAAAATACGGTACATATATACAATGGAATACTACTCAGCCAGTAGGAGAAATGAAGTCTTGATACATGCTACAGTATGGATGATGCTGGAAGACATTATGCTGAGTGAAATAAGCCAGTCACAAAAGGATAAATATTGTATGACCGCACTTATATAAAAAGATAAGGAAAAGCAAATGTATAGAGAGCAAAGTTTATTAGTGGTTACCAGGGTGGGAGGGAGAGAGAAAAGGGGGGTTAATGGTGATGGAAATATTGCATTGATTAAGGGTAGAGTTGCACAGCTGATTATTGTAATTGTTATCAATAAGTTGTACACCTGTAAAAAGTTGAATTGGCAAAAGTTGTGATATATTTACACAATAAATAAGATATATTTGCAGCAATGACAAAAAAAAAGTAGCTGCTGAGGTTGCTTATGTACAACCAAACACCTCATGGGATTTGGTTCCTTGGTTTGGAGGTTTAGGGTCATGGTTTCATGAGACATCCCAGTTAATTGGCCTAAAATATGTTTAGTGCTTCTGTTCTACTTCCTAGTTCATTGTATAGTTCCTGGGGTCTTAAAAGTTTTCAAGAGACCATCCAACGCACAACAATTGGTTTCTACTCACCTGGAGTAACGGAGGAAAAAGCAGAGTTAGGAACAGGTGGAGGATATGGAATGTGTGGCTAATTGCCTCCATGAATAGCTGCCCCTTTTTCCATGAGACCAGAAGAACTGGATGGTGCCCAGCTACCATTACTGAACATTTTGATAAAAGATTCCATAGAACAATCCTGATCAAAAAGGGGAAGATGCAGAACAAAATCTGAAATTTTTATGGATTCTAGATTTTCAGGAGCCGTGGAGGGTAGATGAACCCCTGAAACTATTGCCCTGAGATAATCTTTAAACCTTAAACCAAAAATAACCCCTAAAGTCTTCTTAAAACCAAACAATAATTTAGCTTAACTAGTAAAAACAAGTCTGCCTTGAGCATTATGCTCTTTTAAGAACTATCTATATGGGACCAAATTGAAAACAACAACTGGAAAAATTAGACAGGAACTTTAAGGGGCAGTGAGTTTATGTTATGAGGGAGGAACAACTTAGGAAAGGAGAGTGAGAATGGTTGCACAACTCGAAGAATGTAATCAATGTCACTAAATTGTACATACAGAAACTGTTGAATTGGTGTATGTTTTGCTGTGTATATTCTCAGTAACAACAAAATAAATAAAATTTGGGAAAAAAAACAAAAAACACCTACCTTGAAGAGTTGTTGAGAGGATTAAACGTAAGATATAGAAAGAAGAAAGTCCTTTACAAGGTGCCTGGCAGCAAGCAGGCACTCAAAAAATGGTAGCTACTATTATTGTTGTTGTGAGTTCATTATACAGTAGAAAGAACATGAAACCATGAGTGAGGTGCCCCAGTTCTGTTCTTAGCTGCACTACTAACGAGGCAGAGAAATCACTTCCCCTCTCTGGACCTCAGATACCTTGTCTATAAAATGAGATTTGCTGAGGGATGGCTAGTGTGTAACATGGGTTCTGCCACTCTCCTCTTCAATATCCATGACAGGCATCAATAATTGATCACAGTACTCTTTGCCGATAAGCAAAGAAATAGACTGAATTATTCTCAACACTGGTTCACTGTGGCTCCAGTTTCCACCAAGTGACCCAGCTCCTAGTAGCCTCTACTACTCAATTAATGTTGGCAAATAAAATGAAGCCAATTCCTCCCTGGATTAAATGACCTCAGATGTCCCTTTCGACAAAGGCTGGAACTATGAGGTGAAATGAAGGACTTCTGGTTCAGAGAGTGACTTCTCACCTAGTGAGATGGATACAGACAATTCAACTTAGTGATGTAATGCAATAAGGCCAGCCTGTATTTACACCCATTTCTTCTGCTATGTCCTAGCTCTGTAACCTTGGACAAGTCACTTAACTTCTCTGAACCCCAGTTTTCTCATTTGTAAAAATGGACATAAGATGGTTATGTAAGGTGGTAACATTAGGAAAACTGAGTGAAGGATATAAAAGAACTCTCTCTACTATCTCCGCTTCTTTTCTGTAAATCTAAAATTCTTCCAAAATGAAAAAAAAAATTTATTTTTAAAACATGGTCATAAGAGCAACTGCCTTGAGGAGTTATGAGGAGTTAAGTGAGATAAGGTGTGGGAAAGCATGTAGTTTGGCTCCTTCCCTCATCTGTGTAAACAGTTCCTTACACTGAATTCCTTCTCCCTTAAATACTCAGTAGTTTCTGTTTTTCTGGCTGGACCCCACTAGCCAACAGCAAAGATTCCTTTTTTCCATTAGCCAGTTTTCACTTTGGAATGAAGACTGTCCTCCCCACCCGCACCCCAGCCACACCCCAGGTGGAGATCCCTTTACCTACACAATCAAGCATGTCAAACAGCTGAGGAATCAGTAGGTATGTTCTCTGGACTGTGATGTCGGCAGGTTCACCTGCCTGACAACATTGCAGTTCAAAGCCTTGCTGCCAAGTTGAGGTCCTAAAGACAAGAAGGTTGGGACTAGATAGTCCTGAGAGTCAGTGAATGCATCGCACATTGCCAGAAAGCAAATTGGCCTGAGCATCACTTTTAGACTGTGTATGTGCTAAGGGAGGAGGCAGAGAGAGATGAAATGAACTGGGGTAGAATCTGGATGACAACTTTCAGGTAGATCCTCAAGGAGGCATGTTCGTGCTCTATCCCCACCCTCATACCTAAAAATCTTTTTCTTTTTTTTACCCCCATCAGCTTTAGAATCATTCCTTTGGGTGAAAGAACTGTTTCCAGGTACAAAAAAAAAAAAAAAAAGTGCCATCGAGTTGATGCCAACGAATAGTGACCCTATAGGACAGGGCAGAACTGCCCCATAGGATTTCCAAGGCTGTAATCTTTACAGAAGCAGACTGCCACATCTTCCTCATGTGGAGCAGCTGGTGGGTTTGAATCCCGACCTTTTGGTTAGCAGCTGAGCGTTTAACCACTGTGCCTTCAGGGCTCCTTGTTTCCGGAGCCAAACCAAACTGATTGCCATGGAGTCCAATTCCGATTCATAGCGACCTATAGGGCAGAAGAGAACTGCCCCATAGAGTTTTCTTGGCTGTAATCTTTATGGAAGCAGACTGCCGCATCTTTCTCCCAAGGAGTGGCTGGTGGGTTCCAACTGTCTATCTTTCAGTTAGCAGCTGAGTGCTTAACCACTGCACTGCCAGGGCCTCTTGTTTCCAGATAGACCCTGATATAACCAAACAAGTTAGTTGGAGGACACAAGGGGAGGCGTATACGTTCAGCCATTAGATCTGTGCTGGTCCTGGGCCTGTATGCCCCCAAATCGACTCATTCCTTTTCCCTTCTGTGGTCTATATTGTACAGGGGGTTGACCCTTGTAGACTATGTTTCCCAGGCTCCCGTGGGTTTGGCCACTGGAAGGCACTGGCAGGACATTGGAAAGTGGGAGGAAGGGAGAAATCCAGGGTATTTCTTTCCCATCCCCTCTGCCTCGAGTGGTGTCTCTAGTAGTAACTGTGTCGCTTCTGTGGCTCCATCACTGCTGACCAGGTTCACTATGGCTCCAGTTTCCACCAAGTGACTCAGCTCCTAAGTTTTAGCCTAGGAATGGTAGCAGTTCCCTGCTATGGCATTGCAGCTCTTACATCACCTGTGTAACCAATTCCCTGCATTGAATTCCTTCTTCCTTAAATACTCAGTGGTTTCTGTTTTCCTGGTTGGACTCTGGCTGACAAATCCTCCATTAGACAACAGCAAAATTCCTTCTTTCCATTAGCCAGTTTTCACTTTGCAAACTCTGAGAGACTTATCTGGAAAATTTGGGTGGGAGATCAGGGGAGTGGAAGAGGTCTGGGGAATTAGACATGGAGGTCCAATCCAGGAGAGCCTGGGCGCCTAAGGAGAAGTCTCTGAAATGGGAAGGGAGCAAGGATAAAAAAGCAGCTGAGCTAGTTCTGCTTCTTCTTGTGTTTGCTCTGGATATACCTGTGGGTGCGCTGGGAGTCTTCTGCTTTGGCCAACAACAAATCCAATCCTAGAGAGAGAGCAGAGATGAGGGCCCCATAGCCTGCTCCAGGAACATGGAAAGAAGAGAAGCATGGGGGTGTGGCTGGCCTGCCTCTAGGTGGCGACTGCAATCCAGTGAGATGGAGAAGAACAGAGGAATTCAACTGACCCCGTCAATTAGGCTGTCTTAACCCGGGATTATCAAACTGTCCCAGGGAAACGATTTGCTCCAGACTAAGTGGCCATGACTTCAACAGCAACAGAAACCACACAGTACTGTCCCCAACACAGAAGCGCCTTCACTTAATTTTCTTTCAAACTGTGTTTGAGGCTGTATAGACCCAGCCACAGTGCTTGAATCCCATTCATCAGCCACTAATTGACTGTGTGACCTTGTGCAAGGCACTTAATAGCTCTGTCTCTACTCCATTTTGTAAAACAGGGAGAAGAGAGTCTGCTTACCTAAAAGGGCACATTGTGAGTACCCAAAACACATCAAACTGCAATTCCAGCTCAGTGGAGGTACAAGAGCAGATGCCCGAGAAACGCTTTCTACTGGGAACTGGGAAAGAAAGTAGAATGGAGGAGCAACGGTGTAGTTTTAAATTATTGTTAGTTTGGTTAGGAGTGATAATAATATTCTCATTTTTATGAAAATATCCCTAAGTTTTTAAGATGCATACTGAAGTATATAGGGTAAAATGGTATAATGTCTGGGATTTCCTGGAAAATATTAAGGCAAAGCATACACGGAAAAGAAAGAAAGAAAGGGAGATAGATAAAGCAAACATGAAAAATCTTGATAGCTGTTAAAGCTCGGTGATGGGTATATATGGGTTCATTATACTATTCTATCTACTTCTGTGTGTGTTCAAAAATTTTCATAATAAATATTTTTTAAGCATGAATTTTAGAGTCAGACAGGCTTGGGTTTGACCCCATTCATTGAGGCAACAAATATATATGGAGTAATCTGTTAGCTAGGCACTATGCTTTGACTCAGCGGTGGCGGGGGAGGGGGCACAAAACAGACCAGGCCAGGATTCCCAAACGTAGGAAGGGGGTTTGATATTGGGTGGCTAGAAAAAATGTCCGCTTCACCTGTCTGTGCTCTTTTTAAAGCATCTTTTTGCTTGGAAGGCTAGATTGCTCTCTGATGGATTCTCCCATGGGTCCTAGAGGCAGGAACAACCCCTGGCTAGAGGGACACTGTGCTTAAGAGCCCAGATACTGGGGAAATACTGTTATTGCTAGCTGCCATAGAGTCAGCCCCTGACTCATGGCGAACCCCTGTACACTGCCTGGTCCTGCGCCACCCCGATGATCAGTTGCAGATCAGACCATTATGATCCATAGGGTTCTTATTGGCTGAATTTTGGAAGTAGATCGTCAGACCTTTCTTCTTAGTTCATCTCAGTCTGGAAGTTCCCCGGAAACCTGCTCAGCATCATAGCAACACACAAGCCTTCACTGACAGCTGGGAATCAAACCAGGGTCTCCCAGTGGAAGGCAAGAATTCTACCATTGAACTACCACTGCCTCATATAGAGGGATACTTGAGCTCTCTTTTTGCAGCCTTTGCTGCTGTACTCAATGGCTAAGCAAGCAGGAACCCCTCCACAGGGCAGACCACTACAACCTGCATTTCAAATACCCTGGGCAAATTCATGTAACTCATATAGGTAGGGACAGATTACCCAATAAGCAAGGAATGCATGGGCTTACTTGTGTTTACTTACTAATCAGTAGTGCACAATTTCAACTGTTTTTCACCATCCAAAGATGTGGTGAAACCCATGTGAAATTGTGCACTACCCATAAAACCAAACCCGTTGCCATCGAGTCAATTCCAACTCACAGCAACCCTATAGGACAGGGTAGAACTGCCCCATAGGGTTTCCAAGGAGCGACTGGTGGATTCAAACTGTCGACCTTTTGGTTAGCAGCTGTAGCTCTTAACCACTATGCCACCAGGGCTCCACAGATTACTAAGTAAACACAATTAAGCCTGTGCGCACCTTGCTTACTGGTTAATCCACCCCTGCTCACCTGTGTCTGCCCTTCAACCATGCACAGGATTGTGTGACTGAAATCAAGTGGGGAGAGAGGCAGACTCATAAATTAGACCTGCATTTGAATCCTGGCTCCACCACTTACTGTCAGCATGACTCTGAGCAAGTCATCTCCATCCTCTGAGCTTCTGCTTCCTCTTCTGTAAAATAGTGACAAAATGGTAACTCCCTCACAGGAGTGAGGGAAGATGAATGAGGGAATGCATGCAAAGGGCTTAGCACAGACCCAGGTACAAAGTAAGCCTTCTGAAAAGTGGAAGCTGCTGTTGTTGAGGAAGAGGAGAAAAACAGCCCTATCCTTTGCTCTAGTGAAGGGAAAAAAGACGGAGTTGAAGTCTCTCTGAGTCACAACCTTGTGATCCTCTTTAACATGGGCCCTGCGGCAAAAGATGTTTCACTACTCTCCTAGGCCGCAATTAGCACAGAGGCCCCACATGAGGGTGAGTCCCCTCTGACCTGGAGGCACCCTAGGATTTTAGAGGAGACGCAAGAAGGAAGATCAGTTCTGAACTCACACCAAAAGTTTCAGTCTGATTCTAACAAAGCAGTCCTTAAAGCAACCCCCATACCAAATGGTTTGCCTAGACCCCAATGGTTATCTGGAAGTTGCCCTTGAATTGAGCGGGTTCTTTGGCCCTGCACTGTTCTAGATCCAGAAGCCCCAGTCACTGCAGGCAGTCTGGAATAGCTCAGAGTCTGGGAAGACAAAGCTGAGACAGCCCACAGCTGGCACACACCAGCTGAATCACACACAGCCCCCAAGGGCCATGCTTATGCTGACTGGACATATAGAGGGGTGGCCTGCTCTCCATCAGGGCCAAGCAAAGCATCACAGAAGCAACCCTTGTGTTACAGTTTACAGATTCCATTTTCCAGTTGAAGAGACAGGAGCACAGAGAGGTTAAGTGGGTCATCCGCAATGACCTAGTGCATGCGCCAGAGCTGGAAAGGCCCTCTCCTCCTCCAACCACTGCTCTTGCCCTTTGCCCTTTGCTGTTCCTGAGTATAGCTTTGTGCCAAGCAGTTCTCGGGCCAGGGTAGGTTAAGGGGAGGGTGAGAAGAGAAGAGGGATGACTCGTAGGAGACACATCTCCCTTTTAAAGAGCAGTGTGATTTGGCCATTGTCTCTAATGAAGCTGAGGAAACTTTAGAAGCATTAGGGGGTGGGGGTGGGGTGACGAAAGTGTCAAAAGCATAAGACTGAGGAGTAAAAGAGGGAGGGGGCTTGAATTCTGCATTTTGCTCTTTCTACTTGTGTGACCTTGGGCAGGTTACTTTGTCTTTCTGAGCTTTAGCCTCTTTACCTGTAAAATGGAGATAAGGAATAATAGTTGCTGTTATGTGCCCTTGAGTTGGTTCTGACTCATAGTGACCCTATATACATCAGAATGAAACACTGCCCAGTCCTGTGCCAGACTCACAATCCTTGTTATGCTTGAGCCCATTGTTGCAACCACTGTGTCAATCCATCTCATTGAGGGTCTTCCTCTTTTTCACTGAGCCTCTACTTTACCAAGCCTGATGTCCTTCTCCAGGAACTGGTCCCTCCTGATAACATGTCCAAAGTATGTGAGAAGTCTCACCATCCTTGCTTCCAAGGAGCATTCTGGCTGTACTTCTTCCAACACAGATTTGTTGCTTCTTCTGGCAGTCCACGGTTTATTCAATATTCTTCACCAACACCATAATTCAAAGGTGTCAATTTTTCTTCGGTCTTCCTTATTTATTGTCCAGCTTTCACATGCATATGAGGTGATTGAAAATACCATGGCTTGGGTCAAGTGTATCTTAGTTCTCTAAGTGACATCTTTGTTTTTTAATACTTTAAACAGGTCTTTTGAGGCAGATTTGCTCAATGCAATATGTCTTTTGATTTCTTGACTGCTGCTTCCATGGGTGTTGATTGTGGATCCAAGTAAAATGTAATCCTTGACAACTTCAATCTTTTCTCCATTTATCATGATGTTGCTTATTGGTCCAGTTGTGAGGATTTTTGTTTTCTTTATGTTGAGGTGTAATCCATACTGAAGGCTGTAGTCTTTGATCTTCGTCTGTAAGTGCTTCAAGTCCTCTTTGCTTTCAGCAAGCGAGGTTGTGTCATCTGCATAATGTAGGTTGTTTATGAGTCTTCCAATCGTGATGCCTCGTTCTTCTTCAAATAGTCCAGCTTCTCAGATTATTTGCTCAGCATACAGATTGGATAAGTGTGGTGAAAGGGTGTAACCCTGATGCACACCTTTCTTGATTTTAAACCATGCAGTATCCCCTTGTTCTGTTTGAATGACTGCCTCTTGGTCTAGGTACAGGTTCCATATGAGCACAATTAAGTGTTCTGGAATTCCCGTTCTTTGCAATGTTATCCATAATTTGTTATGTTCCACACAGTCTAATGCCTTTACATTGTCAATAAAACACAGGTGAACATCTTTCTGGTTTTCTCTGCTTTCAGCCAGGATCCATCTGACATCAGCAATGATATTCCTCATTCCACGTCCTCTTCAGAATCCAGCTTGAATTTCTGGCAGTTCCCTGTCGATGTACGTCTGCAACAGCTTTTGAATGATCTTCAGCATAATTTTACTTGCATGTGATATTAATGATATTGTTCCATAATTTCCACATTCTGTTGGGTCACCTTTCTTTGGAATGGGCACAAATATGGATCTCTTCCAGTCAGTTGGCTAGGCAGCTGTCCTCCAAATTTCTTGATATAGATGAGTGAGCACCTCTAGTGCTGCACTCATTCGTTGAAACATCTCAACTGATATTCCATCAATTCCTGGAGCCTTGTTTTTCACCAATGCCTTCAGTGCAGCTTGGACTTCTTCCTCCAGTACCATCGGTTCTTGATCATATGCTACCTCCTGAAATGGTTGACCATCGATTAATTCTTTTTGGTACAGTGAGTTGGTGTATTCCTTCCATCTTCTTTTGATGTTCTTGCTTCATTCAATATTTTCCCCATAGAATCCTTCATTATTGTGACTCGAGGCTTGAATTTTTTCTTCGGCTAATTCAGCTTGAGAAATGCTAAGAGTGTTCTCCCCATTTGCTTTTCTAACTTCAGGTCTTTGGACATTTCATTATAATACTTTGTCTTCTTGAACCACCCTTTGAAATCTTCTATTACTTCATCATTTCTTCCATTTGCTTTAGCTACTCTACGTTAAAGAGCAAGTTTCAGAGTCTCCTCTGACATTCATTTTGGTCTTTTCTTTCTTTCCTGTCTTTTTAATGACCTCTTGCTTTCTTCATGTATGATGTCCTTGATATCATTCCACAACTTATCTGGTCTTCAGTCATTAGTGTTCAACGTGTCAAATCTATTCCTAAGATGGTCTCTAAATTCAGATGGGGTATACTCAAGATCGTGTTTTGGCTCTCGTAGACTTGTTCTAATTTTCTTCAGCTTCAACTTGAACTTGCATATGAGCAATTGGTGGTCTGTCCCGCAGCTGGCCCCTGGCCTTGTTCTGACTGATGATATTGAGCTTTTCCATTGTCTCTTTCCACAGATGTAGTCGATTTGATTCCTCTGTATTCCATTTGGCGATGTCCACTCTATAGTCGCCGTTTATGTTGTTGAAAAAAGGTTGACCCTGCTGGTATTTGAAATACCAGTGGCAAAGTTTCCAATATCACAGCAACATGCAAGCCACCACAGTATGACAAACTGACAGATGGATGGTGGAAGGAATAATAGTGTCTACCTCATATGGTGAGGATCAAGGATGAAGATAAAGCAATAAATAAATAAATAATTGTTCAATAACCATAATAGCCAACATTTAATGGATGCCTACTCTATGCCAGGCACTGGGACAAGCACTTTACATTCCTTAATTCTTTTATTCCTCACAATTACAACGAGGTAAGTACTGTTATTAGCCCCCTTATAGGTGAGGAAATGTTTCCAGGTGGTGCAAGCAGTTTGCAATCACTGCTAACCAAAAGGTCAGCAGTTCAAACCCACTCAACGGCTGCAAAGAAGAAAGACCTGGCAATCTGCTTCCATAAAGATTACAGCCAAGAGAACCCTATGGAGCAGTTCTACTCTGTAACATATGGGGTCACGATGAGTCACAACAGACTCAATGGCAACGGGTTTGGTTTTTGGTTTGGTTATAGGTGAGGAAGGACCCCCTAGGTGGTACAAATGGTTAACGTGATTGGCTGCTAACTGGAAGGTTGGAGGTTCGAGTGTACTTAGAGGCATCTCATAAGAAAGGCCTGGTGATCTACTTCTGAAAAATCAGCCCGTGCAAAACCTATGGAGCACAGTTCTACCCTAACACGTATGGGATCACCATGAGTCAGAATTGACTCCATGGCAATTAGTTACAGATGCGGAAGGCAAGGTTCACAGATATCAACTGGCCCAAGATGACCCAGCTAATTAGTGATGGTACCAGCATGTGAATCCAGGCAGTTGGACTTCATAGCCAGACCTCTTAAATTCTCTACTGCCTCCATGTTTTCATTGGAGATGTAGTCTCTGGTGAGAGACAGGCCCAGGAATAGAGGGGTAATGTGCAAATGGTGCAAATGTGGTTTTAATCTAGGAAGCAAGGCTCATGCAAACACATGCCCCCGTAAAGAAGTTTTAGAGGGGGAGGCCAAAGCCCCAGCCTTTACATCTGTTGGACATGTCTTCAGCCATATGCTTCCTAATCCACTCCAACCTCAGTTCACATACTCACATTCACATACACACATACCATCCTATCTTTTCATTTATGCTTCCTTAGTGCATCCTAGCCTTTTTAACGTCTTGGAACACAGAAAATTATATTTTTAAGGCCCAAGAGCCCTTGCTGCTCCAGGCCCCTCCCAGCCCCTCTGAGGGTTGAAGCAATCAATATTTTAGTATATCAATTGAGGCACTTTGCTCTAACCCATGGGTATTTTTTATATATTCCAGGCACAATGATCTAAATATAAATTTCCAATCAAATTCAGGCTAAAAAGGCAGACTTACATAAGTCCTTATGGATGGATTAATGTATTCTTTTAGCATCTTAAAAATTTGTGGTAGAAAGTTGAACACTTAAATCTTTCACTGTCTTTTGTGCATTGGTCCTTCGGCTTACATTTGAAACTGGTAGATGAATAATTGTCTGATATTGAATGCAATGCTGTACATTTTTAGACACATTATTTTGAATGTCTAATCAATATGAATTCATTTGTCATTCTTTCCTACAAGCATGGATATAATGAACTTATCTGTGATTCATGAGAATGTAAAAAATGCTCCCATGGGAATTTTATCTTAATTCAGTATTATTGGTCTTTTTTAGTGAAACATTATCTTTTATTCTCTTCTGAACAGGGAGTTCATTGATAATTGTTCATCAGAGGAGAAGCATAACATTTTTCATACTTTTTTCAGTCTTTGACAAAATCATGGGTAAAAAGTGGCCATGACTGCATGATGCCAAAACATCTGGATGGATAAAAAATGGGGGAGGTGATATTGTTCAATGACTAGGCTATTTGGACCATGTACTACTTGCCAGCAGCTGGGTGTCTGGCATGAAAGAGTTGACGGTGTTTCCTTTCCATCCACATGTTATAGCATTGTAGATATAGATGGCTTCTCACTAAAGACAAACAACTTGGATGCCTCTGTTATGAGGGAATATATGTCACCAGCCAGAAGTTAAAAATTGAAGGGGAAACTACAGCAGAAGACATTCTTAAAATGGTTCTGCCCTACCATGGAGTTGTAGCCTGAGCAAAGAACCAAGGTAGGAATTTGTAGATTTTCTACATTAAAGCAGTACTGTGAGACTGCAATAATGATGTAGAAAACTGTGGTTACCATAAAAAACATAGAAGGCGGGGGGAGGGAGGGAAATCACCACTTATCAGAAAAATATTTAGTCTAAAACAGCACTTATTCATTCGTGTTCACCATAGACTGGTGCCCCTGAGCACGATGGTTGGGGAAACAATGACTCGCCCATGAATTTCAGCAGGCCAGGACCCACGTGGCCATCACATGTACTCTTAATACACTATTCGATTGTAGCTCTGAATTAAATTAGTGGACATTCAGAGCCTCACTGTGAATGTGGGGAAAACCAAACAAGGGAATTTCATTTTATAACAGCAAACTCAGAAAAGCTCAATAGAAACACTGAAAGGCAGCATGGAAGAGCAGAGCTTTTAGCACACAATTTTAAACTGCAGGTCAATAGAAAGCAACTAAAAATTATAGAAGGGAGGAAATAGGCAAGGAGAAAGAGCTTCAAAATGATTCTCCCCACTCCTCATCCCAGAGAGAACCAGGTTCCTTTTGAAATTGAGGCTACACTGAATAACCATGATTCAGTTGACAAAAAGTGAGTATACAGAGTGACAACCAGCTGCTGTTCACCATTGGAGCTGGTTCAAGAGGAAATCATGCTCAATAGTCATGGGAAAGAGAGGCATACTGCAGAAGGGGTTTACAAGGGAGGCTCAGGCAGGAAGCTTCTTTCTTGAAAACCCTTAAGGTCAAAATCTAGATTAAAAAACAATTTCACCTTCTTGACTTGACTGATAAGGTTGTTTAACTGGATTAATCAGCTGCTTGGCTAGAGTGATCAGACAATTCAGTCAATACAGCTCAAGCCCTCCTGAAGCTAGACACGGTTTGAGAACCTGACAGAGCCATCTCTATTCTGCTGTATGATAGCAAATGCAATTCCTATTGAGCCCTGTGCTTTATTGGGTCTACAGCAGTGGGATGTTCCCCGAGGCCCTTTGGGCACATTCAGTTCACCTAACTTCGAGATATACACAGATCTGATTTGAAGATAAAAGATTCAAAAGCTACTTCTAAGTTGCTGTTTCTCAAATATGCCAGCCATTGGCATTTTAGTTAACATTTTGCCATTCCTCTATGCAAAAAATAGGTAAACAGTTATTAGAATATATATTTTCTATGCAATTAAATATTTTCACTTTGAAATTTTAAAAAAAGGCAGAAAGCTAGTAAAGATTTCTTTTTTTTACCTGAATTAACCCTTGTGTTCAAATGATGTTTTCACCACAGGACTTCAAGGGGCTCCGTGTTACATATATTTATGTACCTTGTACAAATTCAGCCAGTATTAATTGAACCTTAAATGCCATCAGTTTCTTTTCAAATGACTGTTTAATGTGGGCATGTATTTTATCTACATATCAATATAGATATTTTGTGGCATCCTGCTACATACAACTTGCAATGTTTCTCTGAGTTTGTATTTTCTTCCAGTGGGGGGGGGGGAAAAAAGCAACTACTGATTAATTGGGGGACAGACACACTTCCAATGCTCTGTGGTAAACAAACAAGTGGACTCAGTGTCCTTGGTGAAACAAAACTTTATCTGGGAGCCAGGAATCAAATAAGCACAAGATGTGTCTATGCTTCTCAACCGGTTCATTCCAGTTGGAATCAAGGTCTGCAAAGATCTGACTTTCTCTTCTTTTCATCTTTCCCTTCTTTCCTTATTCCTCCCACCCTCCCTCCCTTCCTATCGTATCCTCAACATAAAGCTTCTCACCCTTCTGGCTTCAAAGATTGAATACCGCTGAGGACACAGTGAATTCTAGATAAAACATGTGTTTTTGGCTGAGGCTACCGGCTGCCACCATTTGCAAAGGAATGATAAATTTCAGTTACACCTATCTTCATGAGAACAAGTCAACTTGAGACAAAATTAAGTGTCAGAAACAGGACAAAACCCCAGGCCTTTTGACTCCCAGTCCAGTGCTATTTCTATTGTTACAAGCAGCCACACCCACTGATAAAATATTTTGGCAGCCTGGATTGTAAACCAATAAATGTTGTCTAAGCCATGTTCTAAGAACTTGGCTGCTAACCAAAAGGTCAGCAGTTCGAATCCACCAGCCGCTCCTTAGAAGCCCTACGGGGCAGTTCTACTGTGTCCTATAAGGTCGCTATTAGTCAGAATCGACTTGACCGCAATAGGTTTGATTTTTTTGGTTTTTTAAGCCATGTTCTACAGAAAACCAGCCAGGTGTTAATAAAAGATCCTTGATTAATGAAGTCTGAGAAATGCTGCATATTCTCTCCCCTTGGAAATTTGCAGTGCATATTAGCATTTTTAAAGTTTCTGAGAAATCTTGCAGTAAAGAACCCTGTTCTATTTGATTTAACTCAAAATTTTCCAATCTTATTTGACTATAAATTCCTTTTTCCCCCATTGAATGCCTATTAACATCTTGTAGTGCTCCATAGTGCACAATTTGGGAAACCCTTGTAATATAAATCAGGGACATGCGGGTTAAACTATACTTACTATGCTTTGAAAACTGCTTAAGAGGACACCTCTGGTACTGGAATCCAGCTCTTCTGGTTCCCGGGCCAGTTCGTGCTCTCCACACTGTGTACATCACATGCTTTCACCCTTGGTTGGTCATTTTTTTTTTCTTCCAGTTGCTGATCATTGCTCAGATCTAACTACTCTCTAAAGACAATGGGTTCTTAAAAGTGTGGTCCCTGGACCAGTAACATCAGCATCACCTGGGAACTTTTTTAGAAATGCAAATTCGGGGAATCCCACTCACATTAGACCTAATCAAATCAGAAACTCTGGGGACAGGTCCCCACAATCTGTGTTTTAACAAGTCCTGCAGGTGATACTGATGCCCTCTCAAGTTTGAGAATCATTGGTCTTCTAAGGCAAGACTTTAAATCACTTTCCCTACAACTGCTATTGCTTCACCTTTCCTCTTATCACTCAGAAAACAGCCAAGATAAAGTAACGTACATCCCAGGGACATGTGCTTGCATAATAATTCCCTCTCTGTCCCTTCCCAGATCAGAAAAGGGTTCCTTTGGCAAACGAACCACTCATTCCTTCCTTTAATGTATTCAGTTTAGGATGAAAAGCTTTGCATGAAATATGTAAAGATTATCCTTCAGCCAGGCTATCAGCTCCAAGGAGCTTGCCCCACCAAGTCATTGCAAAAGTATCAGTCATATTTGTCTCTTAACAATAAGCACATTTTAATACACCGAAGGTTTTAAGGAAGGTCTCACAATGATTTCTTCACAATCCTATTGATCTATAAGTTAACAAATACTTACTAAACACCTAATAAATGTTATGGGTTTTCATAGAAGAACATTATGTGGGCCTCCTTGCAATCTGGGATGTTAAAATGTACTTTGAGAGATATGACTGTCCTAGCAAAAGCTGTCCAACAACACAAAGCAATGATTGGAAACTGCCAAGAGAATGCTACTAAACAATATGCACCTAGACTGGAAAGATATACTGTTGAAACCATAATGAGTTGAGAAATAGAAAACATGGGTTCTAGTTCTCCCTCTTCCACTTAATAGATCTGTGACCTGGGCAGGTCACAACTTCTATGAGTTTTAGTTGATATTCTTCCCCCAAAGGCAGGGAATCGAAACACTTGAGATACCTCGATCTAAGCTCTATGATTCCAGGAAGTCTCAAACTGAAAAGTCTACAGGTGCAAACAAGTATGAAATAGGCCATGATCCTAGAGAGTACATGCTCCAACCCAAGGTTACCAGGTCTTTTGATTTTTCTAGAAAAACTGTAAATACATATTTTATGTGAAATTTGCACATTAAAATTTTTTTGGTAACTAATTCCTTTTTTTTTTAAACTGGACCAAACAAGATGTGTTTGTGAGCCAGATGTGGCATATAAGTTGCTGATTTGTGACCTTTAGGCAGATAGAAGCCATGTAAGTCTTTATAGGGAAGATGAGAATATGGGGATTTCTGCAGAGGCTGAAATGAAATGGTGTAATCAGTTTAATCATTAAAATGCTTCACCTCAAACTGAGTCAATATTTTTTTCTCTTCGAGTCTTTGTTCGGTATCACACAGGCACCACTGCAGTCAATTACAGACCATTTAGAAATCCTCCTACTTAAAGCTTTCCCTGACCACCTCAGCCCCAAGTGCTCTCTCCCTCCTTTGAGCTCCCATAACAATTATTTTCCATGCAATTCATTTGGCAATTAATTATACAGTGCCTTGTGGCACCTTTTCTATTGTGGTGTTGAACTGCTATTTAAACATGTTATAATTATTTAAGTTTCCACATGTTTGCATCTTCTCTTACCTCTGAGTTAGTAAGCTCTTGGAGGATAGAGGCCAGATCTTATTCCCCACAGTGCCTGGCACAGAGTAGAAGCTTGAACTGTTTTGGATTTAATTTAAAAGGAGAGCAGTAGAGCAGGGTAGTGTACCTAAGGCTATCTCTCAGCTGATTTTTCTAGATCTCCGCCTCTCTAATACAGTCTGTGCTCTTTATCACTTGTGAACTTATAAATTTACATTTAATAGTAGTAGCTATGAGCAGGTGAAAAGACAACCCACAGAATGGGAGAAAATATTTGCAAATATACATCTGACAAGGGACTTGTATCCAGAATACATAAAGAACTATTACAACTTAATAATATGGGACAAATAACCCAATTTAAAAATAGGCAAAGGATTTGAATTGACATTTCACCAAAGAAGATATATGAATGGCCAGTAAGCACTTGAAAAGATGCTCAACGTTAGCCATCAGGGAAATGCAAATCAAAACCACAATGAGATACCACTTCTCACATTCTAGGATGGCTATAATCAAAAAGACAGACAATAACAAGTGTTGGTGAGGATGTGGAGAAATTGGAACCCTCATATACTGCTGGTGAGAATGAAAAAGGGTGCAGCTGCTGTGCAAAACAGTTCAATGGTTCCTCCAAAAGTTAAACATAAATTTACCATATGACCCAGGAATCCACTCCTAGGTATATACCCAAGAGAACTGATAACATATGTCCACACAAACACTTGCACATGAATGTTTATGGCAGCATTATTCATAATAGCGAAAGGATGGAAACACCACCAATGTCCATCAGTTGATTAATGAATAAACAACAAGTGGTATATCCATAAATGAACTATTATTCAACCATAAAAAGGAAAAAAATTCTGATCTATGTTACAACATGGATGAACCTTGAAAACGTTATGCTAAGTAAAAGAAGCCAGTCACAAAAGACTATATGTTATATGATTCTATTTATATGAAATGTCTAAAATAGGCAAATCTAGACAGAAACTATATTAGAGGATACCTGGGACTGAGGTTGGAGGTGCAGAATTGGGGAATGGCTGCTAATGGGTACAGGGTTCCTTTTTGGAGTGATAAAAATATTCTAAAATTTGATTGTGGTGATGGTTGCATAACTCTGTGACTGTACTAAAAAAACCGAACTGTACTATTTAAATGGGGTGAATTTCATGATTTTATTGTATGTAAATTTTATCTCAATAAAGATGCTAAAATAATAATAATAATAATAGCTAATATTTGTGCAGCACCTACTATGTGCCAGACACTCTTCTACATGTTCTAGATGTATTAACTCATTTAGTCTTCACAAAAACCCTAGAAGGTAGGTACTGTTATTATCCCTATTTGACAGATGGAGAAATTGAGGTACACAAACATTAAGTGATTTACCAAAAGCCTCACAGATGGTAAGTGGTGGAGTTGGGATTCAAATCCAGGCTGTCTGGCTCTAGAGTGTTATGTTCTTTAACACGGTGCTGTATTGGACCTAAGTAGTCAACACTTGTCATTTCTCTATTATTCTGCTGTAGCCATGGTGGAGTCTCACACTTCGAAAGTGTCTTCTCTGTGCAGACTTGGACTAAGCTGGATGTGGGTGTAGGGAAGGTAGATTAACAAATAAAAGGGAAGAGGCTACAAAAAAATCAAGAGTGAACTCATAGATACTCTGGCTCTGTAGTAAGTTTGCAGCACTTTCTTCTGTCCATGGCAGGAATAGTATGCACCTTGCACCTAGTACAGTACGTGAAGGACTGTGTCCAGTGAGCTATGGTGAGGAGTGGAGGCCAGTTCTTACAGAAGGGATATTATAGTGACTCAGCTGGCCATGTCTGTTGCCTTCTGGAGAATGCTGCCCCGGTTCAAAGTGACCCATGAAACAGAATGGAGATGACTCACATTTTCCTCTTGATTTCTAGGAGTCAATGGAGTTTTGCTATCTGCCCAGATCCCTTTGGTCCCCAAGTTTCAAGAGAAGATAAGTCGGTTCATTCATTCACTCATTCAGGTACAAGGATTTATTAAGCTAAATGCAAAGAGGTACAAAGATGATAATAACAACAACATAGTGAGAACTTAGCAGGTTTTATATGTACTAACTTTTTTAATCCTTACAACATCCCTATGAGGAAGGTACTAATACAGTAAACCTGTGAAAGCCAGAACCTGCATAAGGGGGAAACCTGTCAGAGAAGGAAAACTCAAATATTTTCCACTAACAGAGAATGAAGGAAAGGGGTAAGACTGCACCCTGTAAAAGGCAGAAAGCTTGCAAGACCCAGAAAAACAAAGAAGTTCTGTTGAGTTCCAGCTCTCACAGGTTTCACTGTATTACCATCCCCATTTCACAGATGTGGAAACTTCAGAGAGATTAAGATCACACAACAACGAGGAACGGAGTCAGGATTCAAACTTAAATCTCTCAGACTCCAGTGTTTTTTCCATTATAATATACTGCCTCTAATAAATATTTAATGAGCCCATATTATACAAGACACTTCAGGGACTGAGGGTAGTACAAGTGTCCTGTCCTCAAAACACTTAAAAACTGGCTTGGGAAATAAGATATAAACACAGGAAAAATTAAATAATACTACAATAAAGATAATACAAGTGGAACTTAACAATACAATAGAAGAGATGAACATGGCTAAAGGAGCCCTGGTGGCATAGTGGTTAAGAACTCAGCTGCTAACCAAAAGTTTGGCACTTCAAATCCACCAGCCACTCCTTGGAAATCCTATGGGGCAGTTCTACTCTGTCCTATAGAGTCGCTATGAGTTAGAACCAACTCGATGGCACCTAATAAAAACAATGACAACAATATTTATTTAACATTTACAATGGTAAATACATTTACAAGTATTATCTCATTTATTCTATTTTACAGGTGAAGAAAGTGAGGCAAAAGAGAGGTGAAATAATTGGCCCAACATCCTATAGCTTAGAAGTGCATGCAAACCCCAGTAGTTTGTCTCCAGAGTCCATCCTTTTAGTTTTTACATTGTTTTGCCCTGATATGGATGATGCTATAATAAGGGTATGAATAAAATGCTATGGGAACCCAAAGGAGGAGGCCATTAATTCTATCTGGGGCAGACAGGAAAGGTTTCAGAGCGGAAGCAACAGTTGTGCAGGGTCTCAAAGGAGAGTAGGAATTTACTGGTGAGATAAGAGGAGCAAGCGGGAACAGTATGTGCATGAACTGCAAAGGTCTGGTTTATCTGAGGAATGTTGTAAAGCTCAGTATGACTGAAGTCTAGGGTATGTTGGGATTGCGAAGGGTGGGAAGAAGCAGTGAGAGTGGAAGATGAGACTGGAGAAGTAAGCTGGGTAATCAGAGAGTCAAGGGCCTTATGAACAGTGGAAAAATGAATAAAGATGAGCTCTCAGATAATATCTATTGTGAGAGTCTCCCTCCTTTTTATCTAGCTCTGATTTTTAAAAGGGTTCCTTTCCTTTCTCTAAGCTTGGGAAATGAGTTTTGCTAAGCAAGGGTAAGAGTTCTTGGAGCATGAGGGTTGAAGGATGTACTCTTTGGAAAGGAGATGGGTCCTGGTGGGAAAGGAGATTATAATGGGGAAGACTCCCAGGAGCAGAACTCTCATATATTCAATTGAGAGAGGGACAGATAACCATCTTCAATCTATCCTTAGGTTGGATGCAAGCATACCAGTTGCGTAGAGTGGATTCCAATTCACGGCGACCTCATGTATGTCAGAGTAGAACTGCGCTCCATAGGGTTTTCAATGGCTGATTTTCCAGAAGTAGACCACCAGGCCTTTCTTCCAAGGTGCCTCTGGGTAGACTCGAACCTCCAACCTTTTGGTTAGCTGCTGAGCGCATTAACCATTGCACCACTCAGAGACTCCAGATGCAAGCATAAGTTACTCAGTACTCATTCAATCTCCGTACACACACACACACACACACACACACACACACACACACACACACACACACACACACTCGGGAAGAGGGGTGGTTCTGAGACCAGGAGGAAGAAGCCATTAGCTGGCTTGTTTCAAGAGTTTCTCATTCCAGACATAGCTCCTTAATCATCTCTTCATCCATGGGCCTAAGGGAGTCCTTTGGTTCCTTTGCCACTGTATTATGGAAAACTAAGGGGGTTCTATTGTATCCTATAGTCAATGGGCCACCAAAGAAGGTTTATAAGCAGGGGAGTATTAGGACACTCACTCTTGAGGCAGATTGAAGCCTGAATGAGAGAGGAAGAGACTAACTAGAGGCAGGTAGCCTAGTCCAGGTGAGAGAGGACATGGAACTTAATTAGCATAATGGCCCAGTCAGTGGGAATGGGGAGAAGAGCCTTGATTCAGGAGACCCTTCTGAGGTAGACTTACAGGCGCTTGAAGACCAATTTAATGAAAAAGAGGAGGGAGAAGGAGAGAGGACTCTAGGAGATAGCCAACTAATTTGATAAACTAAGTACAAGTAGGAGCTTTGTTTACAACACTTATCTACTCTCTGTGTGGCCTTCTAAGGATAGTGAGCTTGCCTTTGTTGTCCAGCTGGGTTGATACACTAAAACCAGTCATGGGTTGTACCCTCCCTTCTTACGTTCTTTTTATTTTTCCTCATTTAGTCTAGTGTTCAACAACATGGCTCTCCCCTACCCCCTTTTGTAGTTTCCTTTCTGTTCTTTTAAGAGGATGAATCGGGTAAAGAATGTCTTCCTTGAGCACTGTGCTCTTTTAAGATCTATATGGGATCAAATTGACAACAGCAACTCAAAAGATTAGATAGGAAACTTAGGGGGCAAGGGGTTTATGTTAATGCGGGAGGAACAACTCAGAAAAGAAGGGTGAAAATGGTTGCATAATGCAAAGAATGTAATCAATGTCACAGAATTGTATGTGTAGAAACTGTTTAATTGGTGTATTTTCTGCTGTGTATATTCTCAACAACAACAACAACAAAAAAAAAAAATAACACACGTAGTTCAACCATGTATATGAGACTAAATGAGCACACCAGCCCAAGGGCAAGGACAAGAAGGCATGAGGTGTCAGGAAAGCTGGACGAATGGAAACGGGGAACCCGCGGTCGAGAAGGGGACAGTGTTGACACATCGCAGGGTTAGCAATCAATGTCACAAAACAATATGTGTATTAATTGTTCAATGAGAAACTACTTTGCTCTGTAACCTTTCACCTAAAGCACAATAAAAAAATAAAGAAGAGGCACTAGATTTGGAAGCACTTATCTAACCAGGGTCTGAAGGTACCATTTTCATAACCCTGATTCATGTCTCCCAGATCCTGACTGCCTTTGCTTCATGTTGATGGTGGTGTTTTTGTTGCTGTTTTTTTTTTTCCTTTACAATGGGGACGTTGCTTACTCATACTCTGTTCAATAAAGTTCGTCATGACCCACTGTGCTCTTTTCTTCCCAGGCTTGTACATAATTATCTTGTGTTTGTGTGTGGTTTCTTTCTTCTCACTATGTTTTTTCCACATGGCCTTCTGAATTTGCACTAAAGTTATTTAAAAACAAAGAGAGAATTCTGACCAAAGCACAGGCTTTGTGTGAATAAAGAATTCTAAGCAAAGAATTTTGTTTGAATACTATCAACAGCATAGAGGAGCCAGGGATTCAGACCTGAATCAGATTAATCTTCCTAATGTACATACCTAATTATGTCATTGTCATACTTCAAAATCTCTCATTGTTCTCTCAGGCGAATAAAAAGAAGTTTAAATTTCTAAGCCTGCTATTCAAGGCTTTGTATGTTCTGTCCTCGAGGTAATTTTGCAAACGTAACTCCTTCTACTATCCTATGTGTAGCTATCTTTTCCCATGTTTGTGCCTTTATTCATACCATTTGATCATTCTGGCTTTCCCACCCTGCCCCATTCCCATCTGTTGGAATGCCAACTTCTCCTTTCAGCCTGGGAGGCTTGATGGTAATAAGGAATCAGACTTAGCTTTCAACTCAGCTTTGCTACTTAGTGATTGGGTGTTCTTGGGCAAGTCATTTCTCCTCACTGACACTCAGCTTTCTTATATGTAAATGAGGATCATAATAATCTCAAAAGTTATGGTGAGGATTAAATTTTATGACATAGACAGATAAGCCTACCACAGTGCCCAGCACATAGTAAAAAACAGTTGCCGTCAAGTCCACTCTGATTCATGGCAAACCCATGTGTATCGGAGTAGAACTGTGCTCCATAGGGTTTTCAGTGGCTGATTTTTTGGAGGTAGATAACCAGGACTTTTTTCCGAGATGCCTCTGGGTGGACTCGAACCTTCAAACTTCTGGTTAGCAGAAAAATGCGTTAACCATTTACACCACCCAGGGATTCCCAGCACACAGCAGATGCTCAATAAATTATTGAATGGATAAATTTCAGGGAGTCCACAGACCATTGGAAGGAGACTCATGCATTTCAAGTTAAGAAACCCAGATTTTTTAATTCATCAGTATTGGGAGTCTATGTAAATGAAAAATAATATTTTTGCCTCCCTACCCCTCAAGAGTATGTTTGTGTGTGCACATGTGTACATATATGTGTGTGAGAGAGAGAGCATGTGTGTATTGGAGGGGAGTGTGTATTTACTTCAGCAACTATATTTCAGAGGGAGTTGAGAAAACAAGACTAGTTTTCAAAACAGGTAAAAAATCAAATGTCAGGGAAGTTGAGTCACTCTGAGGAAGGCCCAGAATGGACCCAGAGGAGAAAAAGAAGACTGTGCAGACAGTCGTGATGGTCTGCATGTTCTCTAGTTCTGAAGTCACAAGACGTCACTGAGGGAAAGTGAAGAGTCTCTTGACACGAAGGCAGCAGCCTGACAGAAGACTTCTCTGACTTACTATTTAACAAGAACAGCTGAAAGCAGGGTCCTTTTTTTGTCCCTCGTGGAGAAAGAATTAATATCAGATGAAAATCAGAATCTCATCAAATCATTAACTAAAGAAGTAGGCCACATAAAGTCTCCCCCTAAAAGCTATCATAGAAATGGAAAGCAATCAAGAATGGAACACTAGAGAGCACTTCAAAGGTGTAGTGAACAGAGGGGAGGTGATATGATATAGAATATCGTGAAAGAGCAAGCCTGCTGTTAAGAGAAAACTGGACAGGGGCCTCAAAACTTCATCTGTGTGATGGGAAAAAGCATGGGAACAGAGAGCCTGAGTGAGCAGGGAGCACGGAAAAGCTGCACTTGTTGTCAGGAGGGGTCCCTGTTCCACCAGACTGGCAGAGCCAACCATGGGGGCAGCAGCTGCCATTTCAGTGTCTCTTAGGACCACTCAAATGTGGCTTCCCAGAGAAAAATTCACAGAAGGGAATTAGGTAGCTCCCAGGGCATGCCCAACTGACAGCTGATTGGCAGTTGTGGACATAATCATACCCACCATGGGGTCGTCATAAGTAGTTATTATTGATGGAAATGAAATGGCCTGAGGGAACTATAATTGCTCTAATCAGTAAACCAAAATAAAATAAAAAAAAAACCATTGCCTTCGAGTCGATTCCAACTCATAGTGACCTTATAGGACAGAGTAGAACTGCCCCATATAGTTTCCAAGGAGCAGCTGATGGATTCGAACTGCCAACCTTTTGGTTAGCAGCCAAGTTCTTAACCACTGTGCCACCAGGGCTCCCTCTAATCAGTACTACTATTCAATTCAATAAATTCAACATAATATTAAGACACCTCGTATGTACCCTGTACTGTGCTAGCCCACACAGGAGAAGTCATTCATTCATTCATTTATTTATTGAATAAATAATAAGCACTGTTGTGGGCTCTGTGATACAGCAGTGAACAAAAGGGACAAAACTCCCTGCCCTCATGGAATTTAAATACCATGAGGTCAAAGAAGAATAAAGGAAACTAAACTGCTACTGTGCATCTCTTATCTATCAGGTGCTTTACATACATTATCACATTTAATCCTCACAACAGTCTGTGAGAAAGGTTATTATTACCATTTTACAAAAGAGGAAACTAAGGCTCAAATAGATTAATAACCAGACCAAGGTTACACAGCTAGGAAGTAGCAGAACTGATATTTGAACCCATCCACGTCTGTTTGATTCCAAAGTCCATGGATTTCTCCTCCTTAACATTCTGACCTTCCCAGGACCTTTAAGGTCAATTTCTTCACCCTCGGGATTTAACTTTTAGAACCTGTCTGCCTAATGGCCATTCATGAATGCCAAGATTACTCAAAGTTCAATGGGTTCTGAGTCAGACCCCGGGGATATAGAGATGTCATAACATGGTCCTTGCTTTTAACTCCTTCACTGAGTAGTTGGGGAGACAGTCTAGCATAGTGCTTAAGAACCCAGGTGCTGGGGAAATATTAAGTGACTTCAAATCATGGCTCTGCCTCTTGCCTGTTACTAACTTGCATAACAGTGGCCAATTTACTTAACTTCCCTGTGCCTTAATTTCCCCATCTGTAAAGTGGGGATAATAATAGCACCTACTTCACGGTGGGGGGAGTGTTGTGAGGATTGAGGAATATAATAGCAAACACTTATATACTGCTTACTATGTGCCAGGCACTGTTCTAAGCACGTTATATATGTTAGCTCTTTAATGTAGGTCAGCAGTTCTCAAAGTGTGGTTCAAGGACCCCTGGGGGATCTGTGAGGTCAAAACTCATAAAAATTTTAAGACCTGTTTTGCTTTTTTCATTCTCATCCTCTTGTAAGTGTACAGTGTTTTTCAGAGGCCACATGACGTGTGATATTGTAACAGATTGAATGCAAAAGTAATATGAGAATCCAGCGATCTTCTATTAACCTAGATATTAAAAAGAGACTTGTGTTGTGTTATCTATATTTTCACAACAACAAAAAAAAGAGATTTGCAAAATTGGAAAACAGTGCTATTCTTCTTACTAATTTTTTTTGGAAAATATAGTATTTTTCATAAAAATATTTATTATTAACCTATGTAATGGCTTTAATACAACTATTTTAATGAAATAATAAATAAATATTTTTAAATTTCTCAGTTTTAATTTCTAATATGGTAAATACTGATAAATATAACCCACATAAGAAAAAGCTCTGTGAAGTCTTCAGTACTTTTTTTAAGCATGTAAAGGTCCTGAGGACAATGAATAAGGAAGACCGAAGAAGAATTGACACCTTTGAATTATGGTGTTGGTGAAGAATATTGAATATACCCATGGACTGCCAGAAGACCAACAAATCTGTCTTGGAAAAACTACAGCCAGAATTCTCCTTGGAAGCAAGGATGGCAAGACTTTGTCTCAGGTACTTTGGACATGTTATCAGGAGGGACCATTCCCTGGAGAAGGACATCATGCTTGGTAAAGTAGAGGGTCAGCGAAAAAGAAGAAGACCCTCAATGAGATGGATTGATACAGTGGCTGCAACGATGGGCTCAAACATAACAGCAATTTTGAGGGTGGCGCGGGACTGGGCAGTGTTTCATTCTGTTGCATGTGGGGTCACTATGAGTCAGAACCAGCTCAGTAACACCTAACAACAACAATGGTTCTGGGGGCCAAAAATGTGAGAACCTGTGACATACATAATACCTAAAAAGCAGCTAGCAGAGTGTCTGAGACACAGTAAGCATTAAAAAAATATGTTATTATCATTTATTACACATATAACCACAATAAGCACCATATGATGAGTGCCATAAAAGAAATGGTAAGTGCCGTGAAAGTTCAGATAAAAGAAAGATCATATCTAGCTGAAGGATCTTGGAAAGGCTTCATGAAGTTGGTGGCATTTGACATGGGCTTTCAATAACGAGTAGGATGGTGAATAGAGCTCTATGAAGAGAAGCTGATTCCAGGTGGAAGAAAAACTCAAGCAGCAAAACATAGGGTGTGTTCAGGAAACAAAGAGCGGTCAAGTTTGGCTGAAGCCAAAGTTACGTGCAGAAGAGTAATGGGAGAGAAGACTGGAAAGAAAGGTAGATGAAAACAAAATTGTGGAGAGACTTGAATGCCAGGATGGGAAGTTTGTGTCTTACTCATTAGGCAAGGCGGACCCACTAAGGATCTTTAACTAAGAGCTGTAGTTTAGAGTGATGAGTGGTAGCTATGTTTAAGACAGTTTGGAAAGGGAGAGACTGGATATGGTGCAGCTGGTTAGGAAGCTATTGCAAAGTCCAGGAGAGAGCAGACAAAGAGCTGAACTAGGGTAGTGGCCCAGGGGATGGAAGGAAGGGAAGAGATGTGAAAGAAAATGAACATCTATTAAAATGAGTAATTATTCAATGAACTTCCATGACCTACTCTGTTTCTCCCTCTGACATTAAGGGCCTCCTCACCCTCACCCCCCAACACAGGTCAGGATGGCAATATTTCATATGTATGGCCCTAAAGCTGTGCCTTGTAGCCAAAGAAATTGGGCAAAATAAGTACACAAGATTTCAAAATGAATGCCCACAAGGAAATTAGGGTCCAGTAGAAAAGGCCAAAGTGGAGCAGTATTGGGGTGGAAGTAGATACTAAAAATCAAGACTCCCTGTAAAAATAAAAAATGTGTGCAGATGTATGGCTTATGCAATCTAGTGGAAAGAGAAGTTACAAGTTGAGCCCAAGGCTAAATAAAAACGTTTCTTCCACCCCCACCCCCATCCCAAACAAAAGCAAAAGAAATGTTCCACCCATCCTGAGTAAGAAAATGCTGGGCAGCACGTGGACATGGCAGGGAATTAGTATATAACAGTTCCAGCCTTTTGCCCAGCTAATTAATGGTTTGGTTTGGGTGTTTGTTTTTATTTAAAAAGAAAGAAAGCCAAGCCATTCATTGATTTACTGCAATGTTCCCTTAGTTCTCACACCATTCTTTCTGTACTGCGTAAAGGACAATGAAGTTCCTGGAAAACTGTGGGCATCTGAGCTTGGCTATGCAGGCCATTTCACAGAAATTTTGAAGAGGTGGGACAGGAGTCTTTCAGACAAATAGAGAGGTGTTAAGGTTCTTGTTTATTCCACAAGTGGCTAATGCATGTATCTTTGCTGATCGGTCAGGAGTGAATTTTATTCTTAGCTCTGATCCTGTGAAAAGTCAACCTAGGTAAAACACTCCCCTGGCAGAATTCTAAGATTGGATTTAAACAGTCCTCTTCTGTGAGGGAGTGTCTGGACGACTAGGGTAAAACTTTGTGAGTCCTATACTCTTCGAAGGTTCATTATTATTTCTATCTACTAGTGGCCCCACTCCACCTTCACCCACAGCCCACCACCACCACTCCACTATGGTTAGGAGGCCTAGAGTGAGAAGGGGTTTCTGTGTCCTTAGGTGGGTCTGGCAGAATTGTCTACTGGACCTTTCAGTGCTCAAGGGGTGGCCAATGACCAAACGTCATACTGCCTCCACAAATTTTATTTTTTTTTAAGCTAACATAATAAGTTCCCTGCTGAGAATTTACATTTCCACCCCCATATATACTGAATCAAAATTTACATTTTAACAAGATCCCCAGGTGATTCTTATGTATAACTTCCTGGGAACTTGTTAGAAATGCAAATTCTCAGCAGGGGTTTGAACCAGAAGGAACCCGTTCGAAGACCTGGTCTGGTGCCTCAGCTAACATTGATTCCTTGCTCTATCATCCTTACCTAGAGGTTGGCTAACTTCTGCTTGAAAACTTCCAATCAGGGCGGGCTTAATGGGAGCGCAACCACTTCATTTTGCACTGTGCCCTGCAAATTATGTAGTGTTCCCGCTGCCAGTGATGAGCAACTCATTAGCTCTGGAGGCAGCCCATTCCATGTTTGGACTGCTCTGTCTCTTAGCAAGGTCATCCTTATGGTGTAAAGAAATCTGTTTCCTCCCACTGGGCTTAGCGTCAAACAGACGTAAGATAAAATTACTAGTTCTACAATTTCCTCACCATGATTTTAAAGCAAGTCATTTAACCTCTCTGAACCTCAGTTTTCTCATTGGTAAAATGGAAATGTTATTACCGTTTTTGCAGGGTATTTTTAAGGAGAGGGATAGGACACTGTACATTGTATGCAATGTAACTATTAACATGATTATTATCTCTACCATTAACACACTGAGTGCAAGCAGAAGAACGTGATACAGAACACGATGTTTCTTAAATTGGGCAAATCACTTAAGTGTCTTGTATTGTCACTATTTTTCTTACTTCCCATGCTAAGAGAACTTGAAATTAGCCCACTTATCATTTCACCCTTAAAGTCCTGTAACCAGCCTTCACAGCTGTAGTATTTTACCATAGAATTGCTTAGTGTTTTAACTGCTAACCAAAAGGTCAGCAGTTCGAATCCACCAGTCGCTCCTTGGAAATCCTATGGAGGCAGTTCTACTCTTTCCTATAGGGTTGCTATGAGTCAGAATTGACTCAATGGCAATGGGTTTGGTTTGGTTTGGTTTTTTATCTCATTTGAATATCACAGTAACTCTATGAGACAGACAGGACAGGCATTAGTGCCTTCAGTCATTGGCTCATCCAATTAGCCAATACTTACTGAGCCCCTACTATGTGCCAGGCCCTGTGCTAAGGGCTAGGGATACAGAAGTAAACAAAGTAGGTCTGGTTACTAGCCTTGTAGAGTTTATATACTAGTAGGTTTGCAGATGAGGAAACTGAATGGTGTCTAAGCCATCTGTACAAGGTCACATGGTTAGTGGCAGGTGGAGCTAGGACTAGAGCTAAGGCTTTCAGGTGCCTATTCCAGTGTGTTTTCTACTCTCCCATTCTGTCTCTTATTTCCCTGCACCCAGTGTCATACTTTCCTATAATTTCCACTTAGCTGCAAAGCATCTTAAATTTGCTATTAGACTATTCTTCCTAACCACCACTTTTAGTCTTGCCACAGCTGTTTTATTACATATAGTTCTCATTAGTCGTATGGCTCAACATCAAGTCACCCTAGTGTCCATGAGCTGTTTGTGGAGCTTGAAGGCTTCTCCGGATAACTTGCCCAGTAACTCAGAAGGAGAAGAACTAGGGGCATGTATTACTTCAGCCAGTCTCCCTGCTCCTTCCTGGGTTAGTTAACATTCCTTTGGCTGGTCAGATAACACATAACTTCCTTTCTAAAAGGCTGAAATGGCTCCCAATTGCCCATGTATGGTATCATATCCAAACACTTCTGCCGTAGTCTGGTCTCATCCGGCCTGTCTATTGAACCTTATCTCTTTATTCTCTGGTCCTCCACATGTCCACCCCAAACTTACTTCCTATCTTATGACCCGTTCGTGCATCTCATCACCTTTTTTACCTCCATCCCACAAACCTAGAAGCCCTCCTCTCTCCCCTCCACCTAAAATAAATGCTAATCAGCCTCAGTCCTGCTTCCTTTATGAAACCTTCTTTAATGGCTCCAGCTCTGAAGGATCTCTCTAATATCTGAATAGTCCTGCATCTGAGTTTTAAAAATTAATTGCCCAAGTACACGCTAGAGAGGACCTCATTTGACAGCCCTTCATTTGCAAAAGTCCTGGGGATTTTAATTGGCCTCAAGCTCAATATGAATCAATAATGGTGATGCAGTTGCAAATATATAAATAAATAGCTAGATTAGGGGTGGAATCTGAGGCTGTACTAAAAGAAATAGCAAGTCCAGATTGAGAGGAATAATGGCTCTACTGGATCATTAATTCACTCACTCATTCATTTAAAATACATTCATTTTTTTAACGTGTATATCCCTTGATTCAGAAATTCCACTTTTAAGAATCTATCCTACAGAAATACTTTGCAGCATTATTTGTCTCTACTAGGTTTTAAGATTTTCCCTTTATTCTTGATACCTGCGTTTTTACCATAATGTTTCTTGTTGTTTTGGGCCGTCAAGTAGATTCCGACTCATAGCACACTGTAGGGCAGAGTAGAACTGCCCCATAGGATTTTCTAGGCTAAAATCTTTATGGGACCACATCACCGGGTCTTTTCTCCCACGGAGCCACTAGGTGGGTTGAACCGCAGACCTTTCAGTTAGCAGCTGAGCGCTTAACCATAGTACGACCAGGGCTCCATGATGCATCTAAAAAAAACAAACAAAACCCATTGCCTTCGAGTCAATTCTGATTCACAGAGTAGAACTGCCCCATAGGGTTTCCAAGGCTGTAAATCTTTAAGGAAGTAGACTGCCACATCTTTCTCCCACCGAGTGGCTGGTGGGTTCAAGCCGCAGACCTTTTGGTTAGCAGCCAAGCGCTTAACCGCTGTGCCACCAGGGCTCCTTATGATGCATCCAGGGGATGTAAATATGTCTTTATTTATTCAGCTTAGTACTAAGTCCATGATTTCAACCTGAGGACTCATGTCTTATTCAGTTATGGAAAAATTCTCAGCCATTTCTATTTTTTCCTTCTGGAGCTTCTATTAGATGTAAGTGGAGCTTCTTATTCTCTCATCTGTGTCTCCTAATTTCTCTTTCATATTTAGCATTTTTATATCGCTGTCCTGTATTCTCTGATTACCTCAGTTCTAGTTATTATTTCACCAGTCCTGTCTTCACTTATGTCTCATTTGTACTTTAACGTCTCAATTGACTTTTGAACACTTCAGCAGAACTAGAATTAATATCTTTCAATGCTCATCCTAGTACTTTTTCCGTATTTTCTATAGTCTTCATTTCTAGTATTTCTCTTTTATATATATATACTCTTGCTTTATGTATTCTGTTCTTTTTTATCTCTTTGAACATTTTAATCATATACTATTTTAAAGTCTCTTTCGAAATTCTGTATTATCTGTAGTTCTTTGGCACTGAATTCTCCCATTTCTTGTACCTACTGATTCAAACATAGCAACGACTGTGAGGATGGTGCAGGACCAGGCACTGTTTCATTCTGTTGTACATAGGGTTGCTATGAGCTGGCACCGACTTGACAGCACCTAACAGCCACAATAACAACATTGACTCTTATTGCGATGGGTTTCCTCATGTGCTTCATAGTTTTTGCATGTGAGCTTATCTTCTGCAGGAGTTGTCTTCTGTGAGAATCCTTCTGTGAGAATTTGATTCTGAGTTGTGGAGGTGGCTGTATGGGCAATGTTTTATTTGCCTCTGCCAGAGTCCTTTATTATTTCTAGTTCTGTATGTTAGGTACTTAACCTTAGGGTTTCTGCAGTATGTTGGTAGTATGAATTTGGGTCTCATACTAGTGTATAGCTCAGGTTGAGGGTTCTAAACTTTCTATGGATGAGTTTATTTCCGTTCCATTCTAGGGCAGATGGCCTACATCCTGTTTGTGGAGAAGCAGTACAGTATAGTAGTAGTTAAGAGCATGGATCTTGGAATCAGGCTGCCCAAGTCTGAAGCCTAGATCTGCCAGTTTCTACCTGTGTGACCTTAAGCAAGTTACTTAAAATTTCTATTCACCGTTTGTAAAATGAGGATTACGATAGTACTCACCTCATGAAGTTTTTGGAGAATTAAATAAGTTAATAACGTAAAACATGTAGAATAGTGCCTGACACATAATAAGTACTAAATAAGATGTGTTATTATTATGCTTCTGACTATTTGACAAATCTGGTCCCTATTCATGGATGGGGCAGCTCTCTTCTGCTCCTTGTTTTGTGCAGGAAGCACAGTTCTAACTCAATTCCAAGTACTAGAAAGGACTTAAAACCTCAGCCTCTAAGGTATATACCTGGATTCATTATCCCTGTGAGTTGTGAAACTTCAATTCATGCTCATTGCTGCGATTTTGAGTTCACTTTTTGTTTCTGGAAGCTAGGGGTTTTTCTTTCTTACTTTTCAGGTCTACTGCATATTTTTGTGGTTATATTTTATCCAGTGTGTCTCTGTTTTGAGTTGCATTGCATGAAAAATATTAGATAACCTAAACATCCAGTGGAACCCTGGTGGTGCAGTGGTTAAGAGCTATGGCTGCTAACCAAAAGATCGGCAGTTTGAATCCACCAGCCGCTCCTTGGAAACCCTATGGGGCAGTTCTACTGTGTCCTATAGGGTTGCTATGAGTCAGAATCGACTTGACAGCAACAGGTTTGGGATTTTTTTTGTAAATGTCCAATAATAGGGGATTTCTTAAATAAATTATGGTACATTCCTGCAATGGAATACAATGCATCCATAAAAAATAATGAAGTGGTTCTGTATGCCTATATAGGCTGACATAGAAAGATAGTGCAGAGAAATATGTGTGTCTATGTTGTGTTTATATAAATTGATGCCTTTATGTACATAGAAAAAGTACTGGAAAGATGCACACCCCAAATTATTAGCATGGTTATCTCTAGCATGGATATGAAGGATAGACTTTCACTTTTACTTTGCTCTTTTTCTCTTAGTTGTAATTGTTTTACAAAGTGCAGGCATTTTTTTTCAAAATCAAATAATTTCAAATAAATATAAAAATAAATACCTCCCCTTGACTTCACCAGCCCCCAGCAAAAAAAAAAAAGAAAAAGATAACAAACATGTAATCATCATCTATTTGTCCAGAAGCTGAGACAATAATGATGAAGAAGCCTCATTCCTTGCCTTAGGAAGCTCAAGATCTTATGGGAGAAAGATATATAAACAAACACAGAATACTGCAAGAAATGTTCTTAAAGAGGTGGGGGAAGAGCTAACTTTTGCAGGGAGAAGGGCACTTGAGAAAGCTTCACAAAGGAGCTGGGGCCTGAACAAGGTGGAGTTCACCCAGGAGACAAGGGAAGGAAGGGCAGTGTAGAAGTCAGAAATCCAGTAGGGAACAGATGGCACACTCAAACAGGGTAAGTGAGTGGAGTTTGTTGAGGGACTGTTTACAACAGTGTGATCAGGATTAAGGAAAACTCACAAGGATGCACCCCCAGGGAGTCTTTACCATCCTTAGAACTGAAGGGCCAAAGGGAGGAAGTAGTTACTGGAACCCAGAGACAGTAGGTGTAGCTATAGTAGATGGCCAACCAAAAGGGTCTGTGGCTTGCAGTACATCCTTCTAGAAGGACTCAGCCAACCTGCAGAAACCTCACAGAGAGGGAGCCAGGAGAATAAATACCCAGACTTCAGTCTGCTTCAGATCTTTAATTTCCTGGTAGTGCCTCCCACTGGCCATATCCAAAAAGAAGCCAGAGGGCAAGGGAGCCAGATAATACAGTCCATAAAGGTCAGCCTCTGAGGGTATAGAACAGATGGCAAAGGGTGAAAAGTGGATCTGGAGGGGTAAATAGAGAGTACTCAGCACAAGCATTTTATGCAGAGAGACATATGGGCAAAGGAATAAGAGCAAGAAATAAGAAGCAGAAGAGTTTGGTGTGACTAAATTGTAGGGTGCATGAGGAAGATAAGGATGGGGTGATAAGAGTCCAGAAGATGTGAAAAGAGTATTGACAAACTGTTTGAGTTCCAAATTATTAGATTTGCAAACTGGCAGCCCATGAGCCAAAATTGGCATACAAAGATCTTTCATTTTAGATAGATAGATAAATACATACATACATGCATAGTGATAGAGATATTAGTTGAATGCAATCATCTTTAGACATCTGTATGGACTCCTCACAGGTCTCACCATTAGCCATGTCTCACACCTGGTCTACCTCACCTTTTTTTTTATTACCTATTATATTGGAGCCCTGGGGCCCTGGTGGCACAGTGGTTAAGAGTTCAGCTGCTAACCAGAAGGTTGGCAGTTCGAATCCACCAGCCACTCCACCCTATAGGGTCACTATGAGTCGGAATCGACTTGACAGCAACGGGCTTTGCCTTTGAAGGCATTAAAGCATGTCCAACGGGCGGCAAAGCATATGGGTTTGGAAATCATGTCAAATTAGGAAGAGTTAAAGGAAGTAAGTCATTAAACCTTGGAAAAGTGAAGACTTAGAAGGATACGATGGCTTTCTTCAAACCAACCAAAGGCTAACACAGAGCTGAAGGAGTAGATTTATTTTGTGTTGTCCGTTCATTTATTTACAAATATGTATTGAGTATCCTTTATGTACCAGGCTCTGACAGAACTGTTCCAAATGTCAGAATTAGGATGAAGGGGTATAAATTTCAGGAAGGCAGATTTAGACACAGTATAATGGCTCTTGGGAGCCTTGGTGGTACAGCAGTTAAAGCACTAGGCTGCTAACCAAAAGGTTGGTGGTTGGAACCCATCAGCAGCTCCTTAGGTGAAATATGTGGCAGTCTGCTTCCATAAAGATTTATAGCCTTGGAAACCCCATGTGGCAGTTCTACTCTGTCCTATAGCGTCACTATGAGTCTAAATCAACTTGACAGCACTGTTTTGTTTTGTTTTTAATAGTGGTTCTTAACCATGTTTGGGTCTCAGACCCCTTTGAATCTGTTAAAAGGTATAGGCCCTCCCCAGAAAGATGTACTTATGCCCATGCATACAAATATCCACATGCAATTTCAGGAGGCTGATAGATCCAGTGAAGTCCATACATGGACTCCAGTCTAGGAATCCTTAGAGAACATAACAGCCATACAATGGATAACTATGCAGCCAGTAAAAAAAAAAAAAGAAAAAGAAAAAAAAGTGGTAGACATTGAGTGATAAGAAAGGAAGGCACAAAATAATGTGTATAGTTTACAAAAAGGATTATGAAGTAGACATTGATAAAAAAGAAAGGTTCAAAATAATGTTTATAGTTTAAAAAGGATTATACACACAGAGACACAGATATGAATGCATAATATACAAGCTATCTCTAGAAAATTACACAAGAAACTGCCAAAAGAGGTTGCCTCCAGGAGTGGAGCTTGGTGGCTGGGCGACAGAGGTGAGATCTTGGCTTTACTTTGAATGAGATGAGATGCCTCTGGCAGGTTTTAGCAGAGAAGTAAGTGACATGTCCTGACCTATGTTTCTAAAAAAAATAAGAAAAAATAAGGGTGACTTAGAATAGGGTGGTAGCAGTGGAGGTGGGGACATATGCTTTTTACTGCTTCTCCCTTGAACATTTGGCATTTTGTATCATGTACATCTAATACCTATTAAAAAATATTACATATGAAAAAGGACCCTTGGCAAACATATTTCTAGGAATTAAATACCTCCCATTATGGAACATTTTGTTTTATAATGTATGGAGCTCCCTGAAAGTCCTCATGCAAAGACTAAATGGCCACCTGCCAGGAATGTGGTGTCAAGGATTCCTGCACTGGGAGGAGATTTGCTTTAGATGATGAGTGAGATCTCTTCCCACTTTAAGATGCCAGGAGTCTAATAACTCCTATTGCACTTATCATTACTTCATTAACTTGACAGGTATTTACTGAGCACCTGTTATGTGCCAGGCACTGTGTTTGGTACTGGGGATGTAACAGTAAACAAAATAAAATTCCTGTCTTCCTGAAGCTTATACATTCTAGTGGGCGGAGAGAGATAATAAACAGACAAGTAAATATTAATATGTCAGAAAATGATATATGCTTGGAGAAAAATAAAGCAGGGTAAAGTTGATAAGAAAGCATGCAGGAGGCTGCAATTTTTAAATAGGGTGACCAAGAAAATATCACTGATAAGGTGTCATTTGTGTAGACACCTGAGGGAAGTGAGTGAGTAAGCCTGTCACTCTAGGTGGAAAAAACATTGCAGTTAGAGGGAACAGCAAAGGCCCTTTGGCAGTTTGTTTGGTGTGTCTGAGGAACAGCAAGAGGCCGTATGGCTGGAGCTGAGTCATCAAGGGGGAAAATGTAGGTGTAGGAGATGAGATCAGAGAGGTAATGGAGAGGGGAGAAGATCATGCAGACTCTTGTAGGTCATTCTAAGGACTTTGGATTTTACTGTGGAAAAAAAAGCAATGGGAGGGTTTTGAGCAGATCATGACATTGTCTGATTTACATGTTTAATGGATTTTGCAATGATCCAAGTAAGAAATGACACTGGCTTGGACTACGGGGATAGCAGTGGAGACGGTGAAAAGTAGTCAGATTTTAAATATATTTTTAAAGATTCAGGTGAGAGTACTACTGATGGATTGGATGTAGGGTGTGAGAGAAAAAGAGGAGTCAAGGAAGACTCCAAGGCTTTGGTCTGAGCAACCAAAAGAATGGGTAAAGAAGACTATAGGTGAAGCAGCGTTAAGGAAGAAAGTCACTTTGGTTTTGGAGAATTGTGAGTTGAGATGACAATTAGATAGTCTAGCTGTCAGAGAGATGAGGAGGACCCTGTAAAGGATACTAAGAAAGAGTAGCCATTGAAGTAGGAGGAGAACCAAGAATGTGTGATGTCCTAGAAGCCACGTGAAAAAAACTGTTTCAAGGAGAGAGTGATCAACAGTGTCAAATGCTGCTGTTGGGTCAAATAAAATGAGAACAGAACAATAATCATTGGATTTAACTCTAAGGAGACATTGTTGACCTGGATATGAATCATTTTGGTGGAGTGGTTGTGGCAAAAGCCTGACTGGCGAGGGTTCAAGAGAGAGTGGGAAGAGAGAAATTGGAGCTAATGAGTATAGACAACTATTTTGAGAATTCTTGCTATGAGAAGAAGGAAATAGAGCTGAAACTGGAGTGAAGAGAATTTTTTTTTAAACATTAAAACCAAAACCAAACCCGTTGCCATCGAGTCGATTCCGACTCATAGTGACCCTATAGGACAGAGTAGAACTGCCCCATAGCGTTTCCAAGGAGCCGCTAGTGGAGTCAAACTGCCGACGTTTTGATTAGCTCTTAACCACTGCACCACCAGGGCTCCTTTTTTTTTTTTTTTTATTTTGCTTTAGGTGAAAGTCTACAGCCAAGTTAATTTCTCATCCAAAAATTTATACACATATTGTCTTCTGACATTAATTCCCACAATGTAACAACACACTCCCCCTTTCCACCCTGGGTTCCCCGTGTCCACTCGACCAGTTCCTGTCCCTTCCTGCTTTCTCATCCTGCCTCTGGACAGGAGCCGACCAGGGCTCCTTTTAAACACTAGAGACGTTGATTTGTTGATAGAAAAATTGCTGATGTGGGACAGGGAGGGGAAAACGGCTTGATAGATGACCTTGAGTAAGCAAGAATGGACAGGATCTAGTTCACAAGTGGAGGGGTTGGCATTGGATCGAAGCACTGACAGTTCATTCATAGTGACAAGAGGGAAGGTGGACACAGATGCAAATAGGTTGGTAGATATGATGGTGGGAGTCTGTAGACGTTCTCTTCTGAAAGCTTCTCTTTTGTCAATGAAATAGAAGCGAGGTCAGCAGCTGAGAAGGATGGGGGAAGAGGTGTTGGAAGTTTGGGGAGAGGGAGGATGTAAGACAAATCACCCAGGAGAACAAGAGAATGAATGAATGAAGGAAATGCAGTGAAACTTCAGGGCAGCACTAGGGGCCCACTTGAGGTTACTGGTCATGAATCTAAAGGGAGACTAGTCAGCATGGTTATAAATTTTTATTCAATCTTGTTCAACTACTGAGACAGATTTGAAATAAACAGTTGGATTTAACCAGGGTTGGGCATGTATCATTGAAGAATGATGAAGACAGAGAGAGGCAAGTGAGGCTAGGGTGTATGCAAAAGGGTGATTATAATAATGGACATGGAATCTAAGCTGGGCAAGGAAGAAAATGAGGACACGAGAGGACTGAGAGATGGTACTCCACAGTTCAGCACATAATCGTTCTCTTGTTACTTTTGTCATGTAAGGGATAAAGAATGTCCATTCCTTTCAGCAAGCAGTGTTCTCATAATTGTGTTCCTCAGAGCCATTAGTCCCTCACCACCATCGTTCTGACTAAACCAGTTGTCATCGAGTCATTTCTGACTCATGGTAACTCTATGTGTGTCAGAGTAGAACTGTGCCTTGCAGCCCTTTTCAATGGCTGTTTTTTCAGAAGCAGATCACCAGGCCTTTCTTCCAAGGCGCCCCTGGGTGGACTCGAACCTCCGACCTTCTGTTTAGCATCCCAGAGCATTAATAGTTGGTACCACCCAAGGACTCCTCCTTATGAGTGAGATCGTGTAAATTTAGAAAACCCTGTGTACACCAGCCCCCAGCCCCCTCTTAGAGATTCACATTTGCCTGTTAGCATATTAAGGACTGAATATTCCTGCAGTTGGGAAACCTGGTTCACGTTGATTAATCCAGTGGTTCACAACTTTGCTTGTTCATGGAGCTCTTTTTTTATATAATACCTATCAACATCCATCCTCAGGGATTAGTACTCCATGGAACATAGTTGGAGAAGTACAAGCTTAGTAAGCATGTTGGGAAGTAGAAGCTGAGTTTTAAGCCGAAGTCTTTGCCAGGTTAGAGCCACTGCAGCCTTGCTCCAAGGCAGTATGAGTGGCAGGAACCCACCCCTCCCCAGGATAATCTCAGTATGCTGTAGCTGAGTCAGCCCTCAGAGGTTTTGGTTCTATCCAGTTCCTCTAAAGCCATATAAACCCAATATTGTTAATACAGCTGATTCCCTAATTTTCATTCAGCTCTCTGATGTTATATTTTCAATAATTCAAGAGATTATTGTGACAATGTAATGGAAGATAACATCATGAACATTTATTAACCATTTTCTGTGCATCCTGCACTATGCTTGGCACTTTGCATATATTATCCTACTCTTCACGACACTACTGTGGAATGTATAAATTATTAGAAAACATCAAGGAAGATCATCAGCAACTTGTGTTCTCTTGAAACTTGTTGCCTGAAGAAGGGAAATAGGTTTAGTCTGTAACAAGCAATGTGTTTCTTAAAAACAGATTTGAAGCCCTAGGAACATTCATAGAATCAGATGTTGGAGTGAAAGGGACCTTAGAGATCAATTTAAGATATTAGGGAGAGGTTATTGCAGTCTCCTCACAAGTTATTATATAAATTGTCTCAGGAGACAGGGCTTAAGAAATCTTCTTGCCATAACTGCCTTTGCTTTGATTTAAATCAGGCCATATAAAATGATACTGTCACATGAACTAAAGCCTGCAGATCATGCTGCAAGAATGCAATACTGTAATTGGTTATTGGCTGAAACTGCAAATGAACATTTGGAGTTTAATCTGTGTTTCAATATTGTGGAAGCCTGATTTCACCAGAATGCGAGCTCTCAAACTTGAATGTATATTATAACCACTCTAGGTACTTGTTTTAAAATGCAGATTCCTGGACCCCACCTTGAAAGATTCTAGTTAAGTAGGGCCTGGTATAAAGACAAGGAAATGGACATTTTTAACAAGCTCCTTGGGTAGCACTCAGTGATCCACCACTGTAGGTGGTCCATAGACTGCTACAATCTGAGAAACCCACCCCTAGGGATATTCCCTTCATAATCAAAGTGTGAGCAGGCCAGTGTCAACTGGTCAGTTGGAGCAGTTGCCCAGCAAAGAGACTGATTTAGAGGCACAGGAAGTCCCTACTGTTTCTAGACTTTTGTTGTTCTTCAGAATCCTTGCACTAATGTGATAATGAGCCGTTAGAGACATCTCATTCCCTGTAACTTGATGGTGGGGGATGAGGCTCAGACACAAACATAATAGATGTTATGAGAAATCTTTCTGGGACATACCATCAAGGTGGACACAAAATTCCTCAGGCAGGCTCTTAAGTGATTAGAATTTCTTCTGTACACTCAGCAGTTTGTGGTATGCCATTATATTAGGGATACTTATATAGTAAAGAAACAAGAAGGGCTGGTAGGTTGCGGGATGGCTATATCCTGAAAGGATCTTGGTCCTTATCCAGGATCCAATCCTCAGCTTTGCAGATTCCAAAACTCAATTTTGTCAGTTTTAACGAGAGACTGATCAGGCTCTGGGGGACAAATTTCACACAATCTAAACTCTTATGGCAATGCTTTAGAAACCACGATGCCAATTTATTAATTCATTCTGATAATTAGCTACAAAGCAATCCATGTTAATCAGTACATCCTCTTCTCAGTAGGAAATGTACTTAGGAAACCAAATAAAGACAAAAGGTTGTTTGGTGGAGGCAGCATTGTTAAACAAAAAGAGCCAGAGTTTTGGAGTCAGATAGATTTAGGCTTGTCTTAGTTATCTAGTTCTGCTACAACAGAAATGCCACAAGTTGATGGCTTTAACAAAGAGAAATTTATTCTCTCACAGTCTAGGAGGCTAGAAGTCTGAATTCAGGGTGCCAGTTCCAGCTGAAGGCTTTCTCTCTCTGTCAGCTCTGGGGGAAGGTCCTTGTCATCAATCTTCCTCTGGTCTAGGAGCTTCTCAGCGCAGGAACCCTGGGTCCAAAAGACGTTCTAGTCTCCTGACTCTTGTTTCTTGGTGGTACGAGGTCCCCTGTCTCTCTGCTCACTTCTCTCTTTCATATCTCAAAAGAGATTGGCTTAAGACACAATCTAATCTTGTAGATTGAGTCCTGCCTCATTAACATAACTGCCACTAATCTCATCTCATTAACATCATAGAGATAGGATTTACAACACATAGGAAAATCATATCAGATGACAAAATGGTGAACAACCATACAATCACGTAATACGAGGAATCATGGCCTAGCCAAGTTGACACACACAATTTTTGGGGGACACAATTCAGTCCATAACATCTTGCCCACTTACAGTGGGTTAAATGGTGTCCTCCCAAAAGATATGTCCACCTGAAACCTCAAAATGTGATCTTATTTGGAAATAAGGGTCTTTGCAGATGTAATTAAGGTAAGGATCTCAAGATGAGATCATCCTGGATTAGAGTGGCTCCTAAATTCAGTGACAAGTATCCTTATAAGAGACAGAAAAGACACAGACGCAGGGTAAAAAGGCCATGTGAAGAGAAGGCAGAGATTGGAGTTATGCTGCTACAAACCAAGCAAGGCCTGGAGCTACTAGAAGCTGGAAGAGACAAGGAAACACTCTCCCTTAGAGCCTTCAGATAGAGTGTGGCCTTGCCAATACCTTGATTTCAGACTTCTGTTCTGCAGAACTGTGAGAGAATAAATTTCTGTTGTTTGAAGCCACCAAATTTGTTGTTATTTATTATGACAGCCTTAGAAAATGAATACAACACTCATGTAGTTGTATAGGCTTAGGTAAGTCACATAGCCTCTCTGAGCCTCAGTTCCCTCATCTGAAAATGGGGCTAATAGTACAACCTATCTCATAACATCTCATAACATTGTTGTGAGGTATGAATGAGAACATTTATGCAAAATGCTTGGCATTATATGGTGGCTGTTGTTATTGGTGAATGAAGAGGTAGTACAGGGTATGTAATGATCTGAAGAGATGAAGTCATGTAATTTATAGAGCCTGATGCAACTACCCATCCTATCAGAAAGACAATGAAGTAGGGCAGGGCACAGAGGAAGAGAAACAATTTTTCTTTCTAATTATTTTTATTTTTGTTTCTCTTAATGGTCAAACAACTCTGCACAAGTCACAATATCATGAACTCCTCCTTAATTGCAATGGACTTTCCCAACCATAGCATTTCCAAGTCTACAGTATTATTTTTTACTGATTACATTTCAGAGCATTGCTTCTTAATGACATATAGGGAGGTCCCTTAATCTTACCAGTAAGCAATTTTGTGTGGGCAGTCAATCTCGTTTCTGTTGTTGTTAGGTGCCATTGAGTTGGTTCCGACTCATAGTGACCCTATGCACAACAGAATGAAGCACTGCCTGATCCTGCACCATCGTCACAATCATTGTTAGACTTGAGCCCATTGTTGCAGCCACTGTGTCAATCCATCTCCTTGAGGGTCTTCCTCTTTTTTACTCACCCTCTACTTTACCAAGCATGATGTCCTTCTCCAGGGACCAGGCCCTCCTGATAACATGTCCAAAGTAAGTGAGACGAAGTCTCACCATCCTCACTTCTAAGGAGCATTCTGGCTGTACTTCTAAGACAGACTTGTTCGTTCTTCTGACCGTCCATGGTATATTCAATATTCTTCACCAACACCATAATTGAAATGCATAAATTCTTCTTCAGTTTTCCTTGTTCATTGTCCAGCTTTCACATGCGTATGAGGTGATTGAAAACACCATGGCTTGGGTCAGGCGCACCTTAGTCCTCAAAGTGACATCTTTGCTTTTGAACACTTTAAAAACAGGTCTTTTGCAGCAGATTTGTCCAATGCAATATGCTGTTTGATCTCATTTCTACAGTGGGCAATTTTCTTGTCAGTTTAAGTTCCTGAGAGTGGGATTTTTCTAGCCTATTGGTTTACCTTGACTCTAAAGTTGGAGGCCCTACTCCCTTTCAGTCTGTGGCCTTCAGTCCCTGTGAATTCATAGTGCTATGTCCACTTAATCGTCAACCTGTCCTTAAACAAAGAATTCCTTGGTTTCTACATCTGACAGACGCCACTCCACCCACACAGCCCCAGTCAGTGTCACCTCTCAGAGGTCGGAAAGATAGTACCTTATTCAGTTTTGCAGGTAGTGCCTAGCACACTGCATAGAATATGGTAAATATTTGTTGAAGTGGTAGAAAACAATGAAGAAATATTGACTCTGGAGTCAGGCAGACCTGGACTCAAACCCTAGCTCCCCTTTCTGCTAGCTGTGGGTCCTTGAGCAAATTATGTCAGCTTTCTGTACCTCAGTTCCTTCATCTGTAAAATGATGATAATAATAGTACCGCTATCCCAGGTGTTTTATAAGAATTAAATGAGTTAATATAGCACAGTACCACATACATAGTGAATGCTCGGCAAACGTTAGCAATTATTTGAAGAACTACATGAAATAATAAATTAATGTGAATTTTCAATAGAAAGGTATATAACTCCAGGAAACCTTTAATGACCATAAATGTCCAGGGAAGGATGAGAGAACAGTCCATAAGTACTGATGAATACTTCATTTACCATATCTCTTACCACGTGATTCCTGCTGTTGGGAGAACTTCAAAGCTTAAGTCTATCAGAATAAACCATTCACAGCAAAATGCATGGAAGAAAAATAACGTTTCATATCATAACAGTAACAGTTGCTCAACTTCAGAGAGTACTTCAAAATATGATGAAGTGTTGAAAAGTGGAGAGTTGTCAATAGAAGCTATTGCTAGCAGTTGTTTTAAATTAATTAAAAATTCTGATTTTGGTGTTCTGGTTTTAGTGCAGAATATTGAGTTATTATTGTCATTAGAGAGGCTGAGTCAGGAGGATTGAACAGACAAATGACTGAACATTAAAGGAAGTCAGATGAAATTTCACACATCAGGAGAGTTGCACAGGCAATGAAAGCAACTTTTACTTCATAAGACATGTTTAAGTGATAGTGTAGAGATGAGGGGGAAGGGAGGAAGGAGAACTGATATGCTGCAAACCTAGCCCAAAGCAGCTCTTACTCAAGATTCTGCTCTATCAATGGTTGTATTATAATTCTCCTTATTCCCCAGTCCTCCACTGGTTCATTCATTCAACAAAAATATATTGTCTACTATGTGTCTGCCAGGCACTGTTCTACATGTTGAGGACACAGCAGTAAACAAAAATACTTGCCCTCCTGAAACTTACATTTTAGTAGCAGTCAGCAAACTCTGGCCCATGGGCCAAATCTGGCCTGCCACCTGTTGTGGCAAATACAGTTTTATTGGAACAGAGCCATATTCATTCATTTATGTATCATTTATGGCTGCTTTTGTGAAACAACAATGGAGTTGAGTAGTTGCAAAAGAGGCCATATGGCCTGCAAAGCCTAAAATATTTACTATCTGGCCCTTTACAGAAAAAATTTGCTGACCCCTGTTCTGGGAGGAGACAAACAATGAACAAATGAATAGATAAACATGTCAAGTGGTGTTAAAACCCATCAATTAAAATAAAATAAGGAAGGAAGACAGGGAATGGGAGGGGGGTTCTTTTTTAAAACACAGCAGGCAGGGAAGATCTCACTGAGTAGGAGACATTAGATTCAATACCTAAAGGAGGTGAGGGAGTAAGTTATGCAAATATCTGGGCTGTATGCAGCATTGTGGGCCATTGTAAGGATTTTTGTTTTTACTATGTGTGAGATACTAAGCCATTGAAGAGATTTTGAGCAGAGGAATCACAAGATCTGACTATTGTATTAATAAGATTAGTCTGACCTTCAAACCAATGAGGGAATAGACTAGGGGTTGGGGCAAGGAAGCAGCAAGGAGAACAGTTGGGAAGCTAGTACTATAATCCCGGAGATAAATCATTATGACTTGAACCAGGGTAATAGCAGTGGAGGGGAGGAAACGTGGTCAGATTCTAGATATATTTTGATGGTAGAACCAACAAGATTTGCTGATAGGATGTGAGAGAAAAAGAATCAAAGATGATTCCAAGGTTTGCCTGAGTAACAGAAAGAATAACATTACTATTTAGTGAGACGAGGAATACTGTGAGGAGCAGGTTTGGCAAGTGGAGCTGGCTTTGGTGGGGATTTAGGGTGGAGAAATCAAGAGTTCAGTTTTGGACATGCTAAGTTTGAGATGCTTATTCGGCATCCAAGTTGATATGTTAAGTAGGCAGTTGGATATAAAAGTATGTAAAGGTCCAGGCTGGAGATACAAATTTGAAGTCATTGCATATAGATAGTACTTTAAGCCATGAGAATGGAAGAATCACCAAGAAAACAGAGAACAGAAGAGATCTAAGGCTTGAAGCCTTCTTCTACCTTTCAACCCTCAATTTAGCCCATAACTAAGTCCTATCAATTCTTTCTTTATAATGTCTCCCAGTCCAATATTTTCTATTCATTCTCACTGCTCATCTTGTCTCACCTGGCCTTCCGCAATAGCCTCTTACCTGGTTTCCTTGACTCTAAATTTCAATGCAAAATTCATCATCTTTTACATCCCTCCCCTCTCCAAAAAACTTGCTCCTTTCCATGGGTTTCTCATTTTAGAGAATGGCATCTATTCATACCATGTGCTCAAGTTTGAAACCTGGAAATCATCCTTGTCTCCTCCCTTTCTTCTACTCTCCATATGCAATCCATTACCAAACCCTGCCAATTTTACCTCCAAAATACAACTCAATTCTGCCCACTTTTCTCTGTCTCCATTGCCATCACTCAAAAATGTAATAGCCTGCTAACTACTTTCCTTCCCTCCAATCTATCCTCTTTACTGATGTCAGTGGGATCCTTCTAAAACAATGCTGTGTGCACTTCACCTACCTATTTTGTAGGTCTACAGAATAAAATTCAAAGACCCTTCATCATTTGGCCATAACCTTTCTCTTCAATGGTATCTGCCACGGCTCTTCTGGAAATCCCCTCCATTTCATCCACTGCAGTCTTATCAGTGGTCTTTAAGCCCACTGTGACCACAGTGTGCCCCAATACCTTAGTGCAGACCTTCCCAAGTGTGTGTATGAGGCTATGAATTTCCCAGTCAGCTGAGCCCAGAGACAGTGGAACTCCTAGTTTGCTTGCCTCTGGGCTGCCATCTGCTTCTTCCATCCAGTGTGCTTTATAAATACTATGGTTTTTTTCTGTGTACCATGACATGATAAAGGTTGGGAAGCACTGCCTTAGTGCACACCATTCCCCCAGCCTGGGATGTGCTGCTCTATCCTAGTCTCTAAGTTCTAAGTGTCCTTCTATGCCAAACTCAAGACTTACCTTCTTGATAAAGCTGTCTTTGACTCTGCATACCCAGCCTCTGAATTCCTGTATGACCTGACTAGACCACTCGAGTGGTAGTTAGTATATGTAACTTTGTGTTGTTATTCAAATTTTATGATGAGATCCTACCTCAGTAATGTTGTCAGCTCCTTAAGAGCAAGGATTTTTATACCTACATTCCTTCCCATCCAGTGCCTTAGCATACAATGTACAATACAATACATTGTTATGATATGAATGAATGAACAAATAGATGAATGAATTTGTAAATTACATCAGATGGTACAATAGAAAAGAACATTGGATTAAGAGTCAGCGAGCCTGGTTTCTAGTCCAATTTGCCACAGATGGTTGTGCAAGACATTAGGCAAATTGCTTGTCTTCGTTTCCTCATTGGTAAAAGAGGAACAATACTTTTCCACCCTCACTTCCCAAGTTGAGATGGGACAATTTATATAAAAAGTATTTGGCAAGTGAAGGACATGTTGTTCATGAGTAATGCCAATCTAAGCAGTGTGGAGGATGAAGAAGGAGCACAAGGACACTGAGGAAAACTCTGGGGAAGTCACTGGTAGAGAAAAAACCTTTGAGATAGGGGAAATTTGCTGTCAAAGTAGACTTGTCCAGGAATGGTTGAAAAAAGGATGGCAAGCACAAGAGAAACAAAAATCATTTTTCTGTTGAGAGGCAGTTTAACATGGACACTAGAGCCAGATTGCCTAGGTTCAAAGTCTGGTTCTGGTATTTCCCACCTGTGCAACCTTGGACAAGTTACTTAACATCTCTGAGCTTTAGTCTATTCATCTGTAATATGCAGATAATAATAGTACCTTTTTTTCGGAGAGTTATTGTAAAGTACTTAGATACGTACAGATCAGTGCCTGGCATGTGGAGCATTAAAGAAGGGCTTGTTAAATAAAACAATGGCTTTGCTGCTCCTTGCCAAGTGGTCCTTCAACTACAATGGCTAGAACTTCCTCCTTGGGCCCAAAGCAGTGCCCACACAAGCTCTGAGTTGCATCCCAGTAGGTATGTCTCCTTTCCAGGTTCCAAACCCCAGTTCTCTGAGCCTGGCCTATCTTACTGCTCATAGGACACTCGCTACTATTATTAGGTTTCCAGCCTAAAAAGTTTCTTCTTGATCCTTCAGCCTTTTTCAAAGCCCACTAGATTTTATTGTGAGGACAGAAAGGGGTGGATTCCCTGAGCTCCTCAAAGTAAATAGAGGCACATAGCCTAGTCTTTAAGAGCTATGGCTTTGCAATCAGGCAAAAGTGAGTTGGGCTCTGCAAATGTCTAAGTGCATGACCTTGGAGAAATCAACCTCTCTGAGCCTCAGTTTGCTTGTCTGTAAAATGAGGCCTCAAAAGTGGTTGTCAGGATCAAATGAAAAAATTGACATGAAGCATTTAATACAGGGCCTGGCATGTGGTAAGCACTCAAAATGTGTTAGCTCTTATCATTAATAATTTCTAGGACTCTGGGTCTCCATTTTTCCCAACTCTAGAATGTAATTTAATAGCTCTATAGCTCCCATCCACTATTGCTGTCATCTCAACTTGTCCCTTCCAACCTAAAAAAAAAAAAAAATTCTTGGAGCCAATAAATTGAGAACACTTTCTCTGCATTTTATCCTCCATTTGAGGTTTATTCCCAGTTCAAAAGAATTACCAAAAAAAAAAAAGAACCAGCACGTCTAAGAAAGACACAGGTTTCAATACGTCTGCAAATGCCTCAAAGGCAGTAGAGTGCTGTCAGCCTAGAGTGGGCATCACAATCACCTATTTTTTTTATTTTTAATGTCATTAAATATATTCTTCTTGTAAAATGACAAAGAAATTTTTTTCCCAAATGGTCATACTTGCATTTACCTTAGAAACAATTCTCCTATTGAAACAAATCTCCAGTCGGGAGAGAGAGGGCCAGGCAAGTAAGTCTTACAAAAGTTTTCTAAGTGAGTCTGGTGAGAACCCCTGCTCTCAGAAAGGGACTGGGAGGTTAGTTTGGAGGAAGAGGTCAGGGCTGCCCCTTGAGAAGAAATCCAAGAAGGGCAGGTATAATCACTCTGCCTCCTACACAGAGTGAGCGTGGAGAAACAGGCTCTGCACCCACTGGGGGAGAGCTTAATGTTCTCTCCTCCTTGCATTAGTCACAGAGGACTTCCCTTCTACAGTTATGCAGGCATCATTCTTTATACACCAATTGGAGAATCATACCCAGTGAAAATACAAGATTTGGGTCATGCTTTGAAAATGAAATAATATTTGATGATAAGCCCTGGTGGCACAACGATTAAGCCCTCAGCTGTTAACTGAAAGGTTGGAGGTTCAAACCCCCTATCATCTCCTGGAGAAAAGACCTGGAGATCTGCTTCCATAAAGATTACAGCCTAGAAAACCCTATGGGGCAGTTCTACTCTGTCACATGGGGTTGCTATGAGTCAGAATTGACTGCACAGCACCCAACAACAACAGTGATCAAATACTATTTAATGTCTAAAGCAAGGAGAATGATTGGCAAATTAATTATTTTGGTTTACACTTCTGTTCCCAAAGCTAATTGTTTGCTGGCAAAAACTGTTTGGCTTTGATTATGATCATTAATGAGTGTGCTTGCATTTCACATTAGGAATCAGTTTTTCAAATGACTCTAATCAGCTAAATAAAAACTTAAATAATTGGGAAAATAATAGTGTAAATAAAACCACAATTTATGAAGTTGTTACTTTTTCTTCCTTGCTGGATGTATTAGCCAACAGTTGCTCTAAAATATATTGGATGCAACTAAATTACTTTGAAGGTTGATCAAAAACTTAGATTTTTTTCCCATGTAGTATCTCAAACATTTTAAATAAATTTTCGTTTATATCTTTCAAAAATAAATAGAATGCCAAATTTCATATATGCATGTGATCTGCACATTCCTAAATACTCAATTCTCATTTTTCTAGTAGCATAATTCTTACAAATGTATTATAGTCAAAGAAATGAAGACTTTTGAAAACCAATACTTAAAAAAAGAAATATTAAAATAATTGAGCTTTTGATTTCAATATTTCAATGTAAGGAAGCAAAATTTATAATTTAGTAGTTAGGCATACAGACTCAAAAATCAAGTAGAACTGATTCAGCTTTCCTCCCTACCTCTTGCCAGCTTGTGACCTTCGGCAAATTACTTTATTTCTCTGAGCTTCCATTTTCTTCTGCAAAATAAAGATAATAACACTACCGATAAGCAGTCCATGGGTGGCACAAATGGTTAAGCGGTCGACTACTAACCAAAAGGTTGGTGGTTCTAAACCCACCCAGAAGCACCTCAGAAGACAGGCCTGGTGATCTACTCCCGAAAGGTCACACACAGCCTTGAAAACCCTATGGAGCAGTTCTACTCTGCACACATGGGGTCACCATGAGTCAGAATTGACTCAACTGTAACTAGCAAACAATGTCATAGGGTTGTTGTGAAGATTAAATGAGAAAATATATATGTGTGTATACACACACACAATTTTTTTTAAAGTGTCTGGCACATAGTAAGTGTTCCATAAATGTTACAAGCTTGTGTTATTATTTCTACTAGAATATAAGCTTCATGGTGGCAGGGTTTTTTTTTGTGTGTGTTTTCCATCGTGTTCTCTGTTAGATTTCCAGGGCCTAACATAATGAGAAGGAGCCCTGGTGTTGCAGTGGTTTGGCACTCAGCTACTAACCTAAAGGTCGGCTGTTCCAAGCCACCAGTCGCTCTTCAGGAGAAAAACATGGCAGTCTGCTCTGGTAAAGATTACAACATTGGAAACCCTGTGGAGCAGTTCTACTCTGTCCCATAGGGTCGCTATGAGTCAGAATCGACTCCATGGTAACAGGTTTAACATAATGAGTGCTCTATAAATACTTGTTGAGTTAATTAATTTATGTGACAGCTATCTGAAATCTAAGCTAGCTGCTTACTATTGTGCCACTGGTTCTAATCACACTTGTTAGGTACACGAGTTACTCAAAGAAAAATTTTTTATAACAGCTTTATTGAGATATAATTCACATACCATATAATTCACCTATTAAAGTATATCATTAAATGGTGTTTAAAGTATTCACAGAATTATGCAACCATACCACAATTTTAGAACATTTTCATCACTCCCAAAAGAAAGCCTGTACCCTTTAGCCATCACCCCCAATTCTTCCTTTCCCTTCTACCTATTCCTAAGCAACCACTAATCTACTTTCTGTCTCTGTCTCTATAATTTGCTTCTTCTGGACATTTCATATACTGTATTTTTATGCAAATAACACGCACATTATACTTTTTTTTGCCAACTGCACGACTCCCCATTTTCGTAAGTGTGCAAGGCCTTGCGTTATATGTGCAGGAGCGTTATTTATGTGGGCACATTATTTGTGAAAATATACAGTAGAAGGAATCATACAATATGTGATATTTTGTGTCTGGTTTCTTTCACTTAGCATAATGTTTTTGAGCTTCATTCATGTTGTAACATGTATCAGTACTTCTTTTTTGGCTGAATAGTATTCCGTTGTATGGATATACCATGCTTTAGCCATTCATCAGTTGGTGGAAATTTGGGTTGTTTCCACTGGTTAGCTATTATGAATAATGCTGCTATGAACATTTGTGTACAAGTTTTTGTATGGATATATGCTTTCATTGCTTTGGGGTATATACCAAATCAAATCAAATTCATTGCCATCGAGTCAATTCCAACTCAGAGCAACCCTATAGGACAGAGTAGAACTGCCCCGTAGGGTTTCTAAAAAGCAGCTGGTGGATTCGAACTGCCGACCTTTTGGTTAGCAGCCAAACCCTTAGCTACTGCGCCACCAGGGCTCCGGGGTATATACAAAAGGGTGGAATTGCTGGATCATATGGTAACTCTATGTTAACCTTTTGCGGAACTGCCAGACTGCTTTCCAAAGTTGCTGAACCATTTTACATTTCCTCCATATCATCTCCAACACTTGTTAGAGTGTTCTAGCCATTCTAGTGGGTGTGAGGTGCTATCTCATTGTGGTTTTGATTCACATTTCCATCATGGCTAATGATGTAGAGCATCTTTTCATGTTTGTTGACCATTTGTATATCTTCTTTGCAAAGATGTCTGTTCAGATCCCTTGCCCACTTTTCAGTCGGGTTCTATGTCTCTTAATTATCTAGTTACAGGAGTTCTTTAAAAAATATATTCTAGATACTAATCCCTTATCAGACATATGACTTGCAAATATTTTCTCCCATCCCATGGGTTTTCTTTTCACTCTCTTGATAATGTCCTTTGAAACCTGAAATTTTTTAATTTTGACAAACTCCAATTTATTTATTTATTTAGGTTGTTAAATGTTTTTGGTATCACATTTAAGAAACCATTGTCTAATCCAAGGTCAGGAAGATTTGTGCCTGTTTTCTTAGAAGACTTTTGTACTTTTGGAGTTTACATTTAGGCCTTCAAATATTTTAAGTTAATTTTGGTATATAGTGTGAGATAAGGATCCAACTTCTTTCTTTTGTGTGTGGATATCCAGTTGTTCTAGCACCGGTTGTTGAAGAGACTATTCTTTCTTCGTTGAACAGTCTTGGCACCTTGTCAAAAATCAATAGACAATTAAATAAATTATGATTTATTTCTGGACTCTCAATTCCATTCCATTGATCTATATGTCCATCCTTCTGCCAGTACTATACTGTCTTAATTACTGTCACGTTGTAGCAAAATTTGAAATCGAGGAGAGTGAGTCCTCCAAATTTGTTCTTCTGTTTCAAGATTGTTTTGGCTATTCATGGTCCCTTTCAATTCCATGAATTTTAGGATGAGTTCGTTGAGATTTTGCATTGAATCTGTAAAGTGTTTTGTGGAGTATTGCCATCTTAATACTACTAAGTCTTCCAATCCATGAATACAAGATGTCTTTCCATTTATTTAGGTCTTTAATTTCTTTCGTCAATGTTTTTTAGTTTTAAGTGTACAAGTCTTGTACCTCCTTGGCTAAATTTATTCCCAAGTATTTTATTCTTTTTTACACTATGGTAAATGGAATTGGTTTCTTAATTTTATTTTTGGCTTGCTCATTGCTACTGTATAGAAATCCAATTGATTTTCATATAATGTTTTATCCTGCAAACTTCCTGAACTCATTTATTAGTTCTAATAGTTTTTTAGTGGATTCCTTAGGATTTTCTGTATATAAGATCATGCCATCTGCAAACACAGATAGTTTTACTTCTTCCTTTCTAATTTGGATGTCTTTTCTTTTTCTTGCCTAATTGCTCAGGCTAGGGCTTCCAGTATAATGCTGAATAGCAGCAGTGAATGTAGGCATCCTTGTCTTGTTCCTGATCTTAGTGGGAAAGCTTTCAATCTGTCACCATTAAATGTGACGCCAGCTGTAGGTTTTTGTAGATGCCCTTTATCAAGGTGAGTAACAAGGTGAAATTTTTTGAAACTGGAAGGTCTTCAACAATAATGGAAACCTCTGGCCCATTTGTATTTTCTCTCTTTTGGTACAGTACAATTCTTCTATTTCATATTCTCAAAAGAGGATGAGAATGACTAAGGGACAGTTGTATACCATATTCTGGTTTTCAAACTGGGAATATTTCACTTCAGAGGGAAGTTTTTGAAATACAGCTCACTGAGAATTGTACAGATGCTTAAGAATTAGCCTGTAATATATAAGATAACAGGCTTCCTTTGAGCCATAACTTTATTTAGTCTGACTAAGTCTGGGTTCTGCCAACAACACCTCATCTTTTCCTTAATCTCCTTGCTGTGAGAATGGGAATGAGAGAAGAGAGTAGAAGACTCTTTTATACATGATACCTAGAGAAGCAGAAGAAGTGGCATAGATATTAAGACTGCCTGGGTTCAAATACTTGCTCTGCCACTTACACATCATGACCTTTGTCAAGTTATATAATCTGTATGCATCTCAGTTTCCTCATCTGCAGAATGGGGATGATGAAAACAACGATGATGATACCTAATAGTGTTGTTGTGTGGAATAAATGAGTTATTACATATAAAAGTACTTGGAACAACTTCTGGCACCATAGTTGTTGTGCACCATCGAGTCGATTCCGTCTCATAGCGACCCTATATGACAGAGTAGAACTGCCCCATAGGATTTCCTAGGCTGTACTCTTTACCGGAGCAGATCACCAGGTCCTTCTCCTGTGGAGCCACTGAGTGGGTTCAAACTGTCAATCTTTCAGTTAGCAGCTGAGTGCTTAACCACTGTGCCATCAGGGCTTCTTGGCACCATAGTAAGCTCTACATATGTACTTGCGATTAGGCCGTGGTGTCCAGTAGCAAAGACAAGGGTCTAAGAACTAGGTAAATCCAAGTTAACATCTTTGTTCAACTGCTTTTACCACTTATGTGGTCTCCAACAAGTTACTTAATCTCTCTGAGCCTTAGTTTTCTCATTCCAAATTGGAAACAGAACCTACCTTACAGGTTTATTGGGAAGAATAAATTAGGTAATTCCTATGAGATACCTAGCACAAAATAATTATCAAACAAATGGCAACTACAACTATTGTTGCTTTACTTATGTTTTCTTATTTTGAGGCCAGTGAAGTCTTATCGGAGTCCCTGGGTGGTGCAAACAGTTAATGTGCTAGGCTGCTAACTGAAAGGTTGGCAGTTCAAGTCCACCCAGAGGCACCTTGGAAGAAAGACTTAGAGATCTATTTCTGAGAAATCAGCCATTGAAAACCCTATGGAGCACATTCTACTCGGACACACATGGCATCACCATGATTCTGAGTCAACTCTGCAGCAACTGGTTTGGTTTTTTTGGTTTGAGGTCCTATCACTGAACTTCTGCTAATTTAATAGTTCAGGCCTGGGGATGATAAGAGCAACTTTCATAGGGGGCTTTAGTTGTTTTTTTTTCCCCCTAAAATTGTGAAAGTAATATACACTTGTAAAAAATTCAAACTTTACAAAAGTACATAGTAAAAAGTAAAAATCTGTCTTCACTCCCACTCCCCCACCCCTTTTACTTCCTTCTCCAGGGGTGGTAATAATAACAATTACAAAAAAACCGTTTGTTGTATATCCATCCAGATCTTTTTCTATGTATTTATATTCATATGAATACATACAGAAGAACATACACACACACATTATATGTGACTTGATGTCTTTGACATCTTTCCATTTGAGTGCATAAAGATCTGCCTTACTCTTCTTAACGGTTGTTCAGTAATCCATAGTATGGACACATCAGTGATTTACCTTAAAATATCTTAAATCATTGCTCTCAGGATAGTATCATAAGTCTGCAATGACAGTCTGCTTCTCTCTCACGAGTGTTTTGTTAAATTCTAGGTGACAGGGACAGAATGAAGGTGCCCTGGTGGCACAGTGGTTAAGCGCTTGGCTGTTAACCGAAAGGTTGGCATTTTAAACTCACCAGCGTTCCACAGGAGAAAGTTGTGACAGTCTGCTTCCGTAAAGATTGCAGCCTTGGAAACCCTATGGGGCAGTTCTACTGTGTCCTATAGGGTCGCTATGAGTCAGAATTGACTCGACGGCAATGGTTTTTTCAGGCAGAAAGGGACTTCTTTAAATGGTTCAGGAGGAAAAACAAGTCACCCAAATTATTACCAACTGTGGAAATTTTTTTCCCTGGCAGGTTTTAGTATTAAACATATTGATGCAAGAAAATGAAGAGTCAGTAGCAACTGTAAATGAAAGTGTGGTCCTTTATTCAGTCGAGCTTATAGTTTATCTGCATACTCTCACTTATTGGCTAGGAGCAACACTTGTGAACCTAAAACCACCCACACTCTGTTTAAAACATACCAATAACACCAGCTACTGTTTATTAAACACCTATTACATGCTAGGTATTTATTACATGTTCTCTCTAATCCTCATAATAATATTCTGAGGTAGATACGTGACAGAAACAGGACTTAAATGCCATCTTTCTGGTCCCAAAGCCTTTCTACCAGTTGCCATCAAGTCAGTTCTCACGGCGACCATGTGAGTGTCAGAGCAGAACGGTGCTTCATAGGATTTTCAATGGCTGATTTTTCAGAAGTAGATCACCAGGCCTTTCTTCCAAGGCACCTCTGGGCAGACTTGAACTGGCACCTTTTGGTTAGCAGCCAAGTGCTTTAATGGTTTACACCACCGAGGGAGTCCTCCAAAGCCTTTCTACTGCCTGATAAAGTCATTGTCCTAGAATCAGAGCTCACCAACCCAACTCTGTCTAGTGCCTTTCCAGCTCACTCTCTAACCTCCTGGCATTATTCAAAATTGTTTCATGTCTCTTAATATTGCCTTTCAACCAGTCTGTATCAGAAACTTCTTTGGTATCTCCCAGAATGTTTAGCATGGTGTTGAGCACTGTAAGTTCCATGAGGACAAGGGCATGCATGGTCTAAATTGTCGATGCATCCTCAATATCTAGAATGACGCCTGGCACATAGTAGGCACTCAAAGTTTACTGAATAAATGGTCAGTGTACCATGTAAGTTAAGGGCATGGTTTTTGGAATCATAGCAATCTGGATTTAAATTCTGGTTCTGGAAATGTACTAGTTGTTTAATCTATGTTTCCTCATCTGTAAACTGGGGATATCATGCTCAGCTTATAAGGTCTTTCAGATGGTTTAATATATGGAAAATACCAGGTGTGGTGGCTAGCACTCAGTTGGCATCAAACAATAAATATGATTTTTCTTGTAAAGGCTTAATTAACATTAATTGGTCGATTGATTAGGGGATTTCTTCTAGCAACAATCAGAAAAATGGGCATAAAAGCAGTGCCGTACCTTAGTAGTAAACAAATGAGGTGAAATGAGAGTCTAAATGAAAAGAAGACTGAAGTAGAAAATCAATAAGTTCAACAAATACCCTGGAAAGCTTACTAAATACAAGAGTAACTTGATCTGATGGATAAAACACTGATGTTACTATCATAATTCAACTATTGTACTGATAAGTTACTATGATGATTACTTTTTTGGATGAGACACTGGCTCAAATAATTAAGAAATGCCAAAAATGATAACTAAACCCGTTGCCATCGAGTCAATTCCAACTCATAATGACCCTATAGGACAGAGCAGAACTGCCCCATAAGAGTTTCCAAGGAGTGCCTGGTGGATTTGAACTGCCAGCCTTTATGGTTAGCAGCCGTAGCACTTAACAGTTATGCCACCAGGGTAACTACATATTAAAAATGATTACATTTACATAAATAAATCCATGAAGGGGAAATTAAAATGAATGCTTCCAGAATAAGCAAAATACATTGTGTCAATTTCCAACAGCCCCACACTGTCTATGTGCTACTGATGGAGATGTCAGAATTCTGGGCAAGTACTTCAAAGTTCAGAAGTGTCATAACATGAAAGCAATGTGGTTATAAGAGAAGAAAAGGTGTATAGATGGAATCACGAAAATGTCAGTCACTGTAATATCTGAGCAGGAGGTTGCAATCAAAGCAGTTAGCAATGAGAAAGTACAGGGCCCTGACTCCCACAGAATTTTTGGTACAAGAACTCTGACAGCACACAGAACTGTTTTAAGATAGTAAGAAAGCTTTGTCAATGGTAATACCTGCTTTAATGACATCTAGAAACAGCTGTTTTTCTCTAAAAGACAGCAATACTTCTAAGCCTGCCAAATACAGATAATGAAGGTGCTTACCTATGATTAACAAAATTATGCTTTCCTTATTGACAGGAAAGATCTGCTCACATTGTGAGAAGAATACATTACAGAACTACTGAAAAGCTATTGAAAAATATCATACAGATGACTGCAAAGCAGTGACTCCCAGCCCCAAATTTGCCACCCTTTAGGGTCGCTATGAGTCAGAATCAACTAGACGGCAACCGGTTTTTGGGTGCCTACAATTATCCTGGGGATTATCATGAGCTTCTTGAAAACTCCTCAAAACAAAATTAAATATGAGGCACTTTAATTTTAAAAAAGTATATGCCGTACAGTATTTTGAGGAAAAGGGAAGGGGGGTATAAAATCGAACTAACAATAGCAGGGCGTTATCAACTCCCTCAAGGTTAGGAGACAATGATTGGTCCATTACATGGATTCAGGGGTAGTTATTATGAATTAAGAGCACTGTGCCAAGATATGTCTTCAAAACAATTATCATCAACTGTGTGAGTTTTCTATGTGTTTCAAAAGTGGGCATTCACAATTCACAATGCATGAATTTTGTCTCCAAGTTTTTATAATGTTTGTAGTTAATTAAGAGGTTCCTGAATATTTGAAAATGTATTCCAATTCCAGCAACACAGTATTTCATTCACTGAAGACGTATTTACTGAGGGCATACTATATACCTGGTACTGGTACACACATTACCCACTAGAAAGTTTATATTAGTTTACACTAAGGCCAACAACATGTGGGAATACCTGTTTTCCCCCAAGCTCTTCTAATGGCACATTAAAAAAATATCTTTAGCAGTATTATATTAGTGAAAATAGTCTTACTGTGGTTTGCCATTCCTTTGACTATTAGCAAGATTGGATACTTTTTCATATATTGGTCATGTGTAGTTCTTTTTTGAATAATCTGTTCATATCCTTTTTCCAGTTTTCTATGGATCTTTGTATTATTGATTTGTAAAGGCTCTTTACATATTACTGTGCCATCTAGCTGACATTATTTTTTTTTTCCTAGACTTGTTGGGGTGAAATGATATCTCATTGTAGTTTTTTTTTTTTTTTTTTGAGAAAAATTTTTTTTTATTGTACTTCAGGTGAAGGCTTACAGAA
>NW_004444004.1:3904400-3937148 GCF_000243295.1 Trichechus manatus latirostris | reverse complement strand
AACACATCAACACTATCCTTACTCAACCTTGGGTTCCCTATCACCAGCTTTCCCGTCCCCTTCTGCCTTCTGGCCCTTGTCCCTGGACTGCTGTGCTATCTGACATTATTATCTTTGAGTAGGAATTCTAGAGAGAACCAAATTTGCTCTGTAACTATTAGAGTTGAAGTCTGCTAATGTTGTCATATACTTTTTATAAGGTCTATGAATGTTCTGAAATCATTTTGATGCTGTTCACTTCTGTTTCTGCCTTAAATCTAATTTCATGTGCACTAAAATCAGTTTATGTTCTAAAGCCAAACAGATTTCGGGGATGACCAACAAGCAATTTTGTTCAGTAGTCAATAGACAAAAACTGGACCATAACCTTGCCAGTGATTTCAAACAAAACAAAGTATAACAAAAAAAACCTGAAAGATGTTACTATAGCTGCCGCTATCAACTTCCTCATCATACTTCTTGAATTTGGTATTAATAGTAACATCTTTGGAATATTTCAGCACTTTCTAGTGCTACATATATTTAGAAAGGTCTGTGCTGGCATCAGGAGCCCTGGTGGTACAGTGGTTAAAGCACTCGGCTGCTAACCAAAAGGTTGGTGCTTCAAACCCACCAGCTGCTCCACGGAAGAAAAATGTGGCAGTCTGCTTCTGTAAAGATTTATGGCCTTGGAAACCCTATGGAGCAGTTCTACTCTGTCCTATAGGGTCGCTATGAGTTGGAATCAACTCAACAGCAGTGGGTTTGTTGCTGGCACCTAAGCCACCCTGCTTGAAAATTATTAACAGGCCTACACAATTAGGTCCTGGAGCTTTGTAGATTTGACAGCAGTATTGACCTTTTCAGAAAAAATGGCAGAAGCTAATCTGAGGCAATACCAGTGCTGCTCAGCTCCCTGAATCATTATGCTCAATGACAGATAACTATTAAAATCTCCATAGAATTCTGTTCTTCCTGTGATTCAGAGTCAAGAAACATTTGCTGGATGCCTAATATGTGCCAGGTGCTTTTCTATACAATCCGCCTTCCAATCCTCACCACTGCTCTATGGCATAGGTATCACCATTTTCATATGAGGAAACTGTAACTCAGACAGGTTGTGTGACCTGTTCATAATCACACTCATAGCTAGCGAGTGACAGAGTTGGGACTTAAACCTAGATTTTCCAAACCCAAATCTAGTGTTCTTTCGTGTGTGTGTGTGTGTGTGTGTGTGTGTGTGTGTGTGTGTGTGTGATTTAGGTGAAAGTTTACAAAGCAAATTAGTTTCTCATTTAAAAATTTATACACAAATTTTTTCAGGGCATTGGTTGCAATCCAACATTGTGTCAGCAGTCTTTCCCTTTCCCTGTCCACCCTGGGTTCCCCAGCTCCATTCCTCCAGTTTTCCTGTCCCTTCCCGCCTTCTTGTCTTTGCTTTGGGGCATGTGCTGCCCATCTGATCTCTTATACTTGATTGATCTAAGAAGAACGTTCCTCATGTGTGTTATTGTTTGTTTTATAGGTCTGTATAATCTCTGGTTAAAAGGTAACTTTGGGAGGGCTTCAATTCTGAGTTAGAAGGGTGTCCAGGTGCCATAGTCTCCAGGGGTTCCTCCAGTCTCTGTCAGACCAGTAAGTCTAGTCTTTTTTTTTGTAAATTTGATCATTTATTCTACATTTTACTCCCACTGTCTCCAGGACCCTCCCTTGTAATCCTAGTCAGAGCAGTCGGCAGTGGTAGCTGGGCACCATCTAGTTATTCTGGTCTCGGGGTCGTTAGGCTGTGGTTCATAGGGTCCATTAGTCCTTTGAACTAATTACTCCCTTGAGTCTTTAGGTTTTTTCCCTCTCTTTTGCTCCAGACTAGAAGAGACCGATAGTTGTAGCTTTTAAGACCCCAGACGCTACTCACCAAAGTAGGATGTAAAACATTATCTTTAAGAACTATGTTGTACGAATTGACATAGATGTCCCTCCGAGTCTATGGTCCTTTGCCTTTGAGCCTGAGAACTTCATCCCATGAGGTGTTTAGTTATGTCTGAGAGGTTTCCCTGACTGTGCCACTTGTGTGCTCTATTGTCTATATTAATATATGAGGCGCACCTACAGTCATGTTCTACTTTTCTTTTGATTGTGTCACAACTGTCCTCAGCAAAACTAGACAAAACATGTGGGTGCCCCAGGCAGGTTTTCATTTTTATGCCTCTTCAATTAAATATTTTTAAACTATTTGCTCAACATTAATTTAATGAGAATAGGAAGAAAACTGAGTTTCTATTAATAAAAGCATATACTTCTTTCCTTATATTCAAAGTAGAAAATCCACCACATACACTTATGAAAACAATAGCTATCATTTATTGAGTGTTTACCAAGTGTCAAGTCCCTGGGTGGCACAAATGGTTAAGTGCTCAGCTGTTAACTGAAAGGTTGGCAGTCCAAGCCCACACAGAAGCACCTCAGAAGAAAGGCCTGGCAATCTACTTCCAAAAAATCAGCCACTGAAAACCCTATGGAGCACAGTTGTACTCTGACACACATGTGGCGTCCATGAGTTGAAATCTACTTGACAGCAACTGGTTTGTTTTTTTTTACTTTTACCATGTGTCAAGCACTGTGCTAAACACTTTACAAGCATCATCTCATCTAATCCTAAATTGTTATTATTATTATCGTTACATATGTGAGGCCCAAAGAGGTTAAGTGACTTAGCCAAGATCACACAGTTAGTTAAGTGTTGGAGCCACGATTTAAGCTCAGGCAGGCTGACACCTGATCCTATGAGCTTAATCATTATGTTTTATTGCCTTCAACTTTAGCAAAACTCCTAAGATGACATTATAACCTACAAGCTTTCGACTTTCATTTGTATTTGTTTTGTTTCACTACTCAAAACTGAGTATTATGGGGGTAAATTACATGTATATGGTTTTAAGGTCACATTTAAAAATATTTTAGGGGTTGTTTTATTTATTTATTTATTTTTGCTTTCTTGACAACAAATCATTTCTTATTTTTCTGTAGTTCTTCTTCTGTCTTTAGTTTCTTTTTGCAATTTTCCAGACTAGGCAACTTTTGAGAGGTATATTAGAGGATTTAAAATTTAGATAAGAAAATAAATCCCTCATTCCTAATCAACAGCACTGTGGCATGTGTTAGTTTGTTTCAAAATCTTAGCTGATTGTGGAGAATTGTCCGCTTAAAGTAACTCCTAGCTTGCTAATCTCACAGTTGGTGGCACACCCTGTAACTTGCATGTGCTTGTCACAAAATTGGTGTCCTTGGCACCAGTGAGGAGCCCTGGTTGTGCAGTGGTTAAAGTGCTCAGTTGCTAACCAGAAGGTTGGCGGTTCAAACCTACCAGCCATTCTGTGGGAGAAAGATGTGGCAGTCTGCTTCCATGAAGATTTATAGCCTTGGAAACCCTATGGAGCAGTTCTACTCTGTCCTATAGGGTCACTATGAGTCGGAATTAACTCGAATGCAATGGGTTTGGTGTTTGGTTTTGGCATCAGTGAGGTTTGGCTTGTTTTTGCTTTCGATCTTTTACTCAAGGGCCCCAGCCTCCTTAGTGAGAGAGGTGGCCAATTTCCATCTATCAATTACTTTGGGAGGCACTGGCAGAAACCCAAGGTAGTCAGCGGCATATTTATGATTTATCTCAGAGAATTTTTTAACACTCCTTTTAAATCGGCACCTCAGGCAGTTGCCTGGCTGGCCCACTGCTCTGTGCTCTCTCAGGAAGGTTGTGGAAGCACTGATGTGTCTATTTTGGTTTTCACAATGGTATGCAGAATTTAATAGCTGATGAAGAAGGAGGGTATGGTTTGGGTACATGCATATTGGTTCAAATATCAAAAGACAATTTTCTGAGTTTTGGCTGACTCTAGTGGGCATATAGATTCCAGAGTAAAACCCATTGGGTGGGTTTCTCCGCCCTGCCATTTGTAAACAGGTGAGTCCTGATTATCACGAATGTTAGAGGGTAGCTGTAGACTGCAGGTTGAATACTGATGTTGACAGCTGTGTAATTACAATGCAGTTTTATAATAGGACATTTCATATACATGATTATAATGAAGTTCAGATAATTTCAAAAATGACTGATCATGAGCAATGTCAGGCCATCTACAATATGAACTTCAACTTTGTGTTAATTAAAACAAAACCTTCACACAAAACTAAAAATTAAGGGTCACACCCGGTGAAAGGACTCCCCCACCCTGGCATCTACTTTGTCTACTTTGGCTTCTCACTGAGTGTACATCTCCGGAAAACTAAAAACTTTCCTGCCTGAGTACCTCTGGCTTCAAGATCATGCTCCACCCCCAACTCTTCATGGGTGCAAGGCTTCGAAGCAGTTTGGTTGGGTATTAATTAGATGTCACTGACTAGGATTGATGGTTTCAAGTCCAGCATAGGGAGTGGAGACAATTTTATGTCTTGATGCCTGAGAAAACAAAGCCTCCCTCAAACGCTGAAGACAAGTGCTCAGTCATCACTTTTGAAATTTCAAATGGGAACACATAGCCTGAAAATGGAACAGAATATCTGAAATCAGGGCTGCCCTAGAAAACTTGGATAATTATACCTACTATATTTTTTTAGCATTTACTATGTGACACTGGAAAAAGTACTAACCATGTATATTATCTCATTTAATTTTCACAACAATCCTAAGAGGTAGGCCCTAGAATCCCCATTTCTACAGATGAGGACACTAAGCCACGGAAAGGTTTAGACTACTTTCCCATGGTCATATAGTAACTAAATGGCAGAGCTGGGATTCAAATCTAGGTCTGCCTACGTCTGAAGGTCTTTCTCTTAACCACTGAAGGGCGCTGTAGTTCTCTTAGATGTTTACACTCTACATCATTTCTTTGCAGAAGGAATTCAAAGGTAGGCGCTAAATCAGTATTTCCATCTGTATATGACCTGCACAGTTTTTGCCATATCCAAAAACTACAGACAGGGTGTTTAGGCATGCTCTCTCTCACTCACTGGTGTGGGTGGTGGCAGCCTTCTACACTTTAAGCTCATCCCCAGGCCAAGGACCTGCCTGGGATTCATTCTTGGCCAGCCAAGTTGGTCCCTGGAAAATGAACTGCCATGGTTCAACCTACTTTAACCTCATCTTAAGCACTAATAATCATGAAATCATGGGTTGGTTATTAGATGTATTTTTAATGAACATTAAAATAAATAAATACAAAATGGTCGTCTGTGATAACCTAAAATCATCTCATGTGCAACTAGGGGTACATATAGCACATGTGGAAAAGCACTGATCTGGATGATCTCTAAATCTTCCAAACTTGACATTCAATGAAACACTTAACCTCTAAAAATAGTTGAAAAACAGGGAAACTAGTTGATTTGATTCCTGTGTATTCCATCTGGTGATGTCCCCATGTATGGTCACTGTTTATGTTGTTGAAAAAAGGTATTTGCCATGAATAAGTCATTGGTCTTGCAAAATGTTATCATGCAATGTGTTCAGGGCATCCTATTAAGTTGTCCTTTGTGGACTGGCTACTATTGAGCTTTGGGGCATATGTCATTGGTAACCCCAGTTTCATTCATTTAATTCATGTTTATTGAGTGACTACTATATGTCAAGCACTGTTCTAGGTTTGGATATAGCAGTAAGCAGGACAAAGTTCCTGCCCTTTAAATACCCCAAAATCAAACTTATTGCCATCGAGTGGATTCCAACTCATAGCGATCCTATGGTAACCCTACAGGACAGAGTAGAACTGCCCCATAGGGTTTCCAAGGTTGTAATCTTTACAGAAGCAGACTGTCACATCTTTCTCCCACAGAGTGGCTGGTGGGTTCAAATCACTGACATTTTAGTTAGTAGATGAGCACTTAACCACTGTGCCTCAGGGCTCCTTTCCTGCCCTCTAAATCCATTGCTGTCTAGTCAATTCTGACTCAGAGTGACCCTATAGGACACGGTAGAACTGCCCCATAGGGTTTCCAAGGAGTGCCTGGTGGATTCGAACTGCTGACCTTTTGGTTAGCAGCCAAGCTCTTAACCACTACACCACCAGGTTTTATACGTGCCCTGTAGCGAGCGTCAAATCAAGATCAGGAAAAACTTGATCTTTCTTCTCAAGATGGTCTTAGAAGCATGCCCCTGACCCTCTTATATTAATAAAAGCTGCCATTTATTGCATATGCATTATGTGACAGGCACTATGCTGAGAGCTTTACATGCATTATCTGATTGAATCTTCCTAATATGAAGAAGGTGCTATTATTACCCCATTTTACAAGGAGGAAACTGAGGCTCACTGAGATTAAATGACTTGCTTAATGTAGTTCTCCACTTAGGACATATCTGAGTTATGACAAACCACATTTATGACTTTTTTTTGGTATGTTTGTTTTCGTACATCTTATCATTAGTACATCTTCCTGGGAGGAAGTAACATAAAAATGCATGCAGGGGATATGGAAAAAATTGCTGAGTTATGTGAACATGCACCAAACATTTGTTCAGGATAATATGATGGAAAAGATTGGTGGAAAAATCGTCCACATGGCAAGAATGCTGAATTCAGAACTTGATATCGCTGATGTGCAACAGCTCATACATAGATCACAAAGCAGGGGAATTGACAGATCAGGACTTAATGGATTTTGAAGAGGAAAGAAATGCTGAAGAAGAAAGAAATAATGAGGAAGAGGAAGGAGGGAAGTTGTCAAAAAAAATTTTTAGTGAAAGGATTAGCTGGAGTTTTTTCTAAACTAAATCAGAGGCTTCAGTTGCTTGAAAACATGGACCCAAACGCTGATCACTTTGCTAAAGTTGATAGGCAGATTCGGGAAGCAGTGAGATGTTACCACAAAATATAGGAAGAAAAGAACCATACAGACAACTCTTACTTTCTGACTAGAAATGCCATCCCCATTCCCAGGGATAATACAGATGATATAGAATCTTCCACAAGTGGAGTTATTACCGCAACTGACAAAATGCCAATATCCTCCAACTCTTCTTCATTGTCAGAGTAAATTTTTATGATTTGTGTATTTTTTATGTACGCATGTCTGCATGTGTTAAAATATACCTGTAAGTTTATATGTAATGTTTCCAACCCTCAAAGACAAATAAAAGTTGGATTTATAAAGATACTGGTCATAAAAGGCAATAATAATAACAAATAAAATTAAAAAAATGAGGTATTCGATTTACATCAGAACTGACATACAACGGAGTCATTGGAATGGAACCACGTCGTAAGTCAAGGACTACCTGTAGTTGTTAAGTGGTAGAATGGATTCAAGGCTAGGCAGGGTGCCCCCTAGAGATGTGCAATGCAATGACCCTCCAGAGTCACTATTCTTAAACATGAGTATGTGGTGATACCTCTTATATTACATATGCCCTCCCTTAACATAGGGAATCTAACTCCTCAGACTCTGGTAACCCAGACACCCTCAGGTTGTAGGGTTTGCCCGAGCTGCTGGCATTGTGGGAGGTAGAAATGTTCCACAATGTGACTCTGTGTGGTCCAGAACATGAGGCACCAGTGTCTATATGTTATGGAGCAGTTGCTACAGTTCATGATACCCAAGAAGTAACACTGACTCTCAGTAAAGATCAAGTTATTGTAGATATAGTTCAAGAGGGAAACAGTATATATCTGGACTTCTTTCATTTGAAAATGATTAAACACAAAACAATTACAGAAAAGCTGACACAAACAGCCAGTTCATTTCTAGAGAAAATATTAAAAATATATCTCAAAACAGACAACAAGATTAAGATAATAAATACATTTGTTCTGTCAGTTTTAACATAATTTACCCTTTAGGCTCAATATAGAACTAGAAACTATAACATATGTTTGTTTTTACACTGATTTTGCATTTCATGGAAATATATTCATTTGTTTAGTACCTTTTCAAAGCACTTTTACTTACCTTATTTCATTTTGGCCTCATTAACAACCTTGTAAAGTAGAGGAGTGAAGGTATTATCTTCATTTTACAAAAGTATAAATTTAAGGTACAGAGTGGACAGGAACACCAAATTAGTTAATCATAGCGATGAATTTTGGTCCATACCACCAGGGTGCAAAATCTCACATATCTTTATATGCCTACAGTAAATTCAATCTGCTCTCAGCCTCCCACCTTCCCAGCTGACTAAATATTTAATCTCCCTCATGGATTTTAGAGGCCCTTCCCCTGCCAAGGTTGTGTGAAGGCCTTAATGAATCATACACAGACCATAACTTTTAGGATGGGCCCTCTGCCCTTGTGTCCATACACATCATTTGTGATATGCTTGTCATGCAAATCCACCAGGAACCCTTGGAGATAGATAGGTCAGCTGCTTCTGTGCCACCCTTGGGGGCTGAAGGAAGTGTCTTTCCTGAGGTTGGCAGCCACAGGGCCTAATATCCAGACTCTCTTAACTGTACAATGTCATCATTATCCTTTGAGATCTTGCCACTTCTTTGAGGCACTAAAAGGGAGTCTGATGTAGTCCTTGACGTTTAAGGTAATCTGCCATTACTCCTATCTCCTCTGTAGTCATGAACAAGTTCAACTTCTAGGTCAGACCACTTCTGCCACCTCTACTCAAAAGTGCTCACCTCTTAACCTTCTGGGACAAGCCAGCATAATTTCTCTTAATTAGCCTAGGCTTTTGAAAACAAAAGGTCTGGATTCAGGTGATCTTCTAGGTGCCTGGCAACATCTGCTTTTGATCTTGAAAAACAAACGACCCCAAGGAGAGGTAACAGAAGGGCTTGGCTATGTTTTGATTTGGGGGAAGAAACGATATCTATAACAGCAACAACAAAGTATAAAAAAAATTAATGTCTCAATACACTTCGTTACAATTCTTATTGGTAGCTTGTTATCTTAGGCATGTCAGCAGTAACCATGGATCTAGATTTTTGTAGTTGATTTCAATTCATCAAGTATTTTTTGAACACACACAAAGCTCCTACTACTGCACTATGTATTTTATGGCATATGTAAGAAGAAAAAGATATGATCTTTGTCTTTGAGATGTAAGGAAATGAACCCACAGTAGGCTTTTTGACAATCTGTTGCCAGTACCTTTCAGAGCCCACTACTCAAGGGACTAGGATTAAAGATTATGCCATTTATGGAGAGTATCTCCTTTTCTTTTTTTCTCCTTCTTGCATTCATTCAAGAAACATTATATGCCAGTCATTGGGCCAGAGATATAAAGACGGATGGCACTGTCCTTGCCTTAAAGAACTGGAAGCTAGATGGAAGAAAATAATAGATCTAAAATATCAGAGCGGCCTGATAGCAGAGGCAACATTTAGTTTAGGACTTAAAGGATGAGTCGGAGTTTACTAGAAAAGAAGTGGGGAGGAATGTTTCAGAAAGAGGAAATAGTATGGGCAAAGAAGGCATAGAGAAGTAAAAGCACACAACATGCTCAATGACATAACATGCTCAAGGAACTGTCAATAATCTGGCTGGAGGACAAAGTCTGCGGGGGATACTGGTGAAAAAGAAGGCTAGTGAGTTAGTCTGGGGTGTGACTGAAAATGCTCCTATACGCAATGCTGAGGTGTTTGGGATTCTTATAGGCAATGAGAAACCAACCAAAGATTTTAAACGGGGAAGTGACATTACCAGAACAGTGTTTTTTGAATGCTCCTGGTGGTGCAGTGGTTAAGAGCTCGGCTGCTAACCAAAAGGTCGGCAGTTCAAATCCACCAGCTGCTTCTTGGAAACCCTGTGGGACAGTTCTACTGTCCATCCCAAAAGGTCGTTATGAATTGGAATCGACTTGAGGGCAATGGGTTTTCTGACAGAGGTGTCAAGGACTGGAGAAGGGTGAGACTGGACACAGAGAAAGCAGTCAGGTGGCTCTTGGTTAGAGTTGAGGAAGGCCTGAAATAAGGCAATGGAAATGGAAATAGATTTGAAATAATATCAATGGACTAGGTATAAAATGTGAGGGATTGGGAGAATTACAGATAACTCCCAGGCCTGGGTAATTGGATAGATGGAGATGACATTAACCAAAATAGGAAATACACAAGAGGGTCAGGGTTGTGCATAATGAGTTCTGTTTTAGACATGTTGAATTTCAGGTGTATTTGGGATATCCAGTGAAACTCTCTAATAAGTCAATTGAAAAATTAGCCTACAGCTTGGTTAGGAAAGTCAGAGATTTGGGAGTTATCAGCATATAGGTGTTGAGTAAACCTATGGCAATAAATGTAGAGAAGAAAAAAAAAAAGGCAGAGGATAGAGGCCTGAGGGACAGGTAGCTGGAGTAAGGGAAGACCCTAAAAGAGATTGCAAGAAGAAGTAGTCAGAGGAGGTCTAGAAGAGAAAGGTGTCATGAAAACCACAAGAGAAGAGAGGTCCTGGAAGAAAGGGGTAATCATAAGTATCAAACGTAGAGTAGAGGTCAGATAGAATGAGGGCTGAAAGGGTTACTGTAAATTGGGCAACACTGACCTCATTGGTGACTTTTGTTAGAGTAGTAGTGGGGGCATAAGCTGTGGTGCAGGGGCTAAATAAGAGGTGAGGAAGGGGAAACAGTATATAAGGATTATTCTTTCAACAAGGCTGGCAGTCAAGGGAAAGTGAGAAATGAATGGCAGCATAGTAAGCAAAGTTAAAGCAAGTACTGGTTAATGTGGAAGAATGCCTATGGAGAGTGCGAGTGGAGATACGAGAGAGGAGAGGAATAATGCATGGAGTCAAGGTTCAGACAAGTCAGGGGAGGATGGGTTCCAGTCCAGCACTTCTCAAACTATCTGTGGTGAGGATCAGTTCTTTAAAATTCCCAATCTGCTGCAGGCTGATACTTTCGTAAAATACAATAATAATGAATTGCTAGAAAAATGAAGTGAAAAACAAAGACATACAAAATACAAATCCCAACTTTTATTATAGATTCAGTGGGCATTAAATTATCAAATTTCCATGTTGTTGGTGGTGATTGTGGTCAAGTCAATTCTGACTCATGGCGATACCATGTGTGAGATTAGAACTGCTCCATATGGTTTTCAAGGTTGTGACCTTTTAGAAGCAGATCACCAGGACTTTCTTCCAAGGTACCTCTGAGTGGGTTCAAACTGCCAACCTTTTGGTAAGTAGTCAAGTGCTTAACTGTTTGCACCACTCAGGGACTCTTTTGAATTGCTATGAAAGTTTCTGAATGTTTACTCTCCTCTCAATTTTAGTGCTTATATTGTTGTGGATCAGTATCAAACAGTTGGAGGATTGGAAAGGGTCTGTGACCATACTTTGAGTAGCGCTATTCTGGACCATATGTAGAGGGACCTGGAAAGGAGGAAAGAAAGAACACCCCTTCTTCCAAGAGAGAGGAGAAAAGCAGGAAAGAATGGGAGAATAGACAGAGAACTTTGGAGTGGAATGAAGGAAATTTAAGGAATTCCCACCTGAAAGTCATATTTTTGTATTGAAGTAGGAAGCTTAATTTTCTGAAATAAGTGAAGGATGAAGGGATTGGATGGGAGGATTAGAGGAGTGCAATAATGGATTGAAACAGCTGCTATGGGAAATGAGAAATGGAGCTGAATAAAGATGAATAAAAGAGTCGTCCAACAGTAGAGAAGACCAGCTGAGGCTGGAAATCATAAATTTGTTATGGAGCCAATCAGTTTAATTTTGTGATTTTCCCTAGCAGTGTTTTATAGCCGCAGACTGGGAGTGGAGAAAACATATGGTGGGGTTCTGGTAATATGGTGGGCTAGGTGTGCAGACTGACTCTCGCATCGAAAATAACTTAAAATGCAACAAACATCTTGTTAACGGTATCAAAGAGCTGGCAAGGTAGTAAGGAATTATAAACCCAAATCTAAGTGAAGACAGAGAGGTGAAGCTACCTCTTGTCTGAGAACATTCACTGAACCTAATTTAAGCTTTGGGGAAAGAGCCACAAACTGTGTGAAAAAACAAAGCCAAGGACCTACTCGAGATGTGGAGTCTAATAAAGTTCCTCCACAAACAAAACTGGAATAACAAGGACCTAAACTATCAGCATCCAGGGGAACCAGAAATACCCCTCTACATGCACACCCCCTCCACACACACACACACACACACACACACAAGGAAATTTCAAGGAAAGCCATCTTGGTACTGAGTGGAGATGTGGGGGCATCTGCCCTGAGAGGTTGTAAACACAATCTAGTCTAATACGGATTTGCAGTCTAAATTCACATTATCCAGGTGCTCCAAAATACCTCTGGCTCTGAATTTAGCTCAAAGTAGACCCAGATTGGCAGTGCCACCAGGCACCTGGCAGAATGCAAATCTTCTCTGCAGGATCCCACCATCATCCTAGACCTCAAAGTATTCCCACAAATAATATTCCAAGGAAATGCAGAGATTTTAATTAAAACCCACTAAGCATACAATGAAACAAGGCTCCATGAGCAAGATACATAGAAAATTCCAAATAAGATAGTAGATTTAATAACAAATATATCAGTAATTATATTTAAATAAAAATGGACTAAATGCTTACGTTAAAAGATAGTCTGACTAAATTTAAAAATCTAACCATATTCCATTTACAATTACTATATTCAAAACATAAAGATACAGAGAGATTGACGGTGAAAGCGTGAAAAAGACATCACGCAAATTCTAACTAAAAGAAAGCTAGTAGTGTTATATTAATAGCAGACAAAATAGATTTTGAGGCAAAAAACTACTAAAGATAAATAGGGTTATTTCTTTTTTATAAAAATGTAGTCCACTGAGAAGATATAAAATGTTAAATTTGCATGAACCTAATAATAGCCTCAAAATAAATAAAGCAAAAATAAACAAAACTGTAAGGAGAAATTGACAAGTCCATAATCATAATAAGAGATTTTAACACACCTCTCTCTGTAATTGATAGAACAAACAGACCAAAAAAATCAAACAGTATATAGAAGATTTGAATACCAAAGTTAACAAAATTGATTTAAGTGTGTAGAACACTGAACCCAACAATTGCAGAATATATATTCTTTGAAACACACATAAAACATTTATCAAAAATGACCATGTATTGGGTCATAAAGCAAAGGATTAAAATAATACAAATGACATTCTATAACCACAATATAATTAAGCCAGAAATCAACAATGCAATGATAACTAGAAAAACTGCAGATGTTTGAAAATTAGGAACCACCACCAGTTGCCATGAAGTCAGTTCCAACTCCTGGTGACCCCATGTGTGTCAGAGTAGAACTGTGCTCCATCACATATAGGGTTTTCAATGGCTGACATACATCTAAATAAACCATCGGCCAAAGAAGAAATCATATTGGAAACTGGAAAATATTTTGAAATGAACTTAAATGAAAATACTACATATCAAAACTTGTGGGATGTAGCTAAAGCAGTACTTAGAGGGAAAGCTCCCTAGCAGTCTGCAATGCTTACATTTTAAAAAAAAGAAAGGCTGAAAATGAAAGAGCTAGGCATCCATCTTAAGGACCTAGAAAAACAACAACGAAATAAACACAAAGAAAATAGAAGGAAAGAAAACATATGATGGAGTTGATCCTTGATTAAGGGTTGGCAGCAGGGCCGATGTGATGGAAGAAAATGACTTAGAGGGAATGGAGGAAGCTAGTGTAAGTATGGTTAAAATGATTGGTAATGGGGATCAAGCTGAGCAAGGGAGTGAAGTGGGGATGGAGCAAGGAGAGGGATGTTATGAAGATTGGAGAATAGGAATGGGTCTAGAGACTGGGTCACAAAGCAATTTAATGGTAGTGAGTGAATACACCACAGGAGTTTTATGTCCTACATTTTTTATTGTGGCAAATATATATATGTAACAAAACATTTGCCATTTTAACATCCTTCACATGTACAATTCTGTGACATTATGTTTATCATATTATTCAGCTATCACCATTGTTGTTGTTAGGTGCCATGAAGTCGGTTCCGACTCATGGCAACCCCATGTACAAGAGAAGGAAACACTGCCCGGTCCTGTGCCATCCTCACAATCATTGTTATGCTTGAGCCCATTGTTACAGCCACTGTGTCAATTCCTCTCGTTGAGGGTCTTTCTCTTTTTTGTTGACCTTCTACTTTAACAAGCATGATGTCCTTCTCCAGGGACTGGTCCCTCCTGAAAACATGTCCAAAGTACATGAGATGAAGTCTCGCCATCTTTGCTTCTAAGGAGCATTCTGGCTGTACTTCTTCCAAGACACATTTGTTCCTTCTTCTGGCAGTCTATGGTATATTCAATGTTCTTCACCAACACCAGGATTCAAAGGCATCAAATCTTCTTCGGTCTTCCTTATTCATTGTCCAGCTTTTGCCTGCATATGAGGTGACTGAAAATACCACGGCTTGGATCAGGCGCACCTTAGTCCTCAAAGTGACATCTTTGCTTTTCAACACTTTAAAGAGGTCTTTTGCAGCAGATTTGCCCAATGCAATACGTTGTTTGATTTATTGACTGCTGTTTCCATGGGTGTTGATTGTGGATCCAAGTAAAACGGAATCCTTGACAACTTCAATATTTTCTCCATTTATCATGATGTTGCTTATTGGTCCAGTTTGTGAGGATTTTTGTTGAGGTGTAATCCATCCTGAAGGCTGTGGTTTTCAATGTTCATCAGTAAGTGCCTCAAGTCCTCTTCGCTTTCATCAAGCAAGGATGTGTCATCTACATATCCAGGTTGTTAATGAGTCTTCCTCCAATCCTAATGCCTAGTTCTTCTTCATAGAGGCCTGCCTCTTGGATTATTTCTCAGCATACAGATTGAATAAGTATGGTGAAAGGATAAAACCCTGATGCACACCTTTCCTGATCTTAAACCACACAGTATCCCCTTGTTCTATTCAAACAACTGCCTCTCGGTCTATGCACAGCTTCTGCATGAGCACAATCAAGTGTTCTGGAATTCCCATTCATCAAAACGTTATCCATAATTTGCTATAATCCACACAGTTGAATGCCTTTGCATACCAGTAAAACATAGGTAAACATCTTTCTGGTATTCTCTGCTTTCAGCCAAGATCCATCTGACATCAGCAATGATATCCTTCATTCCAGGTCCTCTTCTGAATCTGGCTTAAATTTCTGGCAGTTCCCCGTTGGTGTACTGCTGCAACCATTTTTGAATTATCTTCAGCAAAATTTTACTTGGGTGTGATATTAATGACATTGTTCAACAATTTCTGCATTCTGTTGGATCACCTCTCTTTGGAATGGGCATGTATATGGATCTCTTCCAGTTGGTTGGCCAGGTAGCTGCCTTCCAAATTTCTTAGCATAGACGAGTTAACACTTCCAGTGCTGCATCCGTTTGTTGAAACATCTCAGTTGGTATTCCAACAATTCCTGGAGGCTTGTTTTTTGCCAATGCCTTTGGTGCAGCTTGGACTTCTTCCTTCAATACCATCGGTTCCTGAAATGACTGAACATCGACCAATTCTTTTTGGTACAGTGACTCTGTATTCCTTCCATCTTCTTTTGGTGCCTCCTGCGTCATTCAACGTTTCCCCATAGAATCCTTCAATATTGCAACTTGAGGCTTGAATTTTTTCTTCAGTTCTTTCAGCTTGAAAAATGCTGAGCGTGTTCTCCCTTTTGGTTTTCTAAATCCGGGTCTTTGCACATTTCATTATAATACTTTACTTTGTCTTCTCTAGCTCCCCTTTCAAATCTTCTGTTCAGCTCTTTTACTTCATCTGTTTCCAAAATTTTCCATCACCCTTAACAGAAACTCAGTGTCCCCTAAGAAATGAGTCCCCCTCCCCCCTCTTGCCTGCCTAGATAACAGTTTTTGATCAGAATGGAATTTTAAAGATTTTGTAGTGAATAGTTCTAAATGAAGAAAATATTTGGGGTGTGGCCACGTGAGTGGGTTGCTTAAGTGGGGTGGAGTCCTCTTAATTATTTGTTTAGAGGTCTATCTCTTATTCTATACTGGTTTGTAAGACTTGACATGGTAGGGACACCTCCTGACAAATCTCAGCATCCCCAGAGCCTACAGTATGTTTGGCACACTGTGGATGTTCAGCAAGTGCTTGTTGAATTGCATGAGCTAAAGATATTAGAGTAGGTCAAGGAACTCTGGAGTCAGGATGTAGAAGAGTCATCCACATGGATATTCATGTTTCTCAAGCTTGTAAGAGGAGCTAACAATGGTCACCTGGGTGCAAGAATCCCTAGTGCATGGGGAAGAGTGACCAACAGGTCAGTAGATGACAGTAGAGAGGAATTGGAAAAGGGCGGCATAACTACATGGTGTGCCCTCTAAAGCAGAAAAGTCACCAAAAGGAAGTTGTGAGACACATATTCAGGAATGACAGGAGAATATAGCCCCTACCTGCAACAATGGACTCAAACATAGCAACAATTGTGAGGATGGCACAGGACCGGGCAGTGTTTCATTCTGTTGTACATAGGGTCACTATGATTTGGAACTGACTCAACAGTACCCAACAACAATAACCTTCTCACACTAAGCTATAGAGATAATGGGGTTATGAGCAGCCTCCATTTAGGATGTTATGAGAGAAGCAGGCCTGTTACAGGAGAGATAGTCTCCATCAAGACAGTATAGTATGGTAGTTAGGTATAGGCTTTGGCAGAAGAGGCTGAACTGGCCTTGTCTCGACTCTGCCACTTACTAGCTATATGACCTTGGGCAAGCAAGTTACTAAGCCTACCTAAGCCTCGGTTTTCTCATCTATGTAGCAATGATAACAATAATTCCAACCTCAGAAAGCTACTGTGAGGATGAAATGATATAATTACACAAAAAGTCCTTAGCACAGTCCTTGGTAAGACTCAATAAATGTTAGCTTTCGTTTTTTTAAAAAAGCCACCTAAGAAAGCTTTGAAATCAGATTTCATTGCTTAGGGGAATTTGCCCAAACCAAAAGATTCCAATAATAATAACAGTTAATATTTATTGAATGCTTACTTTTTCTCAGACACTGTCTTAGTTATCTATAGTGCTGCTATAACAGAAATACCACAAGTGGATGGCTTCAAAAAACAGAAGTTTATTCTCTCACAATCTAATAGGCTAGAAGTCCAAATTCAGGGTGTCAGCTCCAGGGGAAGGCTTTTTCTCTCTGTAGGCTTTTTCTCTCTGTCCTTGTCATCAAGCTTCCCCTGGACTAGGAGCTTCTCAGCTCCGGGACCCTGGGTCCAAAAGACATGCTCTGCTCCTGGCACTACTTTCTTGTTGATATAAGGTCCCCTTGTCTCTCTGCTGGCTTGTTTCTTTAATATCTCAAAAGAGATTGACTTAAGGCACGACTTAATCTTGTAGATTGAGTCCTGCCTCATTAACATAACTGTCTCTAATCCTGCCTCATTAACATCACAGAGGTAGGATTTACAACACAAAGGAAAATCACATCAGATCTCAAAATGGTGGACAATCACACAATACTGGGAATCATGGCCTAGCTAAATTGACACACATTTTTGGGGGACACAATTCAATCCATGACAGACACTATGATAAGGATATTACACCATATGACCTTATTTAGTCCTTTCAACAACCCTATAAGGAAAATAGTATTATTTCCACTTAATAGATAAGGAAGCTGCTAGGTGTCTCCCCACTCCCATTTCTGTTCTCCTTTTTTTTTTTTTGCCTAGGCAAAACAAAACAAAACTAGATTACGTTTCCTAGCCTCCCTTGCAGTTAGGTGTAGCCATTGGACTAAGTTTTAGACAACGGAAGTGAACAGAAGTATGTGTACCTCTTCAGCTAGGGCTTTTAAGAGAGGAAGTATGCCTCCACAAGTATGCTTCCCCTTCTGCCAGCTGGATGCAGATGGCAACAAGACTCATGGAATGACAAAGCCACAAAATGGAATTAGCCTGGGTCTTTGAATGACCTCATGGAGGGAGCCACCCCACTGAAAGCACCCACTTAGAACTATTAGGTGAGCAAGCAATAGACTTCTATTTAATTGAGCCATTATATGTCTGGGTCTACTTAATAGAGCACTTAGCCTACCCAAACTAACGCAGGAACTGTGCTAAGCACTTTACACACATTCTTTTATTTAATCCTTTCAGCAATTGTATGAAGTATGTATTGATATGCTATTTGAGAGATAAGGAAAGTGGGGTTAAGTACCTTGTGCTAAAGGCCTGGGAGTAGATGTTTGCTACCACTGCAGCAGAGCTATGCCCAAAGCAATTACTAGGCCCTGTTGTGATTCTGGAGAGCAAAAGTTTGTTGAAACAGTAAAAACATCATGGCTTCACATTTTTCACTGGAACCCTAAGGGTGGGTTATAAGATTCACACTCTTCCTCTTTGCTTTCAACTCTCTACTTCTCTCACCCCATAACTCTACAAATTCCATCAAAGGCCAGGCTCACCCCTCTTAATTGCCTATCTTCTCCACGTGCTCATCATTTCTATCCAGCTGAGTCCTCCTCTTGCTTGGCTGGTCCTACGTTATTGATCTATTTATGAGACTAGAAAAGGATAATAATTGATGCTTTGAGATCTTAGTATTTGTGTTTTTCAGGATAGATGTGTTTCTAGGTTAAATCATCTGTCCAAGAGTTGTTTGTAGGTATTCTTCACTGAAGATTTTGTAATGATGACCATCAAATAAATCATGTTAATAACGATAATAATAATAACAATTACTTTTAATGGCTCTAGAAACTATCAGCAAAGAACAGTCCTCCTTTGACCCAACGTGCCTCTGCAGCTACCACCTCATTTCTCTGTTCCTCTTCAGAGCCAAATGTTTCAACAGAGTTGTCTGTACCATCTACAGTTCCTCACCTCCCCATTCACTTTTTAAATTACTCCAGTCTGGCTTCTGGCCCAACCACTCCACTGAAACTACTCATGTTATTGCAACAAGCAGCTCCAAATAGCCAGTTCTATTAGACACTTCTCTATTCTCATCTTACTTGAATTCCCTGCAGCATTTGACATAGTTAACCCTTCCCTTTTTCTTAAAATATTTTCTTCTTTGGCTGTTGCGACACAACACTCCGCTGGTTTTCCCCCTACATCAGTGTTGCTCTTGTTTAGTTTCCTTCGCAGACTCCTCCAAATATTGTAGTAGCTCACTACTCAATCCTGGGTCCTCTTTGTTCTTTATATTCCTTTTCACTATCATCTCATCCAAACCATGGCTTCTAATACCATTTATATGCTGATGGCTCCTAAACTTACTTCTCTCGTCAAGACCTCTCATGTAAGTTCCAGACATGCATATCTGACCACCTACTTGACATTTCCATTTGGATGTCTAACAGACACTTTAAACTTATTATGTCAAGAACTCTTGATATCCACCCCCTCCAACCTGCTCCTGTGTCTATCTTCCCCATCTCTATATATGTTACCACTGCTTATTCAGTTACTTAAACCAGAAATCTAGGCATTATCCTTAATTTTTCCACTTCCCTCACCTCAACAACATATCCATGAGTTAGTCTCGTTGACTCTATTTCCAAAATGTACGTAGAATATCTCCCCTTCTTCATCTTAACTGCTACCACCCAGGTCTAGGCCTATCCTTGATTACAGAAGTCTTCTCTCTGTTCTCCTTGCTTCCTATCTGCTCCCCTATAATCCGTTCTCCACATAGCAGCAAAACTGGTATTATTGAATCCTTCAGTGCATTACCATTGTTCTTTGAATAAAAGCCAAACTCTTTATCATGGCCATGCATGATCCACTCTTTCTCCTCGATAAGGAAATAGAACATTTGAACAACACTATAAACCAACTAGCCATAGCTGATATCTATAGAGCACCTCACCCAATAACAACAGAATACACATTCTTCTCAAGTGCATATGGAACATTTTCCAAGGTAGACCAAATGTTAGGCCATAAAACAAGTCTCAATACATTAAAAAAACTGCAGTCATAAAAAGTATGTTCTCCAACCACAATACAATGAAATTAAGAATAAGTAACAGAATGAAATTTGGGAAATTCATAAATATATGGAAATTAAACACCACACTCCTAAATAATCAATGGGGCAAAGAAAAAATCACAAGGGAATTTGAGGTGAATGAAAACAAAACCACAACATACAAAAGCTTATGAGATGCATCTAAGACAGTACTTAAAAAGAAACTTATAGGTGTAAACATCTATATTACAAAAAAAGAAAGACCCTAAAACCAATAACCTAAACTTCCACCTTAAGACATTGGAAAAAGAAGAGCTAACTAATGCCAAACAAAACAGAAGGAAAGAAATAATAAAGATCATAGTGAAAACAAATGAAATAGAGAAAATTAAGAAAACCAAAAATTGGTTCTTTGAAAAGATCAACAGAATTGACAAACCATTAGTGAGACTGACCAAGAAAAAAAGAGAAGGTATTATTTACTAAAATCAAAAATGAAAGAGAAAACATTACTACAGACTTCACAGAAATAAAAAAGATTAGAGGAGAATATGATGAATAATTTGTATGGAACAAATTAAGTAACTTAGATGAAATGGACAAATTCCTGGAAACAGACAAATACCAAAATTGACTCAAGAAGAAATAGAACATTTGAACAGATCCATAACGAGCAATTGAATCAGTAACAAAACAAAACACTCCCAACAAAGAAAAGTCCAGGACAGATGGCTTCACTAATGAATTCTACTACACATTTAAAGAAAAATTACCACCAATCCCTCTCAAACGCTTCCAAAAAACAGAAGAGAAAAACTTCCAAACTCATTCTATAAATCAAGTATTACCTTGTGTTATGGATTGAATTGTGTCCCCCAAAAAGATATACTGGAAGTCCTAACCCCTGTACCTATGAATGTGACCCTGTTTGGAAATAGGGCTTTTGAAGATAATATCAGTTAAGTTAACATGAGTTCATATTGGAGTAGGGTAGGTCCTAATTCTATATGTCCTTATAAAATAGGACACAGAGAGGGAGACAGAGGAAGGACGTCATGTGACGCTGTAGCTGCAAGCTAAGGAATGCCTTGAGCTACCAGAAGCTAGGAGAGAGGCATGGAACAGTTTCTCTCTCAGAGTTTTCAGAAAGAATCAACATGACTAATACCCGAATTTGGACTTCTAGCTTCCAGAACTGTGAGACAATACATTTCTATTCGTATAAGTCACTCAATTAGTGGCATTTTATTACAGCAGTGCTGATACCAAAAGCAAACAAAGAAATCACAAAAAAAGACACAGACATCACAAGAAAACCCAAACCAATATCTCTTATGAATACAGAGGCAAAAAATCTCAACAAGGTACTAGCAAATCTAATCTAGCAACATATAAAAGAAGGATTTATGCCATGACAAGTGGGATTTATCCCAGGATTGGAAGGTTGGTTTAATATATTGAAAATTCAATTAATGTAATACACTCAATTAATGTAATACAGCATAAAGAACAAAACCCACGATCCTCTCAATAGACACATAAAAAGCATCTGACATATCTAACACCCTTTCATGATAAAAACACTCAACAAACTAGAAATAGGAGAGGACTTCCTCAATTTGAAAAAAAGTCATCTATGAAAAACCCAACGCTAACATCATATTTAATGGTGGAAGACTGAATGCTTTCTCCTAAGAGAAAGAAGACATGGGTGTGTGCTCTTGCCACTTCTATTCAACATTGTACTAGAGATTTTGGCCAGGCAATTAAGCAAGAAAAAAATAAAAGGCATCCAAATTGGAAAGGAAGAAGTAAAACTATATTGCAGATGACATGATCTTATATATAGAAAATCCTAAGGAATCCACTAAAAAACTATTAGAACTTATAAATGAGTACATCTGGGTTCAGGATACATGATCAATATACAAAAATCAACTGAACAATCTTAAAATGAAATCAAGAAAACAACTGCACCTATGATATCATCAAAAAGAATAAAATACTTAGGAATAAATTTCACTAAAGAAGTGCAAAATTTATACACTGAAAACTACAAAACATTGTTGAAAGAAATTAAGATCTTAATACAGGCAGTCCCCGGGTTACAAATGAGATCCGTTCCTGTGTTTTTAAGTTGAATTTGTAGGTAAGTCAGAACAGGTGCATAGAGTTCTTATTTAGCCTTACTTTAGTGCAAGAAGGGAGCCCTCATAGTGTAGTGGTTAGGAGCTCAGCTGCTAACCCAAAGGTCGGCAGTTCGAATCTACCAGCTGCTCTTTGGAAACCCTATGGGGCAGTTGTACCCTTCACCACTGTCCTTCAGAGAGTTCCCAGAAAGGGGCTGTAGTGCTGCCACTGTCCACTTTGGAGTGGTGCCTGCATATCACGCAAAACCATCTGTAAACCAAAAAAAAAAAAACCAAACCCACTGCCATCGAGTCAATTCCAACTCACAGCAACGTTTTCTCTTCTTCAGTCAACTGATCGTAAGGAATTCCTCATGAGGCCATAAGTGCAGACCGGGAGATGGAAGGTAAGTCGACAGGAGTGTAGACCATGGGTATTTGGACCACTTCCTCATGCAACTTACTTGTGCCTTCAGGTCCTACTTGGGCTCTGTCTCATATATACCACTTCCATTTAATGATGGAGTGCTGCTGTGCACATCTGACTTTATGGCTCTGTGGGTCAGACAACACTCAGTTCATGATGAGCAGTTCAGGCCACGTGGTGACTTGGTGGCCCATGGTTAAGCTTTAAGTCTCTACTAAGGCCCAGTAACAAGCCAAAAGCTGTTTCTCAAAAGGAGAATAGTTATCTGCAGAGGATGGCAGGGCTTTACTCCAAAATCCTAAGGGTCTGTGCTGTGATTCACCAATAGGCACCTGCGAAAGACTCCAAACAGCATCTCTATCTGCCACTGACACTTCAAGCACCATTGGATCAGCTGGATCATATGGCCCAAGTGGCAGAGGAGCTTGCAAGGCAGCCTGAACCTGTTGCAGAGCCTTCTCTTGTTCTGGGCCCCATTCAAAACTAGCAGCTTTTCGAGTCACTTGATAAATAGGCTGGAGTAGCACACCCAAATGAGGAATATGTTGCCTCCAAAATCCAAAGAAGCCCACTAGGCATTGTGCCTTCTTTTCAGTTGTGGGAGCAGCCAGATTAAATAAGTTATCCTTCACTTTAGAAGGAATATCTAGACATGCCCCACACCACTGGACCCTAGAAATTTCACTGAGGTGGAAGATGCCTGAATTTTTGTGAGATTAATTTCCCACCCTCTAGCATGCAAATGTTTTACCAATAAGTCCAGACTCATTGACCCTTCTTTCTTACTAGGTCCAATTAGCATAATGTCATCAATGTAATGGACCAGTGTGACGTCTTGTGGAAGGGAAAGGCGATCAAGTTCCCTGCATACTAAATTATGACATAGGGCTGGAGAGTTGATGTAGTCCTGCGCTAGGCAAGTGAAGCTGTACTGCTGGCTTTGCCAGCTGAAGGCAAACTGCTTCTGATGGTCCTTCGAAACAGGTATGGAGAAAAAGGTATTAGCCAGATCAATAGCTGCATACCAGGTACCAGGAGATGTATTAATTTGCTCACGCAATGAAACTACTTCTGGAACAGCAGCTGCAATTGAAGTCACCACCTGATTAAGTTTTCGATAATCTACAGTCATTCTCCAAGATCCATCTGTTTTTTGCATAGGCTAAATAGGCAAGTTGAATGGAGATGTGGTGGGAATCACCACCCTACGTCCTTCAAGTCCTTGATAGTGGCAGTAATCTCTGCAATCCCTCCAGGAATGCAGTATTGCTTTTGGTTTACTATTTTCCTAGGTAGAGGCAATTCTAATGGCTTCCACTTGGCTTTTCCTACCATAATAGCCCTTACTCCATTTGTCAGGGATCCAATATAGGGGTTCTGCCAGTTGCTGAGTATATCTATTCCAACTGTGCATTCTGGAACTGGGGAAATCACTACGGGATGGATTTGGGGATGCTTCGGACCTACTGTGAGACGGACATGAGCCAAGACTCCATGAATAACCTGACCTCCATGTGCCCCTACTCTGACTGGTGGGCCACAGTGCTGTTTTGTGTCTCCTGGAATTAGGGTCAGTTCAGAGCCAGTATCCAGTAATCCCTGAAAAGTCTGATTATCTCCTTTTCCCCAGTGAACAGTCACTCTCCTAAAAGGCCATAGATCCCTTTGGGGAAGGCTGGGAGAAGGATTAACAGTATAAATTTTTGGCAGTGTATTGGAATCCTTCCTCAAGGGGACCTGGCCTTCCTTTCATTCAAGGGGTTGTGGGTCTTTCAACTCGCTCAAGTCTTTAGCACAATAAGAGGGGCCCTGGTGGCACAGTGGTTAAGTGCTCAGCTGCTAACCGAAAGGTCAGAGGTTTGAACCCACGAGCCTACCCTGTGGTAAAAAGATGTGGCAGTCTGCTTCCATAAAGATTTACATCCTTGGAAACCCTATGGGGGCAGTTACACTTTGTCCTATAGGATCGCTAACGAGTCAGAATTGACTTGATGGCAGTGGGTGTGGTTTTTGGTTTAGTGCAAGAAGAGGCTTGAAGCCTTTTCAATGATTTAAAAGCTGCATGTGCAGCAAGCGAAGGTGATTGTGATGAAGAATTTGTTGCTAGTAGGAGTTGGTTCAGTCCTTTCAAAGTGAAGGCAAATTTACATAACGTTAAAGGGCAAGTAGGAACTGTCTATTATAAGTCAGATGTTTTTAACCCAGGGACTGCCTGTAAATGGAAAGACATCCCATGTTCTCGGATTGAAAGACTTAATATTATTAATATGTCAATCATCTCCAAGTTGATATACAGATTCAATGCAACTCCTATCAAAATCCCAGCTGGCTTCTTTGCAGAAATCAACAAGATAATCCTAAATTTTTTATGGAAATGCAAGTGTCCCAGAACAGCCAAAGCAATCTTGAAAAAAAGAAGAACAAATACCCAGTTTCAAAACTTATTTCAAAGCTACAGTAACCAAGAGTTCATGGTCCTGGTATAATAGAGACATGTGTTGTTGTTGTTGTTAGTTGCTGTCGAGTACAGACATATAGATCAATGGAAAAAAATTGAGAGTACAGAAATAAACCCTTACATTTATGTTTGATTGCTACCTGACAGGACACCATGACATTTCAATGGGGGAAGGTAGATTCAACAAATGGTGCTGGGACAACTGGATATCCACATGCAAAAGAATGAACCTGGACCCTACCTCACACTACGTAGAAAAATTAATTCAAAATGAATCGAAGACCTAAATGTAAAAGTTAAAACACTTAAAAGGAAACACTGGTGTAAATCTTCATGACTTTGTATTAGGCACTGGTTTCATAAATATGACAACAAAAGCATAAGCAACTAAAGAACACAATTAATAGATTGGATTATGTCTAATTAAAAACTTTTGCACATCAAAGGGCACCATCAAGAAAGTAAAAAGACAATCCACAGAATGGGAGAAAATATTTGCAAATCATATGTCTGATAAGGGTCTTATATACATAATATATAAAGAATTCTTAACAACTCAATAATAAGACAAATAGCTGAAGTTAAAAATGGGCAAAGGATTTGAACAGACATTTCTTCAAAGAAGATAAATGGCAATAAGCACATGAAATGATGGGCAACATCATTAGTTATCAGGGGCCTATATATGGAAAATGGCACCTATGGTAATTTTAAATTGCTGAGTGATCTCTCACAGCTGGCAATGGAAACTGTGATGGCCAATAGGAACTGTTCATTAGCGCCCCTCCTCAAGCCGCGCCCAGGGCACGTGCCCTACCTGCCATACCTTAGTTACACCTCTGGATGCAAGTCAAAACCACAATGAGATACCACTTCACACCTACTAGGATGGTTATGTTGTTGTTGTTAGGTGCCGTCGAGTTGGTTCCAACACATCGTGACCCTGTGTATAACAGAATGAAACACTGCCCGGTCCTGTGCCATCCTCACAATGTTGTTATGCTTGAGCCCATTGTTGCAGCCACTGTGTCAATCCATCTTGTTGAGGGTCTTCCTCTTTTTTGCTGACCCTCTACTTTAACAAGCATGATGTCCTTCTCCAGGGACTGATCCCTCCTGATAACATGCCCAAAGTGTGTGAGATGTAGTCTCACCATCCTTGCTTCTAAGGAGGATTCTGGTTATAATAATACAAAATAAATAAAAACAAGTGTTGCCAAGGACGTGGAGAAATTAGAGTCTTCATACACTGCTGGTAAAAAACCCAAAAACCATTGCCATCGAGTCGATTCCGACTCATAACAACCCTGTCGGGCAGAGTAGAACTGCTCCATAGGGTTTCCAAGGAGTGCCTGGTGGATTCAGACTGCTGACCTTTTGGTTAGCAACCATAGCTCTTAACCAGTATGCCACCAGGGTTTCCACACTGCTGGTAGGATTCTAAAATTATGTAGCCACTGTGGAAAACAGTCTGGCAGTTTCTTACAAGGTTAAATATGGAGTTACCATATACCCAGCAATTCCACTCCTAGGTATACAGCCAAGAGAAATGAAAATATATGTCCACAAAAAAACTTGTATATGAATGTTCACAGAAGCATTATTCATCATAGCCCAAAAGTGGAAACAATTCAAATTTTCATCAACAGATGAATGGATAAAAAATTGTAGTATATTCATACAATGGAGCATTAATCGACTATAAAAGGGAATTTAAGTACTGGTGCATGCTGCAACATGAATGAATCTTGAAATGATTATGCTAAGTGAAATAAGTCAGACCCAAAAGACTACATACTGTATGATTCCATTTATATGAAATTTCCAGAACTGGCAAATCTATAGAGACAGAAAATAGATTAGTGATTGCCAGGGGCTGTGGGGAATTGGGATGAGGGATAGAGAGTGACTACTAATGGGTACTGGGTTTCTTTTTGGGGTGATGAAAGTGTTCTGAAATTGATTGTGCTGATGGTTACACTACTCTGAATATACTACAAACCACTGAATTGTAAAATTTAAATATATGAATTATATGCTTTGTGAATTATATCTCAAATAAAAAAGAATAAAGAACCAGAGAGGTTTGGGGGAACCACAGAACAGGATGTAGCATGGGAAATTTCAAGCCCCCTAGAAAAGCTATATGCCACAATGAAGCAGCTACAGTAGAAACGGCAGCATTAGGGTTTTAGGAAGAGAGAAGCCTGTCAAGTGGTATAAAAGAAATCTAGTACTCCTTCATGGGATCCTGTGGAGGATGCAGAAGGTAGCCGAGGATTAAGAGGCAGTGTACCTGTCAGGGGGTTGCTGTGGCATGGGGTAAATGTCCCCGCAAAAGAGGCTGTGGGGTAGATAGCCAAAGTTAGGGGCTGGATAAAAGATATGACTGAAGTTTAGAGAATTAGTAGCAGGACTAGGAGTTGATGTAGGAACCTGGTCAGTAAGCAGAGACGGTCAAGCTTCCTAGCATAATCCTTGTGCATTGCCCATGCTGAAAGAATGTGCCATAAATTGTGAACATTTAAGCAATGAAGAGGATGAGGCACATTGAGCTATATTTCAACTGGGAGCCAGCAGACGCTGTGGGCCTCAGATTTCTTCTCACTATCACCAGTGAATTTGAACTTTAAGTTGAATATCTGCACAAAAGAGAATTTTAATTCAGTACAGACTATTTATTATATTTAATTGACATTAATCCTCACCCTGCCCAACCCATAATGCCAATCAGCTGTTTGGTGCTCCAGAACACAATAAGATTAGTTACAGAAAATAACTGTATTTTTATAATTAAGTTGGGGGGCACAGTTGGGTTGTAGAATATATATTTTTACACTCCGTTACATGCATAGAGGATAATAGATGAATTCTTTAAGGAAGAGAGTAGAGAGAAAAATAGTTAAGATTTGCCAAACTAGAGTAGACACCTTCATGTTTTGGTAGCTCACACCTCCTCTAACTGCCCAAAATAATACTCTTTTTGGTCATCTCCTCCCTAAAAAACTTTCCTTGCCAATCAACTATCTAGATTTGTTAATCCTTCCCCATTCAGTATTAAAAAAAACAAAAACCAAAAACTGTTGCCGTCGAGTCGACTCCGACTCATAACGACCCTATAGGACAGAACAGAACTGCCCTGTAGGGTTTCCAAGGAGCGCCTGGGGGGATTTGAACTGCCAACCTTTTGATTAGCAGCTGTAGCTCTTAACCACTAAGCCACCAAGGTTTCCACATTCAGTATAGATATCCGTATATCTAAATCTCATTAAAGATTTAACGTAACTTGTCTCAAGAAAATAGGTGGCAAAACCACATTCAATTAGTTTGCACTCCAACTGAGTAGAAGATACAAATGAAACAACTATAAAAGTCCAAGGTAGATCATGGTACTTTGGCTCAAAAACATGTTTATTAGACAAAGAATGGATTTAGGAAGGAAGAACCTGTTTTGTCATCAGGAAAATAAAAAACTAATTTATCAATCTGAATTGAAAAGTAAGTAAATAATTTCAGTATTTATTCACATACTCGTTCAAATATAAAAGTAAACTGACTACTACCTCCACCACCAGAACCATGTGTTATATGTGTACAAGGTTAGATCAAAGTGGTAGCTAATAATATTACATTCTGCAGTTGTTCAAAGATGACAGTTGAGAAAGTTTAATGATAGAGGATAAAAATAACATTTGTTTGGGCATAAATGGCAGTTTTTTAAATTGAACTATATGAACGAACGTTCCGCATCTCTCACACACACCTAGAAACCAAAGAAGTAAATTTTTGCAACACGACAAGTGTTCTCCGTCTTACCAAATTAAAATTATTCTTCTGTTTTCTGGAATGAAAAAAAGTATGTTGTAAACATGAGAATAAATTGAAGTAATGATAAAATATCAGTAACTATTGGGTTTAATTCAATTTCCAGTTTTACTACATAGTAAATCATGGCATAACCTTTGTTTGAATAGTTTTTCACAGTTGTTGTATAACAAAGCATTTGACACGGGTTAGTTAATAGCAATTTAGAGGCAGATGCAGAAGCAGAAATAGTTACAATTTGTGTTTTCTTGACAAACTATGGCTCGTTTGCTTTTTTTTCATTTAAAAGAAACAGAGAATCTTTAGCTCCCAGCTTGACAGTCAGTTACAAAGAGCAGAAGGCACCTTAATGTTTCCTCTGGAGGGTTTTATCACTGCACTACAGTATCAGCAGTGGACAGAAACATATGTGCTCTATCATACTTTGACCTTTACACTTCAAGTCAAGAGCCTCCTGAGCAAGGTCAGTTTTCCCATGCATTGTGCACTTTCCATAGATGCAAAACAATCTATTTTCACAGAATTTGATCTGCGGATTTTATTCATGTTTGAATGAAATATGTTGACTTCTATGCTGGTGACTTTGCAAGAAAACAAGGCTAAAACAAGAAAACGAAGGCTAAAAGGAGGTATTACCACTATAGCCACCACCTGCCAGGGGATTTACAAAGTATCTTGAGGCTCAAGGTTAGTATGGAAGTGTTACGGATTGAATTGTGTCCCCAAAAATATGTATTGTAAATCCTAGCCTGTAAACTGGTGGTTATAATATGGGTTGTCTTTGTTATGTTAACAAGACAGGATTAGTGTAGGGTGTATTTTGAGTCAATCTCTTTTGAGATATAAAAGAGATTAAACAAGCAAACAAGTGAAGCAGAGAAAGGAGAAGAGAGATGGGGTAAGATAGATGCCAAGACATATGGAGATCTCCAAGGAACCAGGAAGTAGAAGCTGAAGAGACAAGGACTTTCTTCCAGAGCCGATAGAGAGAGAAAGCCTTCTTCTAGAGCTGGCCTCTGAATTTGGACTTCTAGCCTCCTAAACTGTGAGAAAATAAATTTGTTTGTGAAAGCCGTCCGCTTGTGGTATCTCTGTTGTAGCAGCACTAGATAACTAAGACAGGGAGATAAGCCAAACTCAGGAGAAGTTAACACAGAGAAAAAGTTTATAGTGATTTTTCTTCCTTTTAGCTAGTGCAGCAAAGCATAGTAACCGCTAGTGGTCAAGTAATGACTTTTTTTTTTTTTTTGCAAGGATCGTATTTGAGTTTATTTGTTTCCTTTTGCTAGTGAGGTTTGGAATTGGAATTAAAAATCTTTGAGGGAAAAAATTATTTTTGTAATTCAGCTGGGGTGCCCTTGTCTTTGGGTTTCCCATTGCATTCATTGGTCCCTTAGTCTGGTACAACAGCCATGATAGTGCTTTGTCTTTTCGATGAAATGGAGAACTTAGGACATGACTACTGGTGCTTATTAAAGATTCCTTGCTATTTTCACAAGAGTAGGGGCGTCAGACTCTTGTCTCCTGGCCAAATTCTAAATCGGGAGATTACATTCTGCTTTCCTAAATTCCCGTAGCAGAATCAGCCACCCATGGTATCCTACTTTGCTTCCTGTGCTAAACTGCTGTGTGATGTCATTAAATGGCTCTGGTTTTCTACTCTAGAAGTGATCACTTTTTAGTGGGGTGGGGAGTGACTCAGTACCTATTGTTTGATATTATATTTGATTCAGTTTCAAACAAATTAAATGGTAGGCTCTGATACTTAAAAATAAAGTACAAAACAAAACACCCTAATAGCCTACCAGTTTTTCTGTTTTTTTTTTTTTAAATAGACCCAGAAAAAGCACAAAGAGAAAGTTTGCTTTCTGCTCTGCAACTAGACAAAATATTAACGCATTTTTTTACTCCACTAGTAGTTGACAATGAATTGTTATTTGCCTCAAACGTGAGGTTAGTTCTAACAGTGATGATGAAGTTTGCGTGGATGAGATCATGTATCACAAACTGGTTAATCCATCTCTTTTGTCTTTGGGTTGCATCTAACCGTCCCAGACAGATGATCTATTTCTTAAAATATCTTTGGAAGGAGATTCTTCAACTTTCCTTGATAACTTATTTCAATATCTCTCAATCTTTCTATGAAAACTAAGTTCTTATTTTTGTTTGACCTCCCTTCCACATACTGTAGTTTAATGTCGCTATCTTATGTCCATCACTAACCTTCCTATTATATACTGGTATTGAGACTCAGCATAGCATAATGACATGGTTTTTGTAACTAGACATGTTTGTACTCAAACCCTGACTCTGTCACTTTCTAGGTGTGTGATGTTGGGCAAGTTACTTTTGAGGCTCCATTTCCTCATCTGTAAATGAGCAACCTCAGAGGGTTGCTGTGAAAATCAAATGAGACAATATATTCTTTTGAAGGATTATGGGGTGAGACGAGACATGCTACTGGGCACCAAAAGAGCGTTCAATTAAAAAAAAAAGAATCCCATTGCGACAGAGTCAATTCTGACTCGTAGTGACCCTATAGGATAGGGTAGAACTGCCCCATAGGGTTTCCAAGGCTGTAATCTTTACGGGAGCAGACTGCTACATCTTTCTCCCTCTGAATAGCTGGTGGGTTCGAACCGCTGAACTTTCAGTTCACAGCTGAGTGATTAACCACTGCACCACCAGGGCTCCGTTCAATAAATAGTAACTATTTATTTGATTATACAGGCAGATCTGACTTAATTCATAAACTCTCTGAGAATGGGAAGCATATTTCCTCTGTAGCCCATGGATTTCAACGTAAGTACAGTGTTGTGCACGTAGTATGAAGCAGAGGCTCACTATTTATTGAATGAATAAACTTTACTTTTTTCCCCTGAGCAAAATGAACAGTACCTAGATATTTGCATGACCTCACACATTTAGATCAAAAGTGACAAAAATCAACCAGTCTTCTGATGTTTCCAAATATGCAGATATCTAACTTTATCTAGATGCTTTGGCATGGTGTAGACACACACTGCAAAACAACTTATACTTTCTATCAGGTTCATTTCTATAAATTTTAACATTTTATTACTGATATTATTTATTTATTTAGCCACATCTTTGACGCCTAGGATGGAGTTGACTCAATCATAGGTCTCCTTATCCATCCAAGCATCTTTTAATTGAGAAATTAAAGAATACACTAGAACTATCTAATTATATACCTGAATAAAAACTTTCAACCTGCAATTAAGTGCACTTTCTGCCCTACTTAACCTGTAAGATCTGTGCTGACTACAGGTATATTTCTAATTACTTTGTTCTCAAGCCAAAAAACACAAACCAAAACCCAAAAACCCACTGCCCCAAGCCCCAAAGCACAATTAACATCTTTGACCCAGTGAGGTGTTGGTTTGGACTTTATTTTTCGCTTTTCAACATTTTCACCGGGCTAGGAAGGAAAATTGGGGACTGAGTATAAGATGTATATATTCAATTGGCCTGAATATTTGTCGATAAGGAAAAGAAAGAGTATTGTTCCTTTACCATAATCTCAGAAAACCACTGGTGTGTGCTTAGATAGGTATTAAAGACACTGCAGTGTGGCTCTTTCTCCGACTGCTTTCTACACACTTGACAGGGGCAGTCTCAGGTGTGGAGCTCCTAGCACCTGCTTGCTCACACTCTTAACAGTTCAGAAGCTAGCGTATTTGAGGCCGGGTGGCTCAGGTTCCACGTAACTCGGCTCAAGTGTCACTAACACTATGTCCAGCGCCGGTCATCGAGCTGTGCTTTGGGACTTGGGCGCTGACTTCGGACTTTCTTCACTCACCTCCTTCAGCTCTCCCTCAGTTTTTCTTTCTCTCCTTTCTCTTCAGGCGTGCCCACCCTCCTCTTTTCGCTCCCACTCTCCACTTTCTCCTTTCCTCCACAGTCCTTTTCCACTCAGCTTCCCGTCTTCCATTCTCTGCTGGTCGCAGAACTTGGGGCTACGGCTCTAAGGAGTCGAGAGCCCGGCGGGACGGCCGTGAGGCGTCCAGGAGCGGGCGAGCAGGG
>NW_004444004.1:3892913-3904300 GCF_000243295.1 Trichechus manatus latirostris | reverse complement strand
CAGTTCTCGGCGCGCCCCCGGCGGCCGGGCCGCAGCGTGCTCGCCCCCGCCGCCAGCTCGCCTCACTTATGGGTCGGAAGCGCTGCGTGGGGGAGATTGTTCCAAGATGGCGGCGGGTTGCTGCGGGGTGAAGAAGCAGAAACTGTCCAGTTCGCCCCCCTCCGGCTCGGGTGGCGGTGGTGGCGCCTCCTCCTCCTCCCACTGCAGCGGAGAGAGCCAGTGCCGAGCAGGGGAGCTGGGACTAGGAGGCGCCGGTCCGCGGCTCAACGGGCTGGGAGGGCTGACCGGAGGAGGTAGCGGCAGCGGCTGTACCCTCTCTCCCCCTCAGGGCTGCGGCGGCGGCGGCGGGGGGATTTCCCTGTCGCCACCTCCGAGCTGCGGAGTGGGGACCCTACTTTCTACTCCGGCCACCGCCACCTCTTCCTCACCCTGCTCTTCGTCCGCCGCCTCGTCCTTATTGCCCGGTTCCCGGAAGATGGTGGTGTCAGCGGAGATGTGCTGCTTTTGCTTCGATGTGCTCTACTGTCACCTGTACGGATACCAGCAGCCCCGGACCCCCCGGTTCACCAACGAGCCCTAGTGAGTACCGTGCCCTCCGCCGCCCTCTCTCTTGCGCTTGGGATGGGGCTGAGAGTTGAGGCAAAGTGCGAGTCTCCTCCCCGCCCGCGGCTGCCCGGTCCCCGGAGCCACTCGCCCGAAGGGCACCCCGCGCTTTCTGCCCTCTGAGGGAAACACTCCGCGCTTGGAGAGGGGTGCTGCTGCAAGGGATGGCCCATTGGCTCCCAGAGGGGTTTGCTTTCTCTTTGCCATAACTTCGAGGAGTTTTTGACCCTTTTCCTCTCTCCTTCGCCACCCCCCGCCCTAGTCTTGGCGATCTGGATGACTCAAGGTGTTGACCTCACCTCACTTTGGTTTCCATGACCCCTTGTGAAAGCCCCGCCAGGATTCCCGCCCCGCGTACCTTGCGCGTGGAGAGCTACTATCCCATTGCAGGGTGAAAAATAGCAACTATCCAACTTCTGTTCTGCTAGTGATGGAACTTAGCTCCGGAGCTTGCAAGAAGGTTGCCCATCTCTGCCAATGGAGAGGGGAGATTTTTTAAAACACACTTTTCCCGTACTACCTATTTTTATCCGAGCCTACTCATTAAAATGTGTTTCTAGTGAAGCGCACCGCCGGCTCTCACGTTTGAAGAGTGCGACTTTTTTTTTTTAATTCCACCGTCTGAGAAATAGCTCATTCAAAGTGAGAGCTGTCCCCATAGAGGCACTGTCAGTTTGTACATTAAGCGTGCATTCGCTTTTGTGTCGACTGCACTTTGAAGAAATCTGTGTTATGCTCGACTATTTGAGAACTATTTTAACATTCCCAACAGTGAATGTGTAGGAATTTTTATGGTTTCCTTTGATTTTGTACTTTTAATTATTTTACCCTTCATGTATGTGATTGAAATTGTTTAAAATAGCACGGTTACAGCTAAAAGCCAGGTTAATTCTAATCCCTGTCCATTTGGATGTGTAGGAGGTGGGGCATATGGTTTTTTTTTTTTTAATGTGTAAACTGAGTGTAAACTGACTTTTTGAGTTAAATGCTAGACAGAATGTAAAGAGCAAGTAAGGGCAGGATGAGAAAGAGAGCGATTGTTTTTATTATGAGGACTTAGCATCCACAAGAAAAATAATAGAGAAAAATTGCAGTGAACCTCGTACTGAAAAGCATCAGCCCTTTTCCTAGCTAAGACAAGTGTCCCTTGTCCCCCATACCATAAATACCTGAATTGATGTTCTTTTTAAACTGCTTCTTTCATTTTGTGAGATTAGGGGATTGGACTACTACTGCATACATATAAACACTTCTGTCTAGTCTAAAAATATTACTTTAATATGTAAAGTGGAAATTGCAATAAAGTGTCCTGGAAATTGTAAATTCGTATCGTTTGTTTTCTTTGGCTTTGATAATTTAAAATGTATTTAATCTTGTATGACTCCTCTGTGGTCTACGCATTTTCTTTCGACATGATTTATCTTTGGGCATTGGTTCATGAGATATATATATGAAAGGGCATACAGGTTTGTCAGATAAATTCAGTATCTTTATAAATTTCATAGTTCTCACTTTAGGAGCTTAAATATTAAGTCCATACCTTTAGTTAGCCAATTTATTTTGTGGTTCTCCAGAAGTAAAATTTATTTTGAAAAGACTGCCATGTAAAAATCTATTAAATATTTATTAGCTTGAGTCACTTATTTGTGACTTTTCTGCCTTCTCTTAGATTCCTATGATGCATTAAAACCAGTTCTGGGATGATACTTAGGTTGGCTCTACAAAGTCATGGGACTGCAAAAATTCACTCCCGTTTAGTTCTTGAGCTGTTACATGAGTTTGGCAAAGGCTGTTTTAGTATTCACGCTCCATTGCTCCAAAGCATATGAGAACACGCTTTCAGGAGGTGCTATTTTCACACATTTTAAAGTGAGTTTGGGTTAACTGAATGAATATAACAAGAATTTTAAAAGGAAAAGCGAGCTTGACCAGTTCATACAGAAAATGCTTTTGAAAATGTTATTTAACAGTGGCTATTTTGCACATGTATTTAGGTATTGTTTCTTTTCCAACACCCTAGCCACTGGATTTCTTTTTCATGTATTTAACTGGAATTAAACAGATAAATAAGACACACTTTTGACCACTGTAGATACGTTGAAATGGTGGTAGAAGAATAATAATTATTATCATCCAGCAGGCCTTGAATGTGTCATGTATTCTATAAAACAGCTAATTTAGAGTAGACACTGAACATGACTAAGGGAGAGAATGAAAGTTCACTTAAGTGAGAAGAGAACTGCAGTTGAAAGAAGTTTTATTTTCATTTGTCTTAAAGCCATTTTTGAGTGCACTGTGGAAATTTCAGGGAAAATTCTTAGAAGTGATGTTTGATTATGGCAGTGAATTAACTCATCATTTGACAGTGTCTTAGTAATCCACCACATGTTTTTCTTTCTATTTTAAATATTTAATAGTATTGTGTACTTATTAGAGTGTCTTTATGCAGTGTGCCACAAAACATAAATAGACATGTATCATGTAATGAGCAACAGTGTTTCAAGTCCTGTCTCTCTCCAGAAGATGTGCTTTTGACAGTTCTCAGGTATAAAAGCACACCATTTCATCCCTTTCTAAGATCTTTCTGTCAGAATGTCTGCAATTGGTGAAATGTGCCTTTTTCAGGTTTAGGAGTTCTAGATTCATAAGTTACCCTTCCACTCTGAAAGGTTATTAGCAATATCAGTCAATCTATTTATTTCAGGTTTTGGAGGGGAGGTCGAAATATGACCAGGCTGCGTGGGTAAAAATTCTTTGCTGTTACTTCTGTCTTTTGGAGCCCTTACCCTACTGCAGAGAGGTAGCAATAGCTAGAGCTATGGAGGAAGGTGGAAACTTGTCTAATGGAAGACAGTTAACTTTTGTGTTGAAAGTTAGGAATGCATTGCTAAGGCCTTGGTCTCAGTTGTACAGGCTCTTTTGCCCACAGATATAACGTTCAAGACATGCTAAAAACATAACTTTAGGTGCACTTTAATAACCAGAGCCAGAGCTCTTGCATTTATATTCGAGGGAGCTAAGATAGCCATTTTATACGAAACTGTTACTATAAAGGGAGCACCTATGCCAGGTGTTGAGCCAATTAAACTCTAGAGCAGTGGTTCTCAACCTTAACTGCACATTGGAGTCACTGGAGAGTTATTAAAAATACATATGCCTGGGTCCCGCCATCAGAGATTCTGATTAAATTGGGCCAGGGCATCAGGATTATTAAAAGTTTCCCAGTGATTTTAATGTGCAGCTGAGGTTGAGAATCACAGTTTATATTCGTTAGGCCTTTCTCCTGAGATCCTGATGAATTTGGTGTGTGATGGGACTTTGGCATCCGTATTTTATGAGCACCATAGGTAATTTTGGTAAACAACCAGTTTGGAAAACAATTGCAGTGTGGTCTGCAGAAAACTTCACCTGGAAACTTGTCAGAAATGTAGGCTTTCAGAGGCCCCACCTCAGAGCTGCTGAATTAGAATCTGCATTTTAACAAGCTCCCCCCAGGTAATTCTTATGCACATTAAAGTTTGGGGAGCACTGATTCTCAAACTTTAGTTATCATAATCTCCTGTAGTGCTTGTTAAAACACAAATTGCTGGGCCCCATTCCCAGAGTTTCTGATTCAGTCAGGCTGGGGTGGGGCTGTGAATTTACATTTCTAACAAGTTCCTTGGTGATGCTGATGCTACAGTTCCTAGGACCACGTATTCAGAAGCACTGGGCAGAGAGTAGTGAAGACTTGATTAAGTACTTGAGCCGCTGTAAGGAAATGGCAGTTTTCACTGTCAGCTTCCAGTATAAAACTTGCTGCTTCTATGTCACTATCCTTTATCATGTTTTCTCTAACTTAGCACCAGGGAGATTGACTGCTGGCAAGAGCATAAAAGTCTGAGGTTCTTGGGATGGTTTTACTCCAAGTACAGGGACGGGAGTGACTTTTGGCAACCTTACGTATGATTTTAGGTCCTTTTTCAGAAGTTGTTAATTGCGAGGGACACATTTTAGGTGTTAAAAACAAAACAAAGATGACATATTAAAGTGAGTTGTATTGATTTTCATAAGTAAAGCCCCCTTCTTTTACCATAAAAAACGCTTTTATGATTAGTTCACTAAATAACATGTTGCGATAAGATTTTAAAAGCATTACTTAGACTTATGCTTGCTGGATTGCATTTTAAGAAATTTCCCTTATTAACAAATAAATATAAAAGGATCCTGCTAAGGCACTGGGATTGTTCAGTCTCATATCTTCAGTGCTGTGTGGGGTGCCTCGTCCCATGAACTTTTTATTTTAATCATCTTACCACCTTTGAAGTTAATGTAATACTACATTTTGTACTGAGCATAAACACATATAAGATACTTAAACATCAGTAAGTGTGGTTTTTCCATTGAGATTAATAAAAAGTATTTTTAAAAATTCACTCCTGGACTTGCAGATTTTGAGAGACTCAGATCAGGTGTTTGAACAGTTAACTCATTCTTGTCTTGCCACAGTAGTCAAATTACTATTTTTCAGTGTGCTTGGGAGGACTTGGGTTGTGCTAGGGCGATGAGATGGGCACTTTGTTTCACCAGACCAGTAACAATCTTACTGCATGTTAGTAAAAAAGATGGTTTGATAATGCAGCTCAGGTCAAAGTGATATTAAATCAGCATTTGAAACACAAACTATTAGATTTCTACTATGTCTTTTTTGATGAAGACTGATTAGAATAGCCAGAAGGTATATCTGTCTATTGCAGATGGTGCTACTAGGCCATTACAGATTTCCTTATTCACCCTAATAGAAAGGTACTGATTTCCATTCTCTGGCCATAATGTATAGTTTTACCCAGAGCCATGTAGTCAATTCTAACTTATAGCGACCCAATAGGACAGAATAGAACTGCCCCGTAGTGTTTCTAAGGCTGTAAATCTTTACGGGCATAGACTGCCACATCTTTCTCCTGTGGAGCGGCTGGCGGGTTCGAACCATTGACATTTTGGTTGGCAGCCGAGTGCTTTAACCACTGTGCTACGAGGGCTCCAATGTATAGTTTTACTTTAAAAAAAAAAACTGAAAAATGTTGAGCCGTTTTAAAGGTATTATATATGGGTCGTTTTTCAACAATGTTTATTTCCACTGGAAGGCAATCTAGTGTCCTATCTTAGTGATGGCAAAGAAGGCAGGCACGTCCCAGTTGTCATTTATGCTGTAAAAACTGTCAGTGACTGAAATGGAAGGGTGTAGAAATATAAATTACAAAATTATTTTTATATCCATGCATAAAGGTGTATGTAGGGCAAAGTATATTTAGTCAAAAAGAGAAACTCAGTGCTTATTTTCCTTTCTCTTCCATATGGCTAAAGGGAGTGGTAATTTAGCCCATATTTTTTCTTGCTTATGAATTGTGTTTGTGCTGCATTCAGGTCCCATAGTGGGTGGCAGCCAAGAAGGAATCTGCTGGGATCCCTCAGTCCAATGGGAAGAAAGACCACTAGTGAAAATGTGAAAAAATGCTCGGTTAACCCATGCATGAGTTGGTTTTCTAATATATGTTTTTCAGAAACATACAAACATTCACATTGTTGTCTTTTAAAAACTACGATTTTTGAAACTGTATTTGTGTTATAAACACTATAACCTTTTACTGCAATGTGTTATATGTTTTTAAAGTCAGTTGCACTTCCCATTTATAGATAATTTTACTTTTTAAGAATATGTGTGTGAAACACTGAAACTTGTGTCATGAGATTAGTCAAAGTTCCTGAGTTTTCCAGATTTCAATAGGCGTTATTCTGTTCTCTTATGTCACACATGCTTGCCTGTTTTAAAGCAGCACAATGACCAGGGCTTTTACATTTAAATTTTCTTAAATAGTCTCTTTTTTGGAACTTGTGTAATAATGTCTCTTTTTGATACTGTTCTGAATCAATTAAGCTAAGTAAGTGGGGACCAGCAGTAAAAGCAAGGGGCTACCAAGAATGGACCTTCAATGTGTAAGCTGTCTTTCCACATTCAGTAATTAGGCAGTTGCTCACAGGACACTGGAGACAGTGTGGGAAGGCAGTGGTTGTGTAGGTGGGAAGAGTAGATTCCCAACAGTAAACTTATTTAGAGTTGAGCTGCTGTAGTTGCTGTGTTACTAAGAGCAAAAATGAGCCCCAAGCTTACGTAGCATAAAGAAAAGAGCCCAATGGAAGAAGTATGGTGTAATAGTATAGTTGGTTGGGTGGAGCACATTTTATGTTTGGTCCAACTATAAGTGGCATCTTTTGTGTCAAGTGTGGGTGTATTTTCTACAGCTCTTAATGTATCATACTTTCGAACTTGCTCAACCTTAAAAATGTTAGTGTTGAACAGCTGAGTGGAAATTATATGCCACTGAGGGGAGGGAGGGAAGCTACTGTTAATTTTTATTATACACACTGTGCTGAGCTCCATGGTTGGAAACCAGAGAAATAAAAGAAATAGTCTTATCCGCACAGAACTTACAATCTTGTTCAAGAAACAATACAAATATAAAAGTGGCTTGAAATACTTACAAAGCAGTATATACTTGTTTGTAGATTAGTAAGATACAGATAAAATACTAAAGTACAAAAATCACATGGAATAAAGGAGTAGTCAGGAAGAAGGCTTTTGGGAGGGGATAACTTTTGAGCCAAGTGTCTAAATGGAAAATGTGCAGAGATTATTGGTGAAGACTCTGTATGACCAATAGATCTTGAATTCTTACTTGGTTGTTCTCAAACCGGTTGCTGTCACCACCACACCCCTTGCCACAGAACTTGGGGATTCCCAGCAGCTGTCTTCAGTCAGCAACTTGCACTCTCAGCATTCTTCACACCACTCCCCTTACTCTGGTCTCTAAGATCATAAAACGTCAAGGAAATTAAAAGTAGCCTTTTGTGTTGGGAACCCTCTGGGAATGCTGAATAAGAGATGTTGGATCTGATTATAGTTTCTTGTATTAGGAAGAGAACGGTATTTGCAGGAGAGTACTCTAGAGTGTAAGATGAACCACAAGGAGTGGAGTCTCAAGGTGGGGGAAGACCCAACTAGGCTTAAGGTTATGAGGGCTGTAGGAAAACTCGCATTGGAAAAGTGGGAAAGCCACTCCAGGGGCAGAGTTTACAAATACAGGAATGTTGCAAAATCAAGAATTGGAAGAAGTTATCAGCATATGCAGGGACTTGCACTCCAGGGCCAGGTTTTGTGTAGGAGTGGAAAGATTGCAGCTCACCTGTTTTTTGGCTTCCATCATTGCCTCTTCTTTTCTTGGCTCTGTGCCTAGCTATTCTTGTGCTCAGGAGAAGTTTGTTAAACAGCTCTCTGTTGGAATGGCTATGAAATTTGATCACAAGCATAAGAACCCTCCCCTCCCCCTCTTCACTTAGTCCCAACTGTATCTAATTTGGGAGAAAGGAGGAGAAGACATATTGGTTTATAGAATTTGGATCAAGTATAAAGATAGCTGGGATAGCTTTTGGATGAGAACCTGAAATTAGGTGGTTGCACGTGAGTAAAGAGACATTGCTGAAAAAGAGAACCTACTAAATGTCCATTGTCGGACGAAGTGAAAGGGAGAGAGGCTTTGAACATGATTCAGAATTTGTAAGCTTGGGGAACCAGGAAGACAGTAGTGTCATTAAAAAACAGAGGGGAGGAAATGGGAAGAAACAAGTAGTTGGGCAGGTGAAATGATTTCTTAATATGTGTAGTTTCAGGTGTTGGCAGTTATCAAATGTCTTTTCTTTTTGAATTAGCAGAACCACAGACAGATACAGTGACAGAGCTACCGTGACATTTTTTGGTTGGTCTCTTGGGATCACTCCAGCCTCCCCTCAACCCCAGTTGTGACTTTGAACTGCTCAGATGGGTGGAGATCAGTGATAGTTTTCAGCTTTGTATTGCTAGTAAAAATACCTGGCAGAATGTTGGATTTCCTAGTGTAGCTTTATACATTTTTGCAGTCTTCAGGCTTAGTAATTTGTAAAGCAGTCAGCAATTGCTATATTTCCTTATGTGTGTATCTTAGCACAGCCTTCAGCAAAATAGAGCCTTGTGGAGGTCCATCTCAGGCACTTGTAGTGTCTGAACATGAATTAAAGGACTAGAAGTGCTGTCTGGTACTAGGCTCTAGGTTCTGTGTCCTCAAACTTAGAAAGTAAAATAGATTGATCAAGCTGGATCTATTTTGCAGCTTTGCTGGACAGTGAAGGATAGATGTTATCAATTGACAGGATCACCATGTTGCGTTATGATCTTTGCAATTTTCAGTGGATGGGCAAATGTGAATAATTCTACTCAAGTCCAGGCCTACTAATATTAATGCTTTCAATAAGGTCTGTGATGGTCTTGATGATTGTTGCCTTTCCCCTGTTTCATTTTACAGATAATCCTCACTGTGACCCAAAGCCACATGCAATGCTGGGAGAGCACAGTTGACTGTATTATGCAATATCCTGCCAGAAGATGCTGACCAGCAGTCTAGTAATGGAAAGTAGTGAGACTGACTTAACAGCCTGTATAGCTCGCCTTGCCATTCCATATACTTCCAATGTGACCTGTAAGCATTTCACACACAATTCTAGTAACATATCTTCTGTTGGGATCTTGGATTGCTGCAAGGTGGTAACACCAGATTCTCTGCTTTGCTTCAGGTGTTAGTGGATCTTTGAGTCATTCTCATAAAATGGAATCCATGAAAATTGATTTTAGTGGTATCAGCTTAGGGGTCTGACAGCACTGCGTCTGCCCAATTAGGCAACCCCTAAAGAAATGCTTATGTCCTAGTTACATTAGAGTATTTCTTCTTCTGTGACATCATTATTTGTCGGAGTAGCCTACCAACCACAGGGTTAGGTATAGGTGGTTTTGGCTGCAGATAACTTATATATAACTATAAAACATGGGCCTCAGTACTTAATTCATTGCAGTAAAACAAATGCCCTTTGTATGTTGATTTCAAACAAGGGTGAGGTAAATGATTCGGAGGTAGGTGCTTTTTTACATCCTTAAAAAATACATATGGTAAGTGGAAGATGATGCTGGTGATTTGTTCACTAAAGAAGAATCCCATGAAGTCTTCTGGCCTTTTCCCATGCTATATAGTACTGCTCTCAACACATTTCATGAAGTCCCCATGATAAAAATCAAACAGAAAAATTACACTTGCCAAGGCTTCTTCTGCATTAAAACAAAAACAAGCAAACCCAAAACTTGCCACTGGTTAGGCCAGGTACTTGATTAGATGGAATAGCTCTTTTATTTTAGGAGTAGGTGCGGGGCAAACCCAAACCAAACCCATTGCCGTCAAGTCAGTTCTGACTCATAGCGACCCTATGGGACAGAGTAGAACTGCCCCATAGGGTTTCCAAGGAGCGGCTAGTGGATTCAAACTGCTGACCTTTTGGTTAGCAGCTGAACGCTTAACCACTGCGCCAGCAGGCTCCGGGTGCGGGACAGTCAGTGGTCAAAATTTTGTGTTCAGTTCACGGATCCACCTATTCCACACTCTTCTACTTGGTCAGTGCAAAAAATCCTCACCAGAACAAATGGGAATAATACTGCTTCTGTTTCTCTGGTACTAATGAGGTGATATGTGGTTTGAGATGTGTTTTACTCTACAAACTCTTCTAAATACTGCCCTGCCTGGCAAGTTGTTTTACAGAAATCTGCTCTTCCACACTGCCACATTGAAAGCATTGGCTATGTGGAGAAAGAGTCATTCAGGACTAGAGGCAGTAATAGAGGGCACATGGGAATCGGGGAGGGAGAAAAATGAGATTATAGTCAAGCGAGGTGAAGCCTGGATTCAGGGCAGAAAAGGGAGACTGAGTGCATGGTCTGGAGTAGGACTGCTCCAAGAGGCATGTTTTACATCATACAAACCTAGGTGTTCCTCCTTTAGAACCAGTGGCCATGGAGCTCATGTTAGAAATAATTATTCATATCAGAAACAAATACATGGCATGAAGTTTAATTATATAAAAAGACCTACATGCGGGCCCTCTGAATACTTCTAAAAGCCCACATTGAAAACCATTCGTATAGTGTCATCAGAATGAGTTCTCTGGGTAAGTTTGGATGCTATGGGACAAGTGACTTTAGTGTCCTCCAAATAGCATAAATGTAGTCACTCTCTATTCATTATCCTTTCTTTTTTTTCTTGGCTTGTCTATGAACATGGTTATGAATCATCAGGTATTCAGATATATCTTATTTTTAGGTCTGTGCGTTTAGGTATTGGAGTCCCTGGGTGGTGCAAATGGTTAATACACTCAACTGCTAACTGAAAGGTTGGAGGGTCAAGTCCACCCAGAGGTGTTTCAGATTTACTTCCGAAAAAATCAGCCATTGAAAACCCTGTGGAACACAGTTCTATTCGGACATACATGGGACCACCGCGAGTCAGAATCAGCTCCATGACAACTGGTTTATTTAGGTATTAATAGCCTCTATTTAGATATATTCCAACTTATATCAACTCGACAGCAGTGGGTTTGTTTTTATTTGGGACTTAGATGTATGAGCTTTTTTCTGTATAGCTTGCTCATGGTTAGTCTCCACAACAAAGATTATGGAGCAGATAATACTAAGGGATAGACTCTGCTACAGTTTGATTGGCCGCGGAATGCAGTCATAGGAAGGCATTCTATTGAGCATATTTATTTCTTCTGTACCTTGTCTCTACCTTCTCTTAACAGGACCTTCTAGGGCCAACCTAATTTACAAATTATGTTCTCACAGATAACTGGAGTATCAACCATTTTTGGTTAATTAGTTCATCTTTAATCTTATACAT
>NW_004444004.1:3862931-3892813 GCF_000243295.1 Trichechus manatus latirostris | reverse complement strand
CATGCTGAAGTTAGCATATCCTTTAAAGGTATGTATAATAGTGGTACTACAGAAAGTAATTAATTTTTCATAGGAATTTGGGGAATCCTTTAAAAATTAATCTTACAAACACATATAAGAAATGCACAAAACCTGTAGGAGAGTCTGATTTAGGCTTTGAAGTATTTATTTTTCCAGACTTACTGACAATTATGAATAAACTAGCTTAAAAGCATTAGAGTCAGAAATAACTGTTCTTAATGTATTTTAAACTAGTAGCATTTCAGTTAGTATTTGACCTGGCATTTATCATTTTCTTTATTAGTATACTTAATGCGAACCACCTGAATTTGACAAGAAATTTGATTTTCTAGCTTTCCTTTTAGGTTATTCTTCTCATCCTCTATTCTTTAGGGCTTTCTGATGCAGTTGCTAACAATAATATAAGGAAACGTCTTTGACAGGTAGGAGCTTTGCCCTTGTTAACCAACTTTTAGAGGTGGAAGGATCAAGGCATTAAAGGAGAACGTTAGGTTTCACAGTCAAACCCAATTATTTCTGAGGAAATGTGTTTTCTAGAGAGATGGAAAATTGGAAGACACTTGCATAATGGGATATTATAAGTAAAGCCTTTAAGTCCATATGTGTATATATAAACCACTTTAGTTAAGCACTTCTTAAAATTACTTCTTATAGTGTACACATTTGTTTCTAATGAAAAGCTCCCATCTGAATGTGGTAGTAGCATCTGTGAAATAATAGATTTGGTCAAGTCATGGGTCTTGAAAGTTGTTTATTTGCCCTGTTGTCTACACAACTAGTATAAGATTCTTTATCATTAGCAAGGGTGCAGACATTTTTTTGATGTCACCACTGAATTGTAATGGATCAGTTTGGATTTTGGAGCAGTTTCTAACTTCGTCCATTCAGAGGTGGTTTTGCCAGGTCTAAAGAAGAAAGTAAAATTTCTACCATGATTATTCCTTTGTTTACACACATTTTAAAATGGAGAGTTATTTAGTCCTCAAGATTTATTTGCCATTATTATCTTATGACTGGGTTTTACATCAATACCTATCTCTTATTCTAAGCTAGTACTGCTATTCATATTATGGTTAATTTTAGTATTTCAGTTCAACAATAATAGAGCTGTTGTGTGTGGAGCACTGTGTTAGGCTCCTTTTTGGGTGTGGGTGAAAGGTCTATAAAGTAGGCATAAGCCATGCTTCTTGCCCTTAAAAAGCTTGCAGCCATATTGAAGAGACAATATTCATGAAACAAATAATGAGGTGACATGATTTAATGACCAAATGAGTGAATGGAGACAATGAGGTCTGTAGAAGTTCGGACACAGACTAACGTGGGTAAGGGTTATACAAGAGGGCTTCATGGACAAAGTGGGATTTGAGCTGGGTAGAAATTTTATAGATGGAATAAGCATGCTAAACAGAGAAACAACTTAAAGACAGAGGTAGGAATGAACATTATACAGTGGGCAATGGGTAACAATCAAAGGTAGATTGAAGTGGGGAGAAACTAGCAAGGAAGGGGGCCATCAGGAGACTGTTGCTGTAATTCAGGCATTGGGGAATGAAGGTCTGCCAGTTGACGATTTAAAACTATTAATGGCCTGTGAATTGCTGCTTTCTTGGTAAAGTTTCCCTTTTGTCCAGTTAATTATGCCCCAGCAGCTCCTTTAATGTCATGAAGCCTGGACAAGAGACTAAGAAATAACACAAGCAGGAGTCTGCTGTGTAGACAAAGTGCTTTCATTCATCAATAGACATTCAGCATAAGTCAGTCAGATTAACACTGGTTACATCACCCTTTGCCCAAGTGCCTTCTATGTTCCGTGTTCTTTTTTCTTCTAAACTTCAGTGTCTCAAACATTAAGTTGGGAAAATCGATTAGTTACAAAGATTATGTAATTAAAAAAAATAAACTACCCTTATTATTATAGAGTTAAATGGCTTTAAACTACTTTTTTTCTCCCTAAATTAATGAAGAAATTTTATTTTAATATTGCATATTTAACCCACATAAGGTATATATTGGAGAATTATAATCATAGGAGGATCGTGTAGTAATTATTGAATGATATCATTCGTTAAATTAGCTTAAACATAGGTTAATCTAATGAGTGTGTTCCTTATGGTTGTTAACATGCTCTATTCAAGAATGCTACAAGTCAAAGACATACGAACTATATAAGCAATCTTTTTAAAGGTTTTATAGTATTTAGAAAAAAATTCTAAAATAGTTTCCTAAGTTACAATAGAATGGCATGTTTTTCTGTATATTGAACAGCAATTACTCTTAAAAAAAAGCAAAATTCTCAGGCAAGAGTATCACAATACTTATTTAGTTGATGATTTGTCTTTAATTATATTAAGGCATACATTTAGAACCTAAAACTTCTTTTTCAGTGATTGCTTTAAAATTTTATTTTAGTAACTCCTTTTATTCTCCAGAATGTTTCTGAATATAAAAAAGTTATTACCCAAATATATGCATGGGACCAGTCTCTGACAGGTTCTAACCACATAAGCATGAACTTTATGTCAGCATACTCAGGAAATAACAAGCAACACGAGAACAATGCTCATTACCAGTGTTCTCTATGCAGTCAGTTTATGTTTATAAGTAAATCAGCTGTCCTTCATGTCATAGCCTTGAATTATGAATAATTTGTTATTTGAATTAGATATTACTACAGTGAGGTAATGAAATACCAGATTTTAGAAGAAAATAGTGTTAGTAAAATATTTTTTAATCAAAGTTGATGAGGAATAGATGAATGTTGACCCACGTAGTTAGTTGATCATAGGCTTCTGCCACATAATAGGGTAGGAGGCCAAATGTAATTGAGTGGGTCTCAGGACAGACCACACAAAGGTCCCTGATCACTCTCAATAAGCTTAAAATCTTTATTAAGAAAGGTGGATGCCCTTATTGGGGGTTGTTGTTGTTAGGTGCCATCAAGTTGGTTCCGATTCATAGCAACCCTATGTACAACAGAACAAAAAACTGCCCAGTACTGCGCCATTCTCACAATCCTTGTTATACTTGAGCCCATTGTTGCAGCCACTATGTCAGTCTATCTCGTTGAGGGTCTTCTTCTTTTTCTCTGACCCTGTCTCTTCTTTAACAAGCATGATGTCCTTCTCCAGGGACTGGTCCCCCCTGATAACATGTCCAAAGTAACGTGTCATTGGGGGTAGGAGAGGTAATTTTGCTTATACAGGCCTGAACTATTTAGATGCCAACTTCATTTTTCATAGGCTCCAAAGAACAAGCATCTTAAATAGGCAATGGCCTCCATAGTGTAGAGCACAATCAGGGAAAAAAAAGTCAGAGGGTTTCCATTTTGGCTGTGGACAAGAGAACAAACAAATCCCATTTTAAAGTGAAAAAATGGATGTGGGTTCAAAGGGTGCTGGTTCCTGTCTCCACCGGGCTACTCTTACAACTTACACTTGAGTTTATTTCAGTTCAGTCTAGAGAAATCCAGGTCATTTCTTACAGAAGAGAAGCAATTTAGTCTTGAAGCTTTCTTTCATTTTCATGAAAAGTTATAATTATTCACCATTCCATAATAACTCTTCATTAACCCTTTATTAACTTAAAAAATTTGCACCAGCCCAGCATGGACTTCGCTGCTTTCATGTTCTCAGAACTGTCATTATATTTATCTGAATACTTTCAACTCCCATTCTCTCCCACCTCAAATTTGAAATATAAATCTAGGAAGATCCTTCTGTTCCCCCCCTTCAACATAATTTCTCTCTGGAGCTTTGTCATTTTTGAGAGCAGCAGTCTTGAATATCTGAAGACTTGATAGAAACTGCATTATATAATTTTTACCACTTAAATTCTAGTAATGTTTACCATTTTGCATTATCTGGAAAGTTATTTACTGGTCCTACTAGTTTTCCATTTTGGGGTGGTGGTAGAGTGATGGAGGAGCGGTGTGAGATTGTAAATTTATGAGTTCCAAGTTTTTTCAGGCAGTGGGTCTGAATATTTAAAGGAGCATATAAGTACTGTTTAACTGGGTTGATTTTGAATTCAGGGAAGTGCTAAATCTGAAAGGTTTTTAGAAGGTTTTCTAGGGAGATTTTAAAGCAGAGAATAAGTGAGATGTTCCATCATGCTTCTTCCTCTGCCTTACCTGGAAGTGGTATCTTTTTCTCTCTGTGTATAACTGAAACCATAAGATCTTTGCAGATTTTTTGTAATATTATTATTTGGGGACTGACCTGGCCATATGTAGCTGTAGACATGGGAGTAAGAATACATGTCTCTATTTCTCAATGAGGTATAGCATAGACTTTAATTGCCTGCTTATCTTTTATTCTATAATTCTATTCCTATGGAAGATTTGAATGACTGGAACATTGTTTGTTACTATTTATTTCTTCTTTTTCTACTGATTTGTTTTAAGCTATAGGCCCCCATACATTTAGATAAATGTATCTTTCTTTCCTAATATGTATACAGTGAAGGATTCTAAATCTAGTGCCCAAGAATGGATTTTAGGGGGTCTGCAAACTTTTGAATGTATGTACATTTTTTTAAAATAGAAGTTCCATGTCTTTCCTCAGGATTTCACAGAAACTTTTGAGAGTGCTGGTTTTTTAGATATTCAAGGATTATCAACTGATATTGGCTGGGAAAGTCTAAGCCTGCTACTCAAACTGGGGTACCACTGCAGACTTCTTAAAATCTGTCTTTGGGCACTAGATTAAGAACCCTGGACCGTAGATGTACTGGGAAGGAAAGAAGCATTTATATAAACATATTGGAACCTGTAGCTATGTCGTAGTGTGCTAGAGGATAAAATGAAGCCACAGGATAACATAGTGTCTCTTCTTGGAGTGTCAATTTTCCAGACTTAAAATGCAAATTTGATATTGAAACAAACACAAGTATGCTATAATATAAAATGTGAAATTCACATGAATTTTAAAAAGAAAGCATGAGACTACAAAGAAACTTGGGATTTGTGATGGGCCACTTATGGAAACTCTCCTCAAATCCTGCCCATTCATACTTTTACTTTCCTTTAAATATAGAGTTCTTTGGTTGAAAAGCTTGAAAAGTCTACTGATCTATTGGCTCAGTGATTGTGGACCAATGAAAATCCTACATTAGAAAATGAGCATATCATAGATAAGAGATATCTGTAATAAAACTCGTTTCCACAGTACACTCACTAACCCACCATTATGCTATTGTCACACTTGGAATAGGCTGCATTTGGCAAACAAAAGGAATGACTGTTTTTATGGATGTATTTGATGTGTCTGTTCTCCCATTAATATAATTTAGATGAAGGAAAACAGATTTGCAGAAGCCTGATCCAAGGGATTATAAGTTATCCTTGAAATCACAAATAATATTTTAGCATGTAATTCCTCTCGTAAAATGTTTTATAGTGGACTTGTTTACATCATAGATCTGCGTCAAAGATGAATTCAACACGTTAGTCTTTAACTTACGTAAAAGTAATATATATTGGCTAAGAACCAACACTGTTTGGAGACTTTAAAACAATTTCTTTATGTTAATCATCAGCAATAGAAATTTGCTTTATTTGGGGGGCCATTTTTTTCAAAGACAAAATTTTTGTTACTTCCTGAGTTACTGTGTAGTTTACAATGCAAAGAAAACATCTGAACCTAGTCAAGTGATAGCATAGACTTACTCAGTAACTTAGCAACTCATTCATACACATTAGCCTTAAAGTATACAAGATTCAAATTCTTCAAATTAATGTCTCAGCAAAAATGAAAAATATTTAATCAAGGACCTTAATGATTGCTCATAAATTCCTGAAATGGCAGATTTTACAACCATGAATTCGGAATATCTACAGTAATGAACTTACCATGTGCACACCTTTATTACATGTTCATTTTTAAAAGTAGTATGGAAGAAATAGAATAATGAAACATGAAACTCTGAATGAACAATAGCATCATAAATATCACTGAGGCTACTATTTTGGTTGATATAATTTCTTCTGTATTAAGATCTACTCTATTTAAATTGGTTCTCACAGAAAAGATCTTAATGATTTTGTAACCAGTCTTACAGTGTATTAAGCATTAAGTGATTCTCAGTGTTTTTCTTCCTGTAACATTACTCTCTGCCGTGTAGCGTGACTCCCCCAAACTGAGAGTCTCACATACAATTGCATGTGCTATTTTAAGAGGGGCAGGGTAGTTATATGAAAAGCATTGTATTCCCCCGTACACGCACACGTATAAGCAGGTTGTTTTCATATCTTTCCTACAACTAACTCATTCAGGACTCCAGAACTCTCCAGATGGAGAACTACTTGTAATATGTTTGATGTCTCCTAATCTAGTAATTAGGATAATGCTACCCTGGTTGTCAAACTTTTTCTGTAACTTGTACTTTGGTTTGGCAACATTATATTGAATAATCAATTGTATGTGATAAAATAATAAATGTTCTGTTAAAATGAGTTTTTAGAATATTTGTGATTCCTTATAAAAATCAAGACTTCAGAGATTGTAATCACTGTCTTCCCCTATTTTTATCAAAGAAACACATTGAGACCTTTTCTTAATAACTTTTTCTTCTGTTATTTAGGTATGATTCTAGGCATTGGACTAGATGCTGTGCCTTTAGTCCCACGGTGACTAGCATCAGTCTTAGTCTCTCAGGTTCTCTTATTTTTAAAATTAAAATATGTGAATCTTTAAAAAGAAGCAATATTTTTAAAATACTTGAAATATAGCCAAATGTTTATAACAATAAGTACTTTTTTATTGCATCTGTTATATATATATATATATAAACAACACACAGTTATTTCCTTATAGTCACCAAAGGTAAAATGGAATGTAAATCTAGGCTGATCATATTTTCTCTCTTCTAATTTTATAGGTATTCATGAATATTGTAACCTAGCAGTTTATGTGTAGATTTCACCAGGGTTCTCACATATTTTGCTGGGCAGTTTAAAGAGCTGAAGGTTATACAGTAAAATCTGCAAAAGCTGGAACCTGTGTAATGTGAAAACCAGTCAGAGAAGGAAAATGCAAATATTTTCCACTAAAACAAGCGCTAGAAAAATGGTTAAGACTGCACCCTGTCAAAGGCTGAAAAACTTGTGAGACCTGGAAAAACAAGGCAGTCCGATTGAGTATTGGCTGTCACAGGTTTCACTGTAGGTTTTTTTTTTAACCATCAGTTGCCATTGAGTCAGTTCCAACTCATGGTGACTTCATGTGTGTCAGAGTAGAACTGTGCTCCAAAGGATTTTCAGTGGCTGATTTTTTCAGAAGTAGATCGCCCGGCATTTCTTCTGAGACACCTCTGGTTGGACTCAAACCTCCAACTTTTCAATTAACAGCCAAGTGTGTCAACCATTTGTGCCACCCAGGGACTCCATAAGTTTTGTTTTTGGTTTTTTTCTTTTTTTTTTTTTTTAGAAGATACCAGTTCCAGAATGGTTTTCAAACTAGAATGAAGAGGAGACTTCTGGAATGGTGAAGTAAGCATCTCCAAAAATTTATTCCTCCATAAAAGCAATGAGAAGACTAGCAAAAATGGTCAAAATCAACTTTTTCAGAACTCTAAAAATTAACCAGAAGCTTCAGACTATCCAAGGAGCATCTATTTGTTCTTATAGAAATTCAGCTGTTTTTATCAGTGAGGTGTTTTTGCATTTTAACTTGCCCTAATCACAGTAACTGTGAAAACCAGCATCTACTGGAGGAAACAAGCTCCCCAAATATCCCTATATTCAGAGAATTGTCACTGTTTGACCTGTCTGGAAGCTCCCTGGAAACCCTGGTGGCATAGTGGTTAAGAGCTACATCCGCTAACCAAAAGGTCAGCAGTTCGAATCCACCTGGTGCTCCTTGGAAACCCTATGAGGCAGTTCTACTCTGTCCTTTAGGGTTGCTATGAGTCGGAATCGACTTGACGGCAACGGGTTTGTTTGTTTGTTTTTGGAAGCTCCCATTCACAAAGCTTGTCTTTGACCTGGTGCATAGCTTGCTCAGTGGAAAAGCTTTATCCCCATGGCATTTGTTGAAAACAATTAGCAGCAGTTGTTTAACATCACGGCTGCCTGAGGTGGCGATATCAGTTGGGGCGTAGAGGTTAGCCAAAAAACTTAAAAGGAAGATCTGGGGAATGTTATGTCTGTAGGGAGCTTTAAAAAGTTCTGACATATTACTGGGGGTCTAGAAGGCTACACACAGATGCAGGGATGTGTCCATGCCCAGGAAAGACTCAAGAAGCCCTAATCTCTCACCTCTGGCTGATCTTGAGACCTTACACAAGCAGGAAGTGAAGGCTAAGGCAGAGTTCTAAACTGCTAGATCTTTGAAGGTATGCCCCAACACACAGACATACACACACACACAAGGCCCCTTGGCAAGGTGTGAAAGACTTATTGGTTCAAGACTTTTTAGGAAATCTTCATTGACTCATTAACTGACCATTAAGTTGAGTAAGCAGAGACATCAGTGGCCACACATGACGGAATACAAACGTTACAGAATCAGTTCAGTTATGTCACTGAACAAACAAGCAAACAACAAGAAAGAAACCTTGTGCAGGAGGGATCTGATTTCCAAATTTTCTACATTATATTATGGAAAATGTCCAGTTTTTAACAAAAAAATTACACACAAAGAAACAGTATGGCTCATATACAAGGGATAAAAAACCAGCCAATAGAACCTTTCCTTGAGGAAGCCCAGGTCATGGACTTACTAGAAAAAGACTTTATATCAAGCTATTATAAATATATTCAAAGAACTAAAAGACCCATGTCTAAAGAATTAAAGGAAAGTATGAGAATAATGTCTTACCAAATAGACAATATCAGTAAATAAATAGAAATTATTTAAAAAAAGAACCAAATAGAAAAATTAGAGTTGAAAATTGCATTAATCAAAATGAAAAATCCACTGGAGGGGTTTACCACAGGGGTTCAGTGGCAGATTTGAGCTGGGAGAAGACTCAGCGAACCTGAAGATGGATTAATTATCCCATGTGAGGATGAAGAAAAATTAGGAGAGCCTCAGAGACCTATGGAACACCATCAAGCATACCGACATCTATATAATGGGAGTCTCAGAAGTTAAGAGGGAAGACAGAAAGAATATTTGAAGGAATAATAGTCAAAAACTTTCCAAATTTGATGAAAACATTAATCTACACATTGAAGAAAATGAACACAAAATAGGATAAATTCCAGGAGATCCACATAATAGACATCTTGTGGAAAGACAACAAAGAGAGAATCTTGAAAGCAGCAAAAGAGAAGTGATGTCTATATGGGAAAAGTCAGCACAACATGACAAAGGCAAAGGAAGACACTGAAAGGAACATAAGAACAAAGGGCAACTACGGCAATTACTATAACATAGGCAATCCTGTATCAACAGTATTAACAATAATTTACGAAGGGATACTAGGTAGATAGGTATGCTAAAGAGGTATGGAAGGATGTAAGGGAGCACACCCACCTGCAGATATAGGTTAGTTTGTGGATATCTCTACATACATATCTGTAGGTGGTACATGTATACCAATATAGACAATAGAACATACCAGGGGCACAGTCATGGAAACTTGTCATGCACAACCAAACACCTCCCAGGATGAAAATAGCAGGATTGAAAGCTAAAGACCATAGACTCGGGGGACATCTACGTCAACTGGCATAACATAGTGCATAAAAACAATGTTCTGCATCCTACTTTGGTGAGTAGCGTCTGGGGTCTTAAAAGCTTGTGAGTGGCTATCTAAGATATAACTAATGCGCTTTTCCCATTCAGAGTAAAGGAGAGTAAAGAAAACCAAAGATTCAAGGGAGCAATTAGTCCAAAGGACTAATGGACCACATGCACCACAGCCTACACGACCCTGAGACAAAAAGAGCTAGCTAGTGCCCAGCTACCACTACCGACTGCTCTGACCAGAATCACAGTAGAGGGTCCTAGACAGAGCGGGAGAAAAATAATAGAACAAAAAATCAGATTCATAAAAAAAAGACCAGACTTACTGGCCTGATAGAGACTGCATAAAACCCAGAGACTATAACCCAAAGACACTCCTCTGACTTGGAACTGCAGCTATTCCCACAATCCACCTTCCAGCCAAGCAATAGACAGACCTATAAAATAATAACACCCGAAAAGAACATGCTCCATAGAACAACAGTTATACAGACCAAATGGGCAATGTTTGCCCAAAAATAAAGATGAGAAGGCAGGAAGGGGTAGGAAAACCAGACAAAGGGAAATGGGTAACCCAGGGTAGAAATGGGGAGAGTGTAGACACAGTGTGGGGATTGCAACAAATGTCATGGAACACTTTGTACAGAATTTGTTGAATGGGAAACTAATTTGGTCTGTAAACTTTCACCTAAAACACAATAAAATATTTTTTTAAAAAAAGACACACATACCCAATACATATAAAAGTTAAGTTTGTCAAAGCTTCTAAAACCTTACAAAAATAAAAAGTAGATCACAAGAATCAAGATTGACACCTGACCACTCAACAACAAGACTAGATACAAGAAGATAATTGAGTAATATCTTCATGTTGAGTAAAGGAACTTCATAGGAAATGAAAGATAAATGTCTTTTAAAGATATGAAAAGATGTTCAAGCTCATTCGTAGTGACAGAGATAAAACTACATCGAAATATTGTTTTTAAGTACTATATTGACAAAGGAAACCCTGGTAGTGTAGTGGTTAAGTGCTATGGCTGCTAACCAAAAGGTTGGCAGTTCGAATTCACCAGGCACTCTTTGGAAACTATGGGGCAGTTCTTATCTGTCCTAGAGGGTCACTATGAGTCGGAATTGACTTGACGGCAATGGGTTTGGTTGAGTATTGGCAAAGGCAATGTGAAGATCCAAAAGCAATAACACTTTCAAGAGCCCTGAGGTAAGAAAGAGTGTAGATTTCAAAGAATGGAAATTGAAAGGAGGCAATTATGACTGGAATGAAAAGGTGGAAGATAAATGTGGCTAGAGAAATTTAGGCCATATCAAGAAACTTGGATTTTATTCAGCATGCAATGATGAGCTAATGGAAGGCTTGAAAACAATAGGAAAATGAGGAAAGTCAAGCATACCAGTACCAATTGTCATCGAGTCAGTTCCAATTCATGGCAACCCCATGTATGTCATAGTAGAATACTCCATAGGGTTCTTAATGGCTAATTTTCAGAACTAGATTGCCAGGTCTTTCTTTCAAGGTGCCTCTAGATGGACTCAAACTTCTATCCTTTTGGTTAGCAGCTAAGTTTGTTAACTGTACCACACAGGGACTCCCAAGTCAACCATACCAGCATTTAGTTTTGTGACTGTTTACTCAGGATGGGCAAGATTCTGCTACCTCCAAATCTCAGTGGCTTGAACACAATAAACATATTTCTCCCTGAGGTCATATATTCTACTAAGTCAACAAGAGGGCTTTGACCACAATGGTTACCCAGGAACCAGAGTGAAGCACTGAAGTACATGTCCATTTCAACATGTGCTCCTATGATCACCATAGCAGAGGGACAGGAGAGTGCAAATGGCTTACTGTTTCCACAAGCTTCCATCCAGAAGTGACATATCACTTCTAGTCACATTTGCTGAAGTGTGTCATAAATCCACGCTTAACTTCGAAGGGGCAGGGGACCTACAATCTTACCCTATGCCCAGAAGGAGAAAGAGATTTGTGAATGCCCGTCATGACTATAAAAATGAACATTAATGGACTGTCTCTACAGGGAATAAAAGGATTTATGAATTTATTCATTAAGTAGTCACATTCAATCCTGCTGATTAATCAAATTAATAATATGTGCTGAGCCTGTTTGTGGGCATAGCACTGTATAATCCTAAATGAACAATGAATATGTGCATGAAAATATATGTATCAATGGGAAAAAAAGAGAAGTGATGCATCACATACAAGGGATCCTCAATAAGATTAAGAGCTGACTTCACATCAGAAACTGTGGGAGCCAAGAGGACAGGGGGATGAAATATTCTAAGTGCTGAAGGAAATGGACTGTCAACCAAAATTTCTATATCTAGCAAAACTGTCCTTCAAAAATTAAGGAGAAATTACAGCATTCCCAGATAAACAAAAACTGAGAGAACTCATCATTAGCAGACATGCCCTAAAAGAAATACTAAAGGCTGAAATGAAAGGACCCTAGATAGTTAACTTGAATGTGCACAAAGAAATAAAAGAGCACCAGTAAAGGTAACTACCTAAAAGACAGTATATTTTTGTTTGTAACTCTTTTCTTCTTTTATTTGGTTTAAAAAACGACTGCATAAAGCAATAATTATAAAACTGTTGATGGGCTTATAATGTATAAACATGTAATTTGAATGACAATACAAAAGACAGGGCAGAGAACAGAGCTATAGTGGACTAAAGTTTTTATATACTACTGAAATTAAATTGGTATTAATTTGAACTAGACTGTTTTAAGAGGTTAATTGTAATTCCCAGGCCAGCCATTGAGAAAATAACTCAAACTAGAATAATGAATTGGTAGTTAGCTTTAGCAATCTCAGTACTTTGATATACAGCTTAGATTCTGAGAGTGAGATTATAGATTGATTTTTTTCCAAAGTTAAGCTTTATTTGACAATTTTCTTTCATATGTTATAAACAGGTACAAGTATATTGCCTAAGTAGAATATTTTGGGCTCTTTCTATATAAAGTGTAATAAAATACTAAAAAATAGTAATAATTTCACAATCATCAATTCTCAGAACATCCTCATGAATTAAGAGTTCTTATTCTAATTTTTTAAGGTGACAAAACTATACCAAAGAGAATTAAGACTTTCCTGTCTTCTTCCCTTTCCCCCTGGGGATCTTAGTCTCCTTTTTTAGCATTTGTTTACCAAGTTTAAAGAGAGTAGCTTAGCAATTTTATAGTAATGTTTCACCTTCATGAAGTCAGAGCAACATCCTCAAAGTATAAGGCTTATTAGTTATGATAGCACAATTTCCTTCTATAGTTGTGAAAGTTTTTATTTGCCCTTACAACAAACCTACTATACTATTTTGAGTTATAAATTAAATGATATTTTAAAAATGTTATTTAATTTTTACATTATGAAATGTTAATTAAATGAGCTGTCTTCAAAGATGATTGACCTATATGCTGTGGGAATAATGAGGTAGATAAGGCTCCCCTGCCCTTAAGTTTATACTCTAGTAAGACAGCTAAGTTTTGCACTCAGGTAACTGTGACTCAGATAAATAAGTGCCTTGTAGTGGTACAAAGCCATAGAAGTTAGGGGATGATGATTTTGGATGGGAGATTTTAGCTAAGATGATTGATGAGTCATCTGGTTCACAGACATACAAATTGCTACACCCACATCAGATGTGTAATCTAGACATGTTTATTATAACTGTTACACATTATGCCGAAGACCACCTTTAGTACTTTCTGATATTAAAATTTAAAAAATGTATAAATCACCCATATTTCCACACAAAAACCTGCCTTCACTAGAATAAGCCTGCCTCTTTTTCAACATTGGTGTCTAGGGATAGACAGTTGTTGACCTAGGAATGTCATGCTAATGAGAACTCATTTTTTTAAACATCATTCTAGGGGCAGAGTCAATGGTGAAGAATCCTGGGTCTGGAGTTATAAAAACCCATTGTTGTCAAGTTGATTCCGACTCATAGTGACCCTGTAGGACAGAGTAGAACTGCCCCATAGGGTTTCCAAGGAGTGGCTGTGGATTCAAGCTGCCGACCTTTTGGTTAGCAGCCAAGCTTTTAACCACTGCACTACCAGGGCTCCGGAGTTGTAAGAGTAGGTCAAAAGGAAGGGCCAAGATAATAGAGATAATAGGTCAAAATAATTCAAGAGAACCTATGTCCCTAAATGTGCCAGACACTGTGCCAGATGCAGCAAATACTATGGTCCCTTGCCCTTGAATAGCTCACAGTCTAGCAGGGGAACTCAAAATGCTGGATCAATGGAAAAACCTATCTCTAAATCCCATCCCATAATTCCTGGACCTTCTGAGCTGGGTAAGGGGAAATATGTCCAATATACCATAAAACTATGCCCCTGGAATTAACTTTTTTTTTTGAAGAGGCAGTAGATACACATGGTATAAAATTCAGACAACACAAAAAGACGGTGAGATATAGGTCTTCCTCCCACCCCTGTCTCCCAGTTGCCCAGTTTCCCTCCTCAGGGGCAAGCACTGCTGCTGTCAGTTTCTTGTGTATCCTTATAGAGATAGTCTATGCATATACTAGCATTTATATACATATATGTAGCCTTTTTGTTGTACACGAAGTAGCATATTATATATATTTTCTGCATCTTCTTTGTTCACTTAACAGTAAATCTTGGGGATAATTCCATATCAGCATATCTGGAAATGCCTGGTTTTCTTTTTTCTAAACCTTTTATTTTGAAATAATTATAGACTCACAAGAAGTTGCAAAAAAAAAAAAAGATCTCTGTACCTATCACTCAGCTTCCCCCAGTAGTGGTATCTTACATAACTAGTGCATTATCAATATCCAGTAACCCCCATCACCCCTCCCCAATACCTCAGTTATTGAATATTTTCTGTTATTTGTGTACATGTCTGTTTCTCACATTGGATTGTAAGCTCCTTTAATAGCAGAGATCTCATGTCTTTATCTTTGTATCTTCCTTCCCTTCCCCTCCCCACTCTACTATTATCTATCTAGATGGAATATTGTCTTGTATAAAGGTACTTAGTAAATGTTTATTTAAAAAAATTAAGGCAAGGAAATTAAGAGCAGTGGATTTTTAATCTGCCTCTCATTACTTGAAGAGGTCACTAGTTTTTAAACCAAAACTATTTTGAATTAAAATATCCACACATAAACCACACTCGTAAGAGAGAAAAAGGATGTGTTATAAAGTCAACCAACTAATGATGGAGTTCTGAAATTTCAAAAACGTTAGGTATTACAGCATTGAAAGGAAGAAAATAGAGTAGCTTGAGAAACTGTAAGCAGGTATTGAGTTTTGGTTCTGCTGAATATTTAAAAAAATGGGAGTAAGAATAATCCTTTATAAGGATGTTTTAAGGACTCATAATGTGTGCAAAAGAAATATATACTGTTATAGAAAACAAAGTATTTTTAAGCTCTATTCAGAAGGAACTTATTTTGTATGTATTATATGCTTATGCTCAGTAAGTACAATTCTGAGAAAGTTGCATAAATCTGTGCCCTAAAAATACGTAATTTCATCTGATTCTAACTTCTCTGTACCATAGATTTAGCAACAAAATTGTCCATTTTTAACAGACTTTTTCATTACTGTTAAGTACTATAAATGTTTTTTGAAATTTTAATTACATTAAATATTTCATTGAAATTTGCATCATTGGAACCATATGTGGTACCTTTCAGGACTGCTGTAAGCACACAAAGAAGAGTGGGAATGTACTGTTTTTAATGCATCTTCTATTGTGTAGACTTTATATTAACAATTTAACTAAGTAAAATTAACAGACTAACTGTACAACCTAATCGGCATAAATCTTGTACAAGTGACAAGTTAAAATAGATAACTGTAGTTGAAAAATAGCTTAATTTTGAAGACTAACCCCATGGCATAGACAATGAATTGACTTGACATCCATATCAGATACTTATGTTTGGTTGCATAAAATGTTTAAGGAGGTAAGGGTTGGGGAAGTTGTGCTGAATAAAATTGTGGGGAAAATGCTCTTCAGTTTTAATGTTCACAGTGAATTATCAAGTGAGAGTTGCTTTGCCAGCAGCACATAAATATTTTTTCATTATAACGAATGACTGTTAGTGGAAGAGAATTGGAGAAAACATTTGTTATCCTTGCTTATTTGCTGTAAATAATTTTTTTTTGTAACCAAATCAACAAAGTACTGTGACTCTGCTATGAGATTGAGCATAACAGAAGCTCCGTTATCCTGATGTTAACTGTAATGGGTTTTTACCTGTATTCCAGGAAATAAAGCAAGTTGGATTGATTCCAGTAGGTTTTATTTTTCAGCTTTAGTGCTAAAACCAGATTTTGTGCAACTCTGAATCATGGTTCTATAAATTCTTGGCTATACTAAGTAAATTACAGTATATCTTTCCAGTACAGTTATAAGAATGCTATAACGTGCAGAATGCTTTTCTTGAGAGTTTTTATGATATAATGATTAGTTTCCTCCAAAACGTGACTCGATAGTATTGAAGATCATTGTCAGCTACCATTACTGTTTATATATTTGTCAGTTTGCTGAGAACTAATAGGAGCTTAAAGAATAGTGCTTTTTTGGTTTGGCAAGCTTTATTATAAGTATGTGCGTTCATGTACACACATTTTATATTAATGTTAGTATGTAAACTTCCAGTCTACATAGAATAATTTACCAACTGCTCTTCTACTGGGACATATGTGAGTAAACCATCTTTTCCATTTAAGGTGACTATCTTTATGGCTATAAGGTATGTTTTGATTTTTAATCTAAATACAATTTTTACATAAGTATGTAAATTTTAATTATATTAATATTTATAGCCACCATATATATATATATGTATGTATGTATATATATATCTTCCTGCTTCTATAAAGAACCCTAATGCAGGTAGTGCAAAAATAGTAATTTCTCATGCCTCCTTTTCTTGACTTTTCCCATCATTTCTTGAGCTGTCTCTGTGTGCCTTCCCTACCTTTCTCCAGTGCCTTTACTGGAGTGGTAGTACCATAAGTGGGTAACTAAAAGAGATTTGGGGTGGGTTGGGAAACAGCTGTTGGTCATACTATAAGTCCACATGTGGATAATGGGGAGTTGGATATTCATGATTATACACGGGAGTCGGGGAGGCATATTAGTCATGCTGAAGTTAATGGGCCTGTTCTTATTTGTTGGGGAAGGATCATGGAAGGTTTTGAATTATGTTTCAAACCATAACAATTTAGACTTTTATTTTGGGGAAGAAGACTAGACATTCTAATCATCAAGGATCATAAACAGAGCTGGGTGAATAGTTTTGTTCAGGAAATGAAGATAATCGAGAATTCTTGAACCAGGTGAGGGAGAGTGGAGTGGCTTGAATTAAAGCATCTGTTCATTCCTTTTGACTTGATTTTCTCTCCTGTTGGGAAATAGTGTAGAGTGATATGAGTGAAGCAGAGTGAGAGATTGGTGACATTTAAAACAGATTCATTGTTGAAGAGAACATTGAAATAGTTGAACCCAAAGAGGACACTAGCCTACATAAAGATTAGCTATGATGTTAGATTTGAGAGGAAAGAATAGGTACAAATGATAGTACAGGAAAGAAATGGTATAGTTTAGCATTTAATTAAACAATGTGGTTGGTGATCTAGAGGTTCATGTTAGGCTAACACTATTCATCCAAAGAGCAGGGCTGTGCCGTTGCCAAGTGGATTTTGGAGAGCTTTGTCATCTATACACTGATAAAGGTCTGCGGAGTAAGGTCTGTACTTTTGCCTCCAAGTATACTTTAGAGATCTCCAGTTTTCACTCAACTCCTGAGAGTATACAATCTGATTCCTGAAATTCTGGTAGAGTTTGTGGGGAGAAACAGGAGAAATAACATTTACTGAGAACCCACTGTGTGGTGTGCACCCAGGTAGGTGTTTTACATACCTGCCTTTCTTCCCTCTTTCTTTACCAGATCAAGCTCTACCCTTTTCTATAAGGGTATGTATGTGGGGGAGGGGTGTGTGTGTGCTAAAAGACAACTCTCCACCCTGTCAGAACCTCTGTCATCTAAAAAAGTTCAAAAACCATTGTGTTCCTTCAGCTGTTTGACCAGGAGCTTTCTAGCTTTTCTCCTTCCTTTTACTCTATCTTCAGTTTGTACTGTCTCTTGGTTCCAGGACACAAGTCTTGAACTAAAGTTACTTTCTCTAGTCATGGTCCTCTGCTTTCTTGCTTCCCTGAACCCCTAGATTAGGATAAGTGCCTCTCCTATGTGCTTGCTCTTCTTTCATATGTATTTTCTTATCATTTACTGCTTTATATTAAATTTTATTGTAGTGTTTGTCTCCTTCACATAGATTATAAGCTCCTGAAGAGTAGGGATGGTCTTTTTTATTTCTGATCCCCAATGCCCAGCACATAGTAAATAAGGTGCTCAATACTAGTTTGCTGAACTAAATCAACCCTATCAACTGGAGTTTGGCTTCTCATCTGTGAGATGGCTCTGTACACTTTATAATGCATTCTCTCTAGTGAGAAAGAATGGAGCGAGGAAAGCCTTTTATCTTCCTTTGTAGTCTCTTTTAATCTAGGCAACTGTATGCCCTGAATACCTAATTCAGACTCCCCTCCAGATAACAGACTAAGTCCTCCAGTGGGATAGTATTCATAGCTCTAGCCTGTACTGGGCAGTGCCATATAGACTAGTAACTTGAAAGATTGAGGTGTGAGAAATGCTAAGGTCAGGAATTCTAAGCAGCAGTAAACCAAACCAAAACCAAACTAGTTGCCATAGTTGATTCTGACTCATAGCAGCAGTATATACGTGAGTTTCCCCCCAGAATGATGATACCCAGGAAACCAGGGAATGCCTGTTCACCTAAGGAGGTATGAACTGCTCCAGATTAGAGATGGAACAAGTCATGCTAATTGCTATCGCTCTTACTGAAGCCCTGTAATGAGATGTGCTCTCTGCAACAACAACAAGATGGTCTCTCTTTTCCAGGATTGAAGAGAAAACCAGAACAGTTTGAAAGTTCCTACTGAACTAGGTCTGGAGGTACAGCTATTTCCCTGAACTGAATAGAAGACCTCTGATTCAACCACTCCTCTTCAGTCTCAGCCACATCAGATGACTACACCAGTTAGTGTGTCTCTACATCTTGATTTTATTTGAGAGAAGCATCCCTAGAAGGAGAATTGACACAACAGGAAAAAGTGGTTGATCCTTCATCCCTCTCTTTTGACACTATACTATTGAATTCTAGCAGATGGAATTATTTTATCTTTCTTAAACCTGCTACCTTCCCAAGAAGGTAAATTGTCTGATCAAACTCACTTACCTCTGACTGACTCGATAGCAACAGGTCTCATAATTGTCAGAATCACTGGCAGTGAGGCCATTAACTCTCCTAACCAGCCCCATATACATAACCAATGATTGGAAATTCTACTAAGCTTTCTGTTGGATCTAAAGAAACTATTAACTCATGAACATTATTTAGTATCAAAGAGCCTTGTGTCCCTTCTTGTCAATAAAGGCAACGAAATAGTCCAAAAAAACCCATGAACTGGTATTAAAATGCAGTAGTAGTTAATCTAGGATATCAGGGATAAGCCTGATATGTGTGTGTGTGTGTGTGTGTGTGTGTGTGTGTGTGTGTGTGTATATATATATATATTTTTTTTTTTACTAAGGTCTCTAGATTATGGCCAATGAATTTATGAAACCAGATGGATCTGGTGAGATGGGAAGAAAGAGATGACCCTAAGTAACTTCTCATGCATACTAATTTTTTAGGGGTCATGTGTCCATACAGCCTTCATCATTCAGGCTTAGTCATAACCAGAGACTGAGGGTATTGTGAAACTCTGTGCAGTTCTTTATCCATGCTGGTATTGAGTTCTTTTAAAAATAGACCAGTTCCAGACAGTAACCATATATCCTGGATTTTCCAGGATAGCGCTGATTTCAAATATTTTGTTCCATTGTGTCCATAAGTATACTCAAATTCCTCAGACTTTATGCCAGTTTTGGTTTGGAAAATAGGGACACCAGACACATAAAGACTTCCTTCTTGCCAACTGATAACAGTTCATCACAGTTTAGCCTTGCTCTTTCAACCCTGCCATTCTTACTGCCAGCAATTCTCATTCCACTGCCAGCATTCTCTAATTTGGCTCCCATCTTGTTTCCTCCCCTTATTTTGGACCCTTAATGAGTTATTTCTTTTGTTTTGCATCTCTTTGACCCTGGAGTTCAGCAAATGGTGTATCCTTGCACTACCACAAAGCTACTTGTGTCATAGTATTTTGGTGATAGGAGATATCTTTTTGAAAAATAACACACTTCCTTTCTTCTGAGGGCCCTTTTGGAAGTTGAAAACTGTTCTTGTATCATGTTCATCTTCACACGCCTCCAAAATGGGTTCAATAAGTAGTAGCATGACGACTATCATTTACTGAGTATTTGCTGTGTGCCAGATATTGGGTAAATACATTTTTTTTAAATCTCATTAATCTTTACATCCTGTGAAGTTGTTTTTATTCCCTTCTCATGGGTGAGAAAACACTCTTAGGTTAAGTAAGTTGTTCAAGATCCCTACTTAGCATCCTACATTTGGAAAACCTTATTTGCTACATTCCAGGTAAAATATTAGTTGTACACATACAAATCTCTGTATCGTGGATGACCTGATCAAATATTCCAACCCCATAACAATATGACCTTTACCTTTATACTCCCCACCACCAGGAAATGTATATTTCCATACTCTTGATAGGTGAATTTTTGTACATCCTTATTATTCTCAGATAGTGATTCTCAAGCTTCAGTGTGCACGAGCATCACCTGGAGGGCTTAGTAAAACACAGATTGCTGGGCCCCACTTCCATAGTTTCTGATTCAGTAAGTCTGGTGTGGGGCCTGAGAATTTTAATTTCTAACAAGTTCCCAGGTTAAGCCAATGCTGCTTGTCCAGGAACCACACTTTGAGAATCATTGTTATATAATAATCTTTTTTATTCCACAAATTATTCAGCACTTACTGTGTTCTAGGCACTGTGCTAAGCACTAGGGGTATATAGTAAAACCTGCTAAAGCTGGAGCTGTGTAAGACGGAAACCTGTCAGAAAAGATAAACTCAAGTATTTTTCTCTAAGATGAGCGATACAAAAATGGTAAGACTGCACCCTGTCAAAGGCAGAAAACTTGTGAGGCCCGGAAAAACAAGGCAGTCCCATTGAGTTCCGGCTCTCATAGGTTTCACTGTAATAGTGAAAAAGGTAGACAGGGTCTTTGTTCTTATATAGCTTATAGTCCAGTGGAGGAGACAGACAATTGAACTAATTGTATTTGGGATAAGTAAATGGGACTGGCATAGAGAATAACAGAGCTGTCATCCTCTACTTTAGGTAGGCTGAGAGCAAGTCTCTTTGAGAAGGTGATATTCAGTTTAAGACCTAAAGGATATGAAAAGTTCCTTGAAGCTTTCATTCTTGGCCTTTCTCAGCTCCAGCTTCTGTTGCCATCACTGGTGATGACTTGGATTTCAGACTGACCTCTGGGCAATTCATTCCTTAACACTTTCTGTGGCCTTGGTCAAGCTTGATTGCATACTTCTATGATTATTTCTTACCTCTCCCTGTGTAAATACAGGAGTCAGAGGAATTTGAAGGCTAATTTTGTCTTCAGGCAGTTTTACTCTGTCCTGTAGGGTCACTATGAATCAGAATCAACTTGACGGCAGCTGGTTTGGGGTTTTTTTTGGTTTTTATAGGGTCACTGTGAGTCAGAATTGATTCGACAGCAAAGAGTTTTTGTTTTGGCTCCACCTAGGTCATATTCTTTGGTGTCTTATGGCTTGGAAAGAATATATACCAAGGATTGGGCCTATGAACCCGCCATTCATGGCCACTGTCCTCACCTCATAAATATTAATGATACCTTAAGATTCTGTTTTATTTGCCAGTTGGCAAATTTGCCAGGAAAAGGGTTGCAGTGTCGGAATCCACACAACTCCTAGCTACCCTGATGTTGGGTTTCTTTACAGAAGATTCTCAGATTCTTGCAGTCTAAGTAGAAGCTTTCTGCTTTCCAAAATGCTATCAGAGCAGCACAAAACCAAATCTTACTTTTAGCTGTGCTGACCAAACCTGCAAGAATTCTAGGCATTTGAAGATGTCTTTGCTCCCAGCTGTCCTTATCTCTTGCACTCAGATTTTTGGCTCTAAAGTTTGATGACTTATTCTTTTTTTTTTTTGCTCTGGATCTCTCCTGCCATGATTTAACTAGCTTTGCTTGAAACCCTCCTGCCTCTGGAACAGTAATGATAGCATTTCCTTGCTGTTCAGTTTTACTCTGTTTTGATTGAACATTTCCTCTGGTATTCTGTTCCTGTAAAGGTAACAGTGCTGACTCACACCTTCCCCCATGTTGTTCACTATCATTCCTGTGGAAAAGAGACTCTTACCAGGTATCTCTGGATATTTTCAGGAAGAGTATTACATTTAGCCTTGGCATACATTTTTTTTAAATAATAGACTTCCTTAGTCACCTATCTATAAATCCCTGAACCAGAGGATGTTTATTAGATGGAGAATACTAGAAACTGACTTTTCTGTTGCCAAGGATATCCTGAGTTTACTTGAGAAATCTTTTAATCAGTCATTCAATGCGTGCTTAATGGGCTATGATGTCTGCTCTACCCACCTGCACCTAGAGGCCAGCTTTAACTACTTTACCCAAATTGAAAATTCCACTTTCTCTGTGGCCTCAGAATTTTCTCTCTGCTGACCTGGTTCCTGATGGTATAAAGTGGACCAGCAATTTTTTTTTAACCCATATACCAACCATAAGACTGCCTGAAATAACAAAAGAAAATGGTGTGCAAGCTCACTTGTATTTGGAGATGATAAACCATTTCTGTGGCTCTGGAGTCGGACAGCCCTTGCTTGATAGTGTCAGGTCTGCCCCATACTAGCAGTGTCTTGGGCCAGTAAGCCAGCTTCTCAGCCTCAGTTTTCTCATCTGTAATGGGGATAATAATACCTTTTTACAGGGTTGCTGTGAGAATTCAAATGCATGTAAAAGCATCAAATAGTATTTGACTCATAGTACGTACTCATTGAATGTTTACTCTCTCCATCCTCAATGTTTTTAAAGCCCTGAACACTTGAGGAACAGTATCATGGTACAGCCTGTGAACACCAAAATCTTACATTTCCCCAGAGATGGATACTTCCAAGTACCACCTGCTAAATTATAAAACTTATGAGGAGGCTGCTCAAAGTATCTCTGCTTCTTCCAGGTATCAAAGGATATTGAGAGGTTACCAGTAGAGGTCTAGTTGACCAAAAATGATGATACCAAAACCAAGCCCATTGCTGTCAAGTCGATTCTGAGTCATAGTGACCCTATAGGACAGAGTAGAACTGCTCCATAGTGTTTCCAAGGAGCTGGTGGAGTCGAACTGCTGACCTTTTGGTTAGCAGCTGTAACCACTGCACCACCAGGGCTCCAAAATGAAGATAGCATTAGTAATTATACCTTTATTGATATGGTATTATAGTACTTGTCAGTTTCTAGGACCTTTTTAATGGATTGTATTCTTGGATTCCTGAAGAAGTCTATCAAGCAGGCAGTACACTTGTCCCATCTTGCATACCCATGCCTGAGGGTGAAGGGAATTGGATGACTCCATCAGGGTTTTCTGACTGACTAGGAGTGCCTAGGTGGTACAAATGGTTAACATGCTCGGCTGCTAACTGAAAGGTTGGAGGTTCACGTTCACTCAGAAGCACCTTGGAAGAAAGGCCTGATGATCTACTTCCAAAAAATCAGCCACTGAAAACCCTATGGATTACAGTTCTACTCTGACACACAAAGGGTCGCCATGAGTGGGAATCAACTCCATGGCAACTGGTTACTGGTTAGGGGCCTAAGAAAACTGTTTATGCCTTTGATGTAAATTCTTCGTGCCACAGTTAGACTTCCACTACACGTTCAAAAATAGTATATCTTGGGCCTAGACTCACAACAAAACTCTCTTTTAGTTTGACTGATTCCCATTAGATCTTTAGATTAAATTGTTTTATTCGACAAGCATATATGTAGTCCTTATTATGTGCCAGAGGCTAGGAATACAGCCATGAGACAAACTCTCTGCCTCCTGGAGCTTACAGTCTACTGAGTTGCCAATAAACAGATAGTGATATGTGCTATGAAAGAAAATAAAGCACTTTTTTTGTTTTTGCTCAAGCTTTGAGAGTACTAAATTGGAAGAGCTACCAGTGACACCTGGTACCCACTGCTGTCGAGTTAATTCCAACACATATGACCCTATAGGACAGAGTGGAATGGCCCCATAGGGTTTACAAGGCTGTAAAACTGTATGGAAGCAGATTGCCACATCTTACTCCCATGGAGCAGCTGGTTGGTTCGAACTGCCAACCTTCTGGTTAGCAGCCAAGCGCTTTAACTACTGCGCCACCAGGGCTCCTGTGATACCTGGTAGAGTTAAAAGAGTTAGTATTAGAAAGATAGACTCAGCAAAGGAACACTGTCTCTGACACCCCTTAGCTGTTCCTACCTTCCTATCTAATACTGAGATTTGGACTAAGTCCTTGCTCCCTTGTATGGTTCTTGCACAGTTGTGAGCAACCTCGATAGAGTTGGAGTATAAGGGCATGGCCAAGCAATTAAACATAAACTGTAGAGGAAAGCTGTTAGGAATAAAACACCTTTGGAGAAATAATCTCACAAGTACTTTTAGAGTTGTGTTTTTTTTTTCCTTAAACATAAAGTCTTGCTTTATAGTGTTACATCAAGAATACTGATAATAGATGGATTTAAAAATATCTGTCCAAATATGCTATGTTTAACGAAACAGCACCAAAAAGCAGCTTTCTCAGATGTTTCTAGTTTCATGGTGTAAGACCGTAGAATAAGTTCTTTTTGACATTAGTCTTTTAAGAGTTTTAAAGAACAGGGAGTCTGCAAGTTGGAAAGAAGCCATTCTTAACCATGAGGCAAATATACTTGAGTTTAATTTTTGAACTATAACTGCCATTTGACCTTAAATTAAGACAATATGTTTCCATTGTGGTGTTTTACTGGTTTAACAATGAGAACATTTAAAGCAGCTGCCACCCATTAAAATGATTCATAAATGCTGATTGTAAATAAATATTCTTGAAGTTTTAACTCAAGTCAATTTTTTTTAGTGGCACTGTCTTTCTGGATAACCTTTAATGCATAGACATATTTCCTGTAGTTTAACAAGAAAGAAATTATGGTATACTTATATGATGAACTATCATGGAGCCATTAAAATATTTTTGAAGGGTTTTAACGATGTAGGAAAATGTTTATGCATTTAGTTGAAAAGAAAAACTAGCACATAAAACCATACAGTGTGATCTTAACTCTGTGAAACGATTTCCATAGAAAAAGACTATGGAAACATTGTAAATTTTTATTATATTTGGTTATAAGATTATGTGTGATTTTTATTTTCTTCTTTTTACTTTTCTATATTTTCCAAAATGTTTTTCTTTCTTTTTTTTTACAGTGAACGTGTATCACATTTAAAATGGTTGTAAATGTTATATATGTGTTTTGATCCTTTCTTTTAATAGGATGCTTTTTTATTAATATCCAGTCAATTTGTATTATTGTGCCATTTTTTTCCAGATTTACATCTTTAGAGCATTTCTTCTTTCTAGTGAATTTTTTACATTTTTAATCTTCTGTTTATTTTAATTTTATAATATACCCAGTCAGTATCAGCAATTTTATTTATCCTTGCTCTAATTTCTAGGTGTTCCGCTTTAAATCTAGTAATTCAGTTCTACAGTGAAATACTGCTTTTCAGGTGGTTTATATCAAACAACACACACACACACATTCATAGTATGTAGTATAAAGTATTCATAGTATCTTTGATTCATAGTATCTGTCAGTTTGTTGTACTGTGGTGGCTTGAGTGTTGCTGTGATTGCTGGAAGCAATGCCACTAGTATTTCAAATACCAGCAGAGTTACTCATGGTGGACAGGTTTCAGCAGAGCTTCCAGACTAAGACAGACTGGGAAGAAGGACTGGCAGTCTACTTCTGAAAAAGTATTGGCCATTGAAAACCTTATGGATAGCAGGGAATATTGTCTGATATAGTGCTGGAAGATGAGCCCCTCAGATTGAAAGACACTCAACATATGACTAGGGAAGAGCTGCCTCCTCAATGTAGAGTCAACCGTAATGATGTAGATGGAGTCAAGCTCTCAGGACCTTCATTCGCTCATATGACATGACTCAAAATGAGAAGAAACAGCTGCAAACATCCATTAATAATCACAACGTGGAATGTGTAAAGTATGAATCTAGAAAAGACATATGAAGCGGTCAAAAATGAAACAGAACACATAAAGATGGATATCCTAGGCATTAAAAAAAACAAAACAAAAACCAAACCCTTTGCCATTGAGTCAATTCCGACTCGTAGCAACTCTATAGGGCAGAGTAGAATTGCCCCACAGGGTTTCCAAGGAGCGGCTATTGGATTCAAACTGCTAACCTTTTGATTAGCAGCCAAGCTCTTAACTACTGTGCCAGCAGGGCTCCATCCTAGGCATTAGTGAGCTGAGATGGACTGGTATTGGCCATTTTGAATCAGACAGTGATATGGTCTACTTGAAGAGGAATGAGATTGCATTCATTGTGAAAAAGAACAGTTCAAGATCTGTCCTGAAGTACAAAGCTGTCAGTGATAGAATAATATCCATACACCTATAAGGAAGACCAGTTAATACCACTATTATTCAAATTTAGGCACCAACTACCAATGCCACAGATGAAAAAATTGAAGATTTTTTATCAATTTTTGCAGTCTGAAATTGACCAAACATGCAATCAAGATGCATTGATAATTACTGATGATTGGAATGCGAAAGTTGGAAACACAGAAGGATTGGTAGTCAGAAAATATGGCCTTGGTGATAAAAATGCCGTCGGAGATCACATGATATGATTTTGCAAGACCAGCAACTTATTCATTGCAAATATCTTTTTTTAACAACATTAATGGCGACTATACACTTGGACCTCACCAGAAGTAATGTACAGGAATCAAATTGACTACATCTGTGGAAAAAAACAATGAAGAAACTCAATATCATCAGTCAGACCAAGACCGGGGCTGACTGCAGAACAGACCAACAATTGCTCATATGCAAGTTCAACTTGAAGCTGAAGAAAATGAAAACAAGTCTACAAGAGGCAAAGTACAACCTTGAATATATCCCACCTGAATTTAGAGACCATCTCAAGAACAGATTTTTGATTCATTGAACACTAATGACTGAAGACCAGACGAGTTGTGGAATGACATTAAGGACATCGTAGGTGAAGAAAGTAAGAGGTCATTAAAAAGACAGGAAAGAAAGAAAGACCAAAATGAATGTCAGAAGAGACTCTGAAACTTGCTGTTGAACGTCGAGTAGCTAAAGCGAAAGGAAGGAATTATGAAGTAAAAGAGCTGAACAGAAGATTTCAAAGGGCAGCTCAATAAGACAAAGTATCGTAATGACATGTGCAGAGACCAGCAGTTAGAAAACCAGAAGGGAAGAACATGCTCGGCATTTCTCAAGCTGAAAGAACTGAAGAAAAAATTCAAGCCTCAAGTTGGAATATTGAGGGATTCTACGGGCAAAATATTAAACGACGCATGAAGCGTCAAACGAAGATGGAAGGAATACAGAGTCACTGAACCAAAAAGAATTTATTGACATTCAGCCATTTCAGGAGGTAGCATATGATTAAGAACTGATGGTACTGAAGGAAGAAGTCCAAGCTGCACTGAAGGCATTGGTGAAAAACAAGACTTCAGGAATTTGTGGAATACCAGTTGAGATGTTCCAGCAAACGGATGCAATGCTGGAATGTCTGTCATCTATGCCAAGAAATTTGGAAGACACCTACCTGGTTAACTGGCTGGAAGAAATCCATATTTGTGCCCATTCCAAAGAAAGGTGATCCAACAGAATGCAGAAATTACCGAACAATATCATTAATATCACGTGCAAGTAAAATTATGCTGATGATAATTAAAAATGGCAGTACATTGACAGGGAACTGCCAGAAATTCAAGCAAGATTCAGAAGAGGATGTGCAATGAAGGATATCATTGCTGATGTCAGATGGATCTTGGCCGAAAGCAGAGAATACCAGAAAGATGTTTACCTGTATTTTATTGACTACAGAAAGACATTTGACTGTGTGGATCATAACAGATTATGGATAACATTGCCAACAATGAGAATTCCAGAACACTTAATTGTGCTCATGTGGAACTTGTACATAGACCAAGAGGCAGTTGTTCGAATAGAACAAAGGGATACTGCATGGTTTAAAATCAGGAAAGGTGTGTGTTAGAGTTGTATCCTTTCACGATACTTATTCAGTCTGTATGCTGGTCAAGTAATCTGAGAAGCTCGGCTATATGAAGAAGGGGGCATCAGGATTGGAGAAAGACTTATTAACAACCTGCGATATGCAGATGACACAGCCTTGTTTGTTGAAAGTGAAAAGGACTTGAAGCCCTCACTGATGGAAGATCAAAGACTACAGCCTTAAGTATGGATTACATCTTAACATAAAGAAAACAAAAATCCTCACAACTGGACCAAAAGACAATGTCATGATAAATGGAGAAAATATTGAAGTTGTCAAATATTTCATTTTACTTGGATCCACAATCAACACCCATGGAAGCAGCAATCAAGAAATCAGATGACGTATTGCATTGGGCAAATCTGCTACAAAAGACCTCTTTTAACTGTTTTAAAAAGCAAAGATGTCACCTTGAAGACCAAGGTGTGTCTGACCCAAACCATGATGTTTTCAATTGGAAACCCTGGTGGCATAGTGGTTAAGAGTTACAACTGCTCACCAAAAGGTCAGCAGTTGGAATCCACTAGGCGCTCCTTGGAAACTCTGTGGGGCAGTTCTACTCTGTCCTGTAGGGTTGCTATGGGTCGGAATCGACGCCATGGCAACGGGATTTTTGTTTTTATATGCATGCGAAAGCTGGACAGTGAATAAGGAGGGCCAAAGAAGAATTGATGCCTTTGAATTGTGGTGTTGGCGAAAAATATTGAATATACCATGGACTGCCAGAAGAACAAACAAATTTGTCTTGGAAGATGTACAGCCAGAATGCTTCTTAGAAGCAAGGATGGCGAGACCACATCACACATACTTTGGACATGTTATTAGGAGGGACCAGTCCCTAGAGAAGGATATTATGCATGGTAACGTAGAGGGTCAGCAAAAAGAGGAAGATCCTCAACAAGACAGACTGACACAGTCCTGCAACAGTGGGCTCAAGCATAACAACGATTGTGAGGATGACGCAGGACCAGGCAGTGTTTCGTACTCTTGTATTGTACATAAGGTCGCTATGAGTCAGAACTGACTGGATGACACCTAACAACAACAAAGAGAGTTGGCTCTGGAGCCAGAATATCTGGGTCCAAATTCACATAGTAGCTGTGTGGCCATTGGGACGTTAATTACCCTTTCTGTTCTTCAGTTTTCCCATCTGTGAAATGGGGAATAATTATAGTGTCTACTTCATAGGGTTGTTGTGAGGATTTAAATGAGTTATTATATGTAAATATTTGGAAAGGGCCTGGCACATAGTAAAAACCAAAAGACCAAACCTGTTGCTACGGGGTCGATTCTGACTCATAGCGACCCAACAGGACAGAGTAGAACTGCCCCATAGGGTTTCTAAGGAGCGGCTGGTGGATTCGAACCGCTGACCTTTTGGTTAGCAGCCATAGCTCATAACCACTGCACTACCAGTGCTCAGTAAAAATTAGCTGTTCTTTGTAGTGTGTGCGTGCATGTGTATATACACACACACATATTGTCACTGTCATTTGAAAAATGTTCCATTTTATGTCATTCTCATACAATTATAATTTTAAAATGAAGATTCTTTTTTCTTATTCCCAAGTAATTAGAGTTTTCTTTTTATGCTTTGAAATTATTTTATAAAAATTCCCTATTTTTAGGTATAGAAGGGAAATTTCTCAACGTAATAAAGGGCATCTATGCAAAACCAACAGCCAACATCATTCTTAATGGAGAGAGGCTGAAAACATTCCC
>NW_004444004.1:3840057-3861702 GCF_000243295.1 Trichechus manatus latirostris | reverse complement strand
AAAGAGACTGGAGAAACCCCGAGAGTATGGCCCCCAGACACCCTTTTAGCTCAGTGGTGAAGTCACTTCTGAGCTTCACCGTTCAGCCGGGGATTGGACAGCCCCATAAAACAAAACGGGACTAATGAGGCACAGCAGTCCAGGGACAAGGACTAGAAGGAAGAAGGGGAGAGGAAAGCTGGTGATAGGGAACGCAAGGTTGAGTAAGGACAGTGTTGACATGTAGTAGGGTTGTTAACCACTGTCATAGGGCAACATGTGTACTGTTTAATTAGAAACTGTTTTGTTCTGTAAACCTTCATCTAAAGTGAGAATAGCAGCACAACTGGAAGAACGTAATTGATGTCACTGAATTGTGCATGTAGAAATTTTTGAAATGGTGTATCTTTGGCTATGTATGTTTTCACCAAAAAAGAAAAAAAAGGTCGAGAAGGGAGAGTGTTGACATGTCGTGGGGTTGTTAACCAATGTCATTAAACAATATGTGTACTGACTGGTGAGAAACTCTTTGTTCTGTAAACCTTCACCTAAAGTACAATAAATAAATAACACCAATAGTAATAACAAGAAAAAAATTCCCTATTTTTATCACTGGTAATCTTATTGATTTGTTTTCCAATATATTTTCCTTTTCCATATCTGAAATCTATGATCATTAATGTGGGCTGGATAGAATGAAGTTTGGCCTTGTTCTAACTATATAAGAAGTTTCCCTTTAACATAAAATAGTCGATATATTCATTACTAGTTAGTCTTGTCTATTAAGTTATTTACCTTATTTATTGAAGTTCCACTTTAGTAGAGAAGGAGGGAGATGTGCAGGTGAATGTGAGTGTACCCAAATGTAATAAAACTGCATTTTTAAAGCATTCTTTAATCCAGACCTCTTTAATTCAAACTTATCTTCTTTCTAGATAGGTTTAAGGTGAAAAGAGAGCCGTCTTTTATTGAATCATTCATTGGACTAGACACTTTCATGTGTTATCTAATTTTGTAGTCCATATGAGAATGCTTTTATTATAAGTAAAAGGATTATTTGACAAATTTTTGTCTTATAAAACTAGAAACGTGTTGCTATATTAAACAATTTGTATTCAATTTGATTGTTCTTTATATCTAATTATAATAATTTTACCATTGCTCAATTTCATTTCTTTGGAGAAGAGGTGCTTTTGTGATACGTTTTCATTGGCAGAAGGAGCAAATATGCTGGGCAAGTCTGGAAGCATGAAGCTGCTCACTGAAAGACTCTTTTCAAATCATAAGATTTGTCATCAATATAGCAGTATTCAACTGCGACATGGATAGTCCAGAGATCTGCTCCTTTAACTGGAAATTTGGTTAGTGTTTAATGTTGAGAAGGGGTGGGAGAGGTAGGTGCTATGGGAAATTGTATTTCCCTCTGGTCTGTGATAGAAACCCTACATTGAGTATAAGGTTCCATATGTGTGTTTCTTGTCTGGAAGTAAAGAGACAGCTCTAGTTTAAAATATTTTTTTATCTGCAATATTTACAAAAAATCAAAGGGTTAGGGTCTTGCTCTTGCTGGTTTTAAAGAAGAGGACTAGGTGGAACTCAAGGGAAAAAACTAGCTTTCCTGGATGAGCATGTTAAGTGGCTCAGGTGGCTCTTGGTATTGATGTGAGGAATCTGAGTAGGTCACTGTCATTTCCAAACTGTATACATCATCTTGGCTACTTTGTGTTCTGCCATGTACCTAGCAGTTCAGCTGGAGGCTTTTTAAACCAAAGTATTTAAATATGCATAGGAGGTTGTTAAACTGGTGCTTGTTGGTAGGGCTGCTGTGTTCTTTCTTATTTTCCTTGGAGGTTGTTCTCTTTGCTTAGCTTCTGTTTTATTTGTTTACAAAGTTATGGGCCTTGAAGTAGGCAGTTATATAAAACCAAACCACACCCATTTACATCAAGTCATTTCCAACTCATAGCAACCTCATAGGACAGAGTAGAACTGCCCCATAGGGTTTTCAAGGCTGTAATCTTTATGGAAGCAGACGGCCACATCCTATGGAGTGGTTGGTAGTTTCAGACTGTTGACCTTTCGGTTAGCAGCTGAGCGCTTAACCACTGTACCACCAGGGTACCTAGGCCGTTATATAGGACTACCTAAAGAAAAGGGTAAAGTGAGAAGGCTGCTTTTTAGGTAAGCAGTTACCCTTCTCATTTCACTACTGTATTACCTCAGTTTCTCAGCCAGTGCCTTTCATGGATATTGCTTTTCTCTCATGGGCTCTGCACTGGCTTGTTTATTACCGTCTTAATGTTCTGTGCCTCCCAGATTAGAAGCCAAATCAATCTACTGTTATTAACATTGAACTATCATGGTGTTACTGGGAAATTAAAAAAAAAAAGACAATTTAATGATATATATCATGTTATTTTTTCCACCATAAAATAACTTTGCATATCTGGTTTCCTTAAGGCAGGATTCCTATCCTTAAGCGACTGCCCTTTTATATATATACCATTGCTATTGCAGGATTTGTACTATTAAGACTACGATAAAGTCAGTGTTATCTAGAACAGTAGTGAGGCAAATAACTGTGCCATAAAATTGTTTAAATTGTCATAGCTGAAAAAATAGCCCCTTTAAAAATAGCAGTAAGAAAACACTCATATATCAGTATATCTGACATCATTCATTATTATTAATAACTTCCTCAAGATTTTTTAGGTGTTGTAAATAAGGTTGTTCAGATTGTACTTTTTTTTTAACTCACATGGAGGGAGATAAGAGGAGTGAGCTATTTTTGGTATGGGCTTAAAGAAGGAAATATCAGTATGACTGGTAACTGATACTTTTGTCAAGTTTAGTTCTTACCTGACTGCTTTGATTTTTTTTTTTATTACTTTAGATTTGAAAGTTTATTTTAAGAGTGACATCTCTAACCTTTGCGTTATGAGCAATGTGTTACCCCTGGAACTGATTGAGTCACTTCATATCTCTGTCTCTATTGCTTTCTGCCTCCTGAACCATTTTCCAGCTTGCTGTAGTCTTCTATTTGTGGTAGGCCTTTTCCCCATTTAATATGTGAAACCTACCACAGAGTTTGAACCTTCTAGCGACTTAATGTTAAAAGGCTTTGGGCCTTCCACTTCTGCCCGTGAAGGAGTAACTGGTACAGGACTTGCTCCCTTCCATCCTACATCCCCCGTAAACAACTAGAAACTAGACAAAATATATGAAACAACTGTTTTCAGATAATTGGACTCTGATCCCTGAGAGGAAGGAAGGAAACAAAGTGAGCCCTACAATGACTCTGGCTTTTTGCCTGGAGGTAATTTCTGGACTGCAGCATTGTGAAGGGGAACCCAAGCAGAGCCTGCAGACTTGCTGAGTTGATGAGACAGAGATAGGAACTCTGGGAGGTCGAGGAAGCAGGAGTTTGTGGGGCAGAGTACTGGAAAGTAGGGAGCTACTCAGAGAAATAGCTCCAGAAATCTACATAGGTATCTCCTTGATCTTTGGCTTAATATTAGTCTAAGCATGTGTTGACAGAAACTCCATGAGGCTGGGAAAAAAAAACAACAACATCTGCTCAGGAGATATAAGCTGAACGATTACCAGCACTCATGCAGGGCTAAGAGAGACATTTGGGTTCCAGCAGCAAAAGTTGAGAGAGCTTGTTGAACACTTAGGGCAGTGACCCTGGAAGGGTCATGCCTTAGTAGTAGGGCTAAACTAGATCAAAGTGTTTTCTAAACCTGAACTAACAAAACTTAAAAACAAGCCTTGGAGAAGAATTACCCACAAGTATTTAACTGCATGACAAAACAAACTTAAACATTCTTAAAAGGAAGACAGCAAAATCCAAACATTCAACAATATAATGATTATAATATCTGGCATTCACAAAATTTACTGGACATGCCAAGAAGCACTAAAATATGACCCATAATCAGGAGGAAAAACAGTCAGTAAAAAAGAACCAGAAATGATAGTTAAAGAATTAGCAGACAAGAACCTTAAAACAGCTGTGAAAATATGTTGAAGATTAGTAAGAAAAACACGAATACTATTGGGAAAGAAATGGAAGGCATATACAAGAACCAAATGGAACTTCTGAAGCTGAAAAATGCAATATATGATATGAAAAATTCACTGGATAGTATGAATAGCAGATTAGACACTGTAGAAGAAAAGGGCAATGAAACTATCCAGTCGGAAAGATAGAGAATGGAAAAAACTGAAGGAAAAAGAGAGTGCCTCAGTGAACTATGGTACAGTATCAAGCAGACTAACACACATATAATCAGAGTCCCAGAAGGAAATGAGGGAGAGAAATGGGCAGAAAAAATAGTGAAAGAAATAACGGCTAGAAATTTTCTAAATACGATGAAAAGTATAAACCTATAGATCGAAGAATGTCAATGAAGCCCAAGCAGTATAACCACAAAGAAATCCACACTAGGGCAATCATCATCAAATTGCTGAAAACCAGTTGTAAAGGGAACATTTTAAAAGCAACTAGAAGAAAAGACATTATACAGAGGAACAAAGGTAAGAATACTATATACTTCTCATCAGAACCAATGCAAACCAGAAGAGCATCTTTGAAAGTGCTGAAAGAAAGAAAAATACTGCCGACCTCTAATTCTATTTCCAATGAAAGTATCTTAAAAAAAATGAAGGTGAAATCTATTTTTTAGACAAACAAAAACAATTTATTGCCAGCAGTCCTAAACTACAAGAAATATTAAAGGACGTTTTTTCAGGCTGAAGGAAAATGATACCAGATGGAAACTTGGATCTCTACAAAGTAATGAAGAGTGACAGATAAATGTGGTAAGTGTGGGATAAATATGAGAGCCTTTTTCTCTCATTTTTAAATATCTTTAGATTAATTGTTTAAAGCAAAATTAATAATTTATCATGGGGTGTATAAGGTATGTAGAAATATAAGATATGACAGTAGCCCCAAGGGATGGGAAGAGTAAAATGAAACTATATTGTTAAAGTCCTTACATTATATCTGTAGTGATATAATATTATTTGAAGGTAGACTACAATAAGCTAAAAGTGCATATTGTACAACCCAGAACAACTACTAAAAAAAAAAAAAAGCATAACTAATAAGCCAATGGTGATATATTTCCAAAATATCAGCTGTTGAAAACCCTATGGAGCATAGTCCTGTTCTAACACACATAGGGTCACCATGAGTTCAAATCAACCCAGTGGCAACTGGTTAGTAAGCCCATAGTGATGATAAAAATTAAATACTAAAATACATTCATTTAATCCAAAATAAGACAGGAAAAGAAGATCAAAGAACAAGTGAGAAAACAAATATCAAATATAAAGATGGTAGACTTAAATCCAGCCACATCAAATTAGATTAAATAGTAGTCTAAATACTCCAATTAAAAGGCTGCATAAAAATGCAAGCTCCAACTATATGCTGTTTACAAAACAAAAAAACAACAAAACTTTAGGGTTAAAAAAATGGGTTAAAATAGAAAGATGGAAAAGATATATCATGGAAAAACTAATCATAAGTAAGCTGGAGTGACTATGTTAATATGAGACAAATTAGACTTCAGGACAAGCAGTATTACCAGGGATATGGAGGGACATTTCATAAGGATAAAAAGTGGTTAATTTATCAATAAGATATAACAATTCTAAATGTGTATGCATCTATCACAGCTTCAAAATACATAAAGAAAAAATTAGATAAAACTGAAAGTATAAATAGACAAAACCACAGTTAAGTTGGATATTTTAACACTCTAAGCAATTGATAGAACTAGTACACCAAAAAAAAAAAAAAATCAGTGAGAAGATGGAAGACCTGAACAACACTAACAACACACTTGACCTCATTGACATTTATAAAACAATGGACCTAATAATACCAGAATACATTTTTTTTTTCAAATACACATGGTACATTCACAAAGATCATATTCTGGGCCATAAAAAAAGTCTCAAAATATTTAGAAGCATTGATATCATACAAAGTATGTTCTCTGACCAAAATGGAATTAAATTAGAAATCAATATCAAAAAGGTATCTGGAAAATTTCCAAATATTAGGAAATTGTACAACATATTTCTAAATAAATCCTGGAATAAATAAGAAATAATAACAGAAGTTAGAAAATATTTTGAACTAAATGATAATGACAATGCAATACATTAAAATTTGTGGCATGCAACTAATACAGTCTTTAGAGGAAAATGTATAGCTTTAAAATGTTTATATTAGAAAAGAATGAAGATCTAAAACAAATAAACTAAGCTTCCACCTTAATAAGCTAGAAAAACAAGAGCAAATTAAACCCCAAATAAGTAAAAAGAGTAAAATCGCAGATTAGAAAGCAATAAAATAGAAAACGGAACAAATCACAGAGAAAAATGTGATGAAATCAAAAGCTGGCTCTTTTAAAAAGATCAATAAAATTGATAAATCGACTGATTATACAAAAGAAAGAAAAGACGCAAGTTAACACAAATTACTAATATTAGGAATAAAAGAGTGGGTATCACTACAGATCCTACAGGCATTAAAAGGATAATTCCGAATAACTTTATGCCAGTAAATTTTAAAATTTAGATGAAATGAAAAAATTCCTTTAAAGACACAAATATCAAAATTGACTTAAAAAGAACTAGAAAATCTGAATAACCCTGTATCTCTTAAATATATAATTAAAAGCCATCCCATAATTAAAACTCTAGATTCTGATGACTTCACTAGTGAATTCTATCAAATATTTAAGAAAAAATAAATCAAGCTCTTAGAAAATTAAGGATAGGATTCTTCCTAACGCATTCTATGAGGCTAGCACTACCCTGATGCCAAAAACTGACAGACATTATAAGAAAACAGAACTACAGACCAATATGCCTTATGTACATACACACAAATGTCCATCGCCAAATATTAGCAAATCAAAAAAATGAACCTTGACCGTTAGCTCACAGTATACAAAAAAATTAATCACAATGGATCATAAACCTAAATGTAAAAGCTAAAGTTATAAAACTTGTGAAAGAGAACTGGAGAAAATCTTTATGACGTTTGGGTAGGCAAATATTTCTTCAATTGAACACCAAAACATGAAGCAGGAAGAAAAGAAAAATCAATAAATTGAACTTCATAAAAGTTAAAAACCTCTCTTCCAACGATATCATTAGGGAAATGAAAAGGCAAGCCACAAACTGTGATAATATATTTCCAGTATATATATATGTAATAAAGAATTGGCACCCAAAATATACATATAAAAAATACCTACAACTCAATAAAAAGAAGACAAGCAATCCATTAAAAATGAGTAAAAGAGGAACAACTAGAACGGAAATAATGAGAATGTTGACACAATGTGAAGAATGTAACCAATATCCCTGAACATTATATGTAGAAATTACTGAATGGGAACCTGTTTTGCTGTGTATACTTTCACCAAAAATGCAATAAAATATTTTTAAAAATGAGTAAAAGAGTTGAGCAGGCACTTTCCAAAAGAAGATATATGAGTGACCATTAAGCACATGAAAAGTTGCTCAACATCCTTAGTTATTAGAGAAATATAAATTAAAACCACAGTGAGCTATCTCTACACATTCACTAAAATGTAGAAGATTGACAATAACAAGTGTTGGTGAGGATGTGGAGCAACTGGCACTCTTATATGTTGCTGAGGGGAATGTATAAAAATGGTACAGGAACTTTGGAAATTAGTTTGGCAGTTTCTTATAAAGTTAAACATACACCTTCCTTGTGTCTCAGCAATTCCATTCATAGGTATTTACCCAAAAGAAATTAAAACCAATGTCTACACAAGGACTTGAACATAAATATTATCATAATGGCTTTATTTATAGTAGCCCAAAACTAGTTGTTGTTGTTAGGTGCCGTTGAGTAAGTTCCAACCTGTAGCGACTCTGTACAACAGAATGAAACACTGGCCGGTCATGCGCCATCCTCACAGTCATCGTTATGCTTGAGCCCATTGTTGCAGCCACTTTGTCAATCCATCTCCTTGAGGGTCTTCCTCTTTTTCGCTGACCCTCTGCTTTACCAAGCACGATGTCCTTCTCCAGGGACTGATCCCTCCTGCTAACATGTCTGAAGTATGTGAGACGTAGTCTCGCCATCTTTGCTTCTAAGGAGCATTCTGGCTGTACTTCTTCCAAGATAGATTTGTTTGTTCTTTTGGCAGTCCATGGTATATTCAGTATTCTTCGCCAGTACCACAATTCAAAGGCATCAGTTCTTCTTTGGTCCTGCTTATTCATCATCCAGCTTTTGCACGCATAAGAGGCGATTGAAAGCACCATGGCTTGGGTCAGATGCACCTTAGTCTTCAAGGTGGTATCTTTGCTTTTCAATACTTTAAAGAGGTCTTTTGCAGCAGATTTCCCCAATGCAATGCGTCCTTTGATTTTTTTGACTGATGCTTCCATGGGTTTTGATTGTGCATACAAGTAAAATGAAATGCTTGACAACTTCAGTCTTTTCTCTTTTTATCATGATGTTGCTTATTGGTCCAGTTGTGAAGACTTTGTTTTCTTTACATGGAGGTGTAATCCATACTGAAGACCGTAGTCGTTGATCTTTATCAATGAATGGTTCAAATCTTCTTCGCTTTCAGCAGGCAAGGTTGTGTCATCTGCATAACGCAGCTTGTTAATGAGTCTTCCTCCAGTCCTTCCTCCAAAACTAACAGCAACCCAAATATCCATCAGCAGGTAAACAAACTGTGGTATATCCATTTAGTGAAACACTACTCAGCAATAAAACGATCAAACAACATCAATAGATTTCAAAAGTATTACGCTAAGTGAAAGAAGCCAGATATAAAAGACAGCATACTGTATTATTTGCATTCATATGAAATTCTAGAAAGAGAAAAACCAATGTGGCAGAAAGCAGATTAGCATTTGCCGGAGTCAGGAGTGTGGAGAAGGAATTGACTGCAAAGGGGCACAAAGGAATTCTTTGGGGTGATGAACATGTTTTATATTATGATTATCGTTTAGGTACATGTACGTATACATTTGTCAAAATTTATTGAATCTTACACTTAAACTGGGTGCTTTTATTGCATATAAATTACACTGTAATAAAGTTTATTTTTAAAAAGAATCACTTTGGAGGTGAGGATGTCAATTCCGCCTAAAAAACCTCTATCTCTTGGATATTTAATAGTCGAGGTTCTTGAGGGGTTGACCTATTTTCTGAAAGGTAGAAGAGGAGAAAACAAAGAAATCAAAGCCAACATAAGCTGCTGTAATACAAAATATGGTCTCATTTCAGTACTTTGTGCCTCATCTTACCTTTCTTCTTCCCTCTAAATGAGAAGGGCGTGCCAAATTCCTGCTACAAAGCTGAGTCTTTCCAGCCCCTTTCTCCCATGGGAGTGAGTAATCGAATACAAGGACTTTAAAATCGAAACAGTTACCTTTCGAAACCTAGACAACAAGTGAAAAAACCTCAGTTGTACTGCAAGTCTTACTTAGTTGGCACATTACATCACATCTCCTTGGAATGGGAGACAAGGTAAAAATCTGATGAAATAATAAAGAAGCTGGATAACTTTCCAGCTCTTTTTACATCAGTGCTTAAATCAATCGGCGTATTTATTTCCCATCTACTTTCCTTCTGCTAATTGAGTGGGCTCTGTGGGGAAGACAATAGTAGAAGATAGGTCCTTAGCTGGAGAAGTAGATAACAAAAAAAGCCAAACCAGTTGCCAGCGAAGTCAGTTTGGACTCATGGTGACCCTATGTGTGTCAGAGTAGAACTGTGCTCGATAGGGTTTTCAATGGCTGATTTTTTTCAGAAGTAGATTGCCATGCCTTTCTTTCGACGCACCCCTGGGTGGACTCGAACTTCTAACCTTTTTGTTAGCAGCCAAGCACTTAACTGTGCCACTCAGGTACAAACACAACATAAAAAAACAAAACAAAAAACCTTTGTTGTTTTCATTGTTTTGTTTAAAGTGTTATGAGTTCTGTGAACATCCGGCATACACATAGTCATATGGAAGTACCAAAACACAGTTCCATAAAAGTTTTTAATGACATAAAAAAAAAGAATTGACTGTATAAATCAATACTAATTTTAAAACCCCTGAACCTAGTTCTCCTCTTTTCCTTACTTTTACTCACTTTAAGTTTAGGAATCATAAGACTTCAATAGAAATTCATCTTTTTTGCCTGGTCTGTTTTATGTTAAAATAATTAATTCTTTTCATAGTAAAGGCCAATTCTCAAACCTTAAAGCTTTTTGAACAAATGATTTCAGAATAGGAAATCCAAATAGAGATTATTTCATTTTGGAAATCTATAGCGAACTGTCATTTAAAATTTATTCATAAATTAAATTTTTAGGTAATTAAAATGTGTAGTGTATTCTCATTATCAGAACAAAACACCAGCTATTTCATGCTTAAAATGCTACCAAATAGTAAATTTAATACCCACTGCAGTGTAAACTAAGAGAAGAAAATATGTATAATACAGTATTCTTTTTTCCCAATCCAGGTAGACTTTCTCATCTAATTTAGGGCTCTGGGGAAAAAAAAGTAATAAGTCAGTCTCTCTCAACATATAAACTCTTGAGACTGAATTAAACAAAAAGTTTGCTGAAAATTGTTGCTTTGGTCTTACTGAGGAGGAGAAATTGTTCTTTCAGTTCAAAAATTGGTAGAATCAAACGAATCCCTTAAAGTATGCTTGTGACTTGGCTGGTTGTATGTCAGTGATGATTACACTTGATTTACAAAAAACCACTTTGTCAACCTTCCAAATCATCTGCAAAACTTTAGACTGCCTCTCTTCCTCTGGCATTTGCCAGTTAAATTAACATTGTAAAAATGGAAAAAAAGAGAATATAATGCTGCTATGATAGAATTTCTTGGAACACCAGGCAAAGAAAAGTACTGAAAGATTGGCAATTCCTGATTCCGACTTTCAAATATTTGTGGTCTCCTATACTAATCCCCTGGTGGTGCAATGATTAAGAGCTCAGCTGCTAACCAAAAGGTCAGCAGTTTGAACCCACTAGTCGCTTCTTGGAAACCCTGTGGGGCAGTTCTGCTCTGTCCTATAGGGTCGTTATGAGTCAAAATCGACTCGATGGCAACAGGTTTGGTTTGGTTTTTATACTAATCCATGCTGTCTATCTAAACAGTGCCTTCTTTGTACTGAGCCCAATAGGATACAGTCTATTTACAAAGTTTGAAGGGAAGGGTATGGTATTAGGCTACAATGATTTAATATGTTTTCTTTATTTGCAGTAAAGGATTGGTGTGGATGAGAAAGTGTAAAATGCACCTCAAGATAACTTTCTCCATTCTATCCCTCCCTTCCTAGATTAGCCCTCTCTATTCTTCTCCTTTCACAGCGTATCTATTTGAATTTTAAATTATTCCTGGAAGAGTTAAGCCTCATTCATTCTGTGTTATGAATTACTTAATCAAATGATCGAACAGTACCCTGCTGAGTAGCTGTTAACCACTGGGAAATGGAAGTTTTGATTGAGAGGAAATTTGTGGATATTAAGTAAATAGTAGACTTGGGTATGATGAAGGTTGGCTGGGAAACAAGAAAAAAAAAAGCGAAGAAGGCTGAGAGGAGGTCAGAAAGGGTGATGGGAAGGCATTAAAGATAAACTGGTATTCTGCTGTGTATATTCTCAACAACAAAAAAAATATGTATAAAGAAAGATAAACTGGTAGATTTTGCTGGGGGCTTCTAATTAATGTCTGATTGAAGTCATGGGGAATAGCGTAGAAGCTTGTAAATTAGATCTAGTGTTTGTTTCTAAGCTGGCCCAGCCTTTCCAGTTCATCCTGGTACCTTCCCATCTAATCTCTCCTTTCCTGGGAGGAGTCAGAGGAGAAGATTTGTGCTTATGCTCACCTGTGTGTTACTGCTGCATAGTATTCATGGAATTTTCCTATTCTTTGGCTTTTAGAAGAGATCTAGGTTTGCTACTCACAATCTTTTTTTTTTTCCCTATAGAGGGAAAAAATCCAATAAACTGGTATTAAGAAAATCTGGAGACTTAGCTGGGTTCTAGCTTGGTGATTATGCCCTTAGACTCCTTGGATCTCAGTTTTCTTTTTTTTTAATCTGTAAAACGAAGAGGAAATTGATAATCTCTTAAACACTTTTCCAGTTTAATGATGTGTAAGATCCATTATTATACAAACTTTGAACTATGTACAGAAGTTTTTTTTAGGGATTTAACTATAGTGAGTATGTTTTTACAAATTGAATCTGAGTTTATATGGTTTGGAAATTAAACATATAGTTTCTTTGTGTTGAAACAGGAAGTGAAAGGTTTTAACCTGGTGATGTTAGGAAGACACCACCATTTCTGTCTTTCTCAAACTTCTAAATCCTGGGGAATTATGGTATTGAGTTTAGTTGTATGCTATGAGTAATACAGTTGGATTTTTGAGCTAGATTGCTGAGGCACCTGAGGATAGTTTTCAGGGCAATCATTATTTGCTGGCAGAAGAGAACTACCTACAATATAAATAACCTTGTTGATTACCCTGTTAGAGTACATTATTATTATATTGGTAGGGATTGATATTATATTGTTAATGTTACCACCTACAAATTTCATTTTTAGAAGAGCAGATGGTGGGCCAAATGTGGTACAATGGTTAAAGCACTCAGATGCAAACCGAAAGGTCGGTGGTTTGAACCCACCAGCTGCTCTGCTGGAGAAAGTTGTGGCAATCTGCTTCCTTAAAGATTTACAGCCTTGGAAACTCTGTGGGGCAGTTCTACTCTGTCCTATAGGGTTGCTGAGTCGGAATTGACTCAATGGCAAAGAGTTTATATATATATATTTATATATATAATATAAAATATGTTTTATAATATAAAAAATATATGTATTTACATATATATATAAAAACCTCTGTTTTTGCCTTGGTATGGCAGGGGAGGTAGGATTTATGGTAAAATATTGTTAATGCCCCTTTTTCATTGTCTTTTCTAATTGTACCTTTCTCCCACAAACACATTTCAAATCTATTCTGGCCTAAATCATCAATAGAATAGTCTCAAAAGTGGGGCTAAGGGAATGGCAAGCAACTAGGACTGGGGAGTATCCTGTTCACAATTTACATTGCAATTTACAATGCAATTTACGTTGCATTTCTTTATTTTTGCTGATTCCAGGGAACTATATTTCCCTGAGAGCCACTATTGACCTGACAGTATTGGTTGCCAGTTGGCAGGGAAGATTCACCTAGATTAGGTGGTTACTTCCTGTTCCTGTCTACAGACTTGGAAAAATGGAGAGAATTTACTTTCCTCCAAAGATTTCTCAGAACACAGTGGTACAAAATGTTCAGAAGTAGGAAAATTCCTTTAAAAACTATGTCTGGTTACCCTCGGATAAACATTTCCATTAATATTTCATCTCATTTTGTGCGCCTTTCCAGTTTATAGTATTTTTTATGTATGTAGGTGGCCTCAAACCATATGGTAAAAGTATTTTCCAAAAACATTCAATCTTTGTCTTACTATGAACTGTTTTCCTTATTTCCTTGTCATTGAGCAGTAGCTACTTTAAACTGGCTCAAAAGCCTTTTTCTACTTTTTGATCTGTCTCTGATTATGCTGATGTCTTGTGTCCTTTTGGGAGCTCATACATGTTTTAATAACACATTTAAAAATGAAATTGACTGTTTTTCGCTCTGTATGTTGCTATTTTGTTGCTGTTTTTAGATAATACGTATTGAATGTTGCCATAGTCATTGCCCTGTACAAAACAGTTATCACACACAAGATGCATCTCTTGCTGTCAGTGATTTTTATTCTGTCCCAGTCTACTTTAAAATGCTTAACTTCCCAGGTTCTTTTTCCCATTAAACACTGCTTTTTAAGTATTTTAGTTTTTGGATTTGCATTTGAAAATGGAAAAACAAAGTCCCAGATTTTTAAGGAATAGTTTTATTCTGTCTACTAAAAGTCTGATTTTTTCCATCTCTGGTCACCTGTCCTAAACACAGTGGGGTTGCCAAGTAGCATGCCCTCCCATCTTTGACACAGATACTTCCCCGCAATGCCAGCGCCCCCTACAAGTGAATGTTGCCTAGGGCAGGTAAGGAACAGGGAGAGTGCAGATGATTCTGCATCTGCTCTACCTCTTATGGGGGTTCTTGAGAACACATATTCAACAGTACTTAAAATTCATAGAATGTTAAATCTGGAAGAGACCATCAGACTACTCACTGTTCCCTGAATGTACACTTTTACATTTCCATGCCCTTGTTTATTATGAAGTGCCTTTTCTTCCTAGTCCGCCTGGCAAAATGCAGCTTATCCTCTAGCGCTGTACCCCTGGAATTCATCATTGATAGTGTAGCATTATAAAAAACTGTATAATTCCCCCCCGACTTAAGAGCTTGGGTGCTAACCAAAAGGCTGGCAGTTCGAATCCACCAGCTGATCCTTGGAAACCTTATGGGACAGTTCCACTCTGTCCTGTAGAGTTGCTGTGAGTTGGAATCGACTCGACAGCAACGGGTTTTGTTTGTTTTTTTGGATGTATCTGAATGCCCTGCAACTTATTTTCTAATACAGTGTTTTAGTTTGTGTTCCCTTTCTATTTACCCTTTAAAATTTGAATGATTGCTCGAGCAGATAAGGTTATATTAAGAATGATTATCTTACTTATCCCATTTTAGTGGGATAAGTATGACAATTGAAAATAATGTACTTTTAAATTACTTTCATTTCAAGTGTTTTTGATAGGAAATGAATTGACTCACATTTTTAGGTTTCTCACTCAAGTCACTCAGGAAGAAAATATATGACTTAGTTTTGTTTTGTTGAGAAGTCATCATGGTATTTAAAGACATGTTATTATGTGTGTTACACTGTGATTCACTTTCTTTTGAAGCCTGCCAAAGGACCTGCCTTACGTAGATATACTTTCTATAGGTGTTGTTATGGGAGATGATTGATATCCTACTGTCCATAAAAACTGTTGCTGACGTTCACTAGAACAAATTAGAAAGTGAAAAATGAAGAGGTGAAATTCATCTTTAAAGATAATGTGTGGATTTTAGGACACTAGTATTTGTATGAGTAATGAAAAAAATGGTGAGAAAGTAATCCCATCTAATTCTTCTCTTCCTAATCAACTATTAGTGGTGAGCAATTAGAGAAAATTCTCCAACTGGAGCATTAGAATCTTGTCTCAAGTTATATGATGTAGAAAGCAGAAAACCTTGCCTTCACCATTTGCTTTTTATTTTAGTACCTTTACTGTAGGTCACCCAGCAGTTGAATACTGACATTGACAGTTAACTTGGCCTTGTACTTAAATAATCTCTTTCAATGCCACTGGGCATTTGGCTCTTGGAAGAAGGTAACTCTTAGTATTGCTCCCTAATTTGTATTCATTATTCGTTTGGGAATGTATCTGCCATTGTGGCAATCTGTCAGAACTCAGTGTAATTCATATGTTTGAGGTGGGTGAAGCACCCGAACAGGATATATTTTCACCAACTGCTAATGACTGACTAGAGGATATTTTAAAAGAAAGACTGTGGTCTCCAACTCACCAGTGTATTATAAAAAATATATAAGGTATGGTATGTCCCACTAAAATTTAAATTTTTAGAGAGTGGAAATGTGTTATACCAGTAATGCTGTGAACACTCATATTAACATGCACCACCCCCAACTCTAGGCTATGTATTTATTTACAAAATATCCTCAAATGTTTAAATTATTTTATTTCATAAAAATTGACATAGACTTAATAATTTATTGAGGATGTCAGTGGTTTGCCGAATCCAAACATCTACTATATAAAACTTCGTTTAAAACTGCATTACCTTCTTGATGCCATTTTAATTCCAGAACACTTAATTGTGCTCATGAGGAACCTGTACATAGACCAAGTGGCAGTTGTTTGAACAGAACAAGGGCATACCGTGTGGTTTAAAGTCAGGAAAGGTGTGCGTCAGGGTTTTATCCTTTTACCACACCTATTCAGTCTGTATGCTGAGCAAATAATCCGAGCAGCTGGACTGTATGAAGAAGAAGAGGGCATCAGGATTGGAGGAAGACTCCTTAACAAGCTACATTATGCAGATGACACAACCTTGCTTGCTGAAAGTGAAGAGGACTTGAAGCACTTACGGGTGAAGATCAAAGACCACAGCCTTCAGTATGGATTACACCTCAACATAAAGAAAACAAAAATCCTCACAACTGGACCAATAAGCAACATTATGATGAACGGAGAAAAGATTGAAGTTGTAAAAGATTTCATTTTACTCAGATCCACAATCAACACCCATGGAAGCAACAGTCAAGAAATCGAACAACATATTGTATTGGGCAAATCTGCTGCAAAAGACCCCTTTAAAGTGTTGAAAATCAAAGATGTCACCTTGAAGACTAAGGTGCATCTGACCCAAGCCATAATGTTTTGAGTTGCCTTGTAGGCATGCGAAAGCTGGACAATGAATAAGGAAAACCGAAGAAGAATTGATGCCTTTGAATCGTGGTGTTGGTGAAGAATATTGAATATACCATGGACTGCCAGAAGAAGGAACAAATGTGTCTTGGAAGAAGTATAGCCAGAATGCTCCTTAGAAACAAAGATGACAAGGCTGTGTCTCACATACTTTGGACATGTTATCAGGAGGGATCAATCCCTGAAGAAGGACATTATGCTTGGTAAAGTAGAGGGTCAGCAAAAAAGAGGAAGACCCTCAAGGACATGGATTGACATAGTGGCTGTAACAATGGGCTGAAGCATGACAACAATTGCGAGGATGGTGCAGGACCGGGCAGTGTTTCGTTCTGTTGTACATAGGGTTGCTGTGAGTCAGAACCAGCTCGACAGCACCTAACAACAGCAACAACGGCATACTTTTATCTTTGATGCTTGACAGATTGTATTCCTAAGCAATGATTTTATCTAAAAATTAAAATTTTCTAGTTTGAGAGTGTTACTTTGTTAATGTTGCTATTTGAGCCCTGGTGGTGCAGTGGTTAAAGCATTTGGCTGCTAACTGCAAGGTGGGAGATTTGAACCCGCCAGCTGTTCCATGGGAGAAAGATGTGGCAGTCTGCTTCTGTAAAGATTTACAGCCTTGGAAACCCTGTGGAGGCAGTTCTACTCTGTCCTATAGGGTGGCTATGAGTCGGAATCGACTTGACAGCAAGAGGTTTTAATGTTTCTATTGCTCTTCCCCTCTCCAAACCCTGCTCATTTTTCTAGGCTGAGCTGAAGATTATCAAACTCCATGAAGTTTTCTTCTATACCAGTAGCTTAATTTATGGAATTTTGGATATGGCTTATAGTACTTATTTCTTTTTGCCTTGTATTATAATTAGCTGTGAACATGCCTGCCTCCTGTACTGGCTCTTGAGAGCAACGGCTACGTTTTAGGCATCTTTGTACTCCTATAGCACCTTTCAGTGTTTTGCCCCTATATATTCAGTATTTGTTGAAATTGTTGATTTTTCCTCTAATTTTCTAAGTTAGATTTCTGAAACAACCCATAATTTGAGGTTTAAATGAAGAATCATGCAGTAGACATGATGGTTAAGACACTAGTCAAGACTGCCCAGGTTGGAATGCCTACTTCATTATATATTAACTCTGTGGCTACTTCATCTATAAAATAGGGATGATAGTAATAGTATCAGTCTCCTAGGGTTGTTGATGGGGACTAAAATAAATAATTTGCTTAAAACGTTTATTGTGGTACCTAATATAGGATACACTCAATAAAACGTAGCTATCATTATTGCTAAGTGTGGTCCTAATTGAACTAGACTCTGAGATCCTTTAGGAGGGTCTGTTTTTTTGGTCTTTTTATCTCAGGCATCTCACCTTACATATAGTAATTACTCAATAAATATTTGTTTGAATTGATTTAACCGTATTTTTTATCTTCCATTACAGCCCACTGTTTGTAACATGGAAGATTGGTCGAGACAAAAGATTGCGTGGATGCATAGGTACTTTTTCTGCCATGAATTTGCATTCAGGACTCAGGGAGTACACACTTACCAGGTGAAGACCAATTTTTGTTACCTCTGTTTCTAGATTTAAAAAAGTTTATGAAATTTGAACCTGATAATTTAACTTCTTTTCCTTTACCAAATTGTTAACATTCTTGACTCCTTTAATGCCAGATTTTTTCCTTTTTTGACCACTTACCTTATCTCCAGTACATTGTCATTGATATATATTATCATAAAGTACTGTGATTACATGTACATGTATTCCGCCATAGATGTTTTGAAGTGTTTTTTTTTTTAATTCTTCCAATGGCCAGCTTACTTTGTATAACTTAAAACTCTGTGACCCAATATCCATGGGTTACCAAAATGTATTACTTTCCATAACAATCATTGTGTCTTCCCTATTAGGCTTTTTAAAAATAGTTGATGTCTATTTCATCTTACACGTTTTGTTATACTTTTTTATGTACTTCTGAAATTGAAGGGAGAATCTCAGAAGAAAGGATGCTACAGCCTGGCAGCACAATCATTCACATTCACGCTTCACCCAGAATTCATTGTAACCGTTGCCATCTAGTCAATTCCAACTCATAGCGACCCTATAGGACAGAGTAGAACTGCCCTATAGAGTTTCCAAGGAGCACCTGGCGGATTTGAACTGCTGAACTTTTGGTTAGCAGCTGTAGCACTTAACCACTACACCACCAGGGTTTCCAAAATTCATTGTAGCTTTACTTATTTTGCTTCATCAAACACAATGACAAAGTAATGAACACCTCATTACAGTTGTTAAGACTTAGTTCCTAATTTCTGAACTCACAAAAATCTTTCTAGCATGCCATCTGATCTTGCTTTTATTAAAGTTTGGATTTCTAGCAAATTGTATTCCAAAATTATTTCAAAAGAAGAAAATTCCTGAAATAATAGGCTATTAGTAAAGGAATTTCCTGTTTTTGTTCATATTTTAGGGTGATTATCTGATATAGTTTCTATAGTTGTAATATGCAATGTCTGTCCAACAAGAAATTGGTCCCTGGTGACTGTTGGTACTTGGGGGCAAGTTGCTTAACCTCCATAGGTGAAGCAGTAATTACAGTATTTTGTTCTGTATACTTAATAGGGATGTTAGGGGAATGAAGTAATAACATTACAGACAATGTTATGAAATGTTCATTATTTTACTGTAGAATTGCATAGGTGCAGGCTCATAGCACCAGTTAGTAAAATGCTGGTGAGTTTAGTAGTCTCCTGTTTGAAAGTGTGCAGTAGTGTACAGCTACAGGGTTTTCTTAGCTTATAGTAAAGTCCAACAGGAAAAGCAGTGGCTTGGAGGGTCACATTCATTCTTAGCTTTTCACAGGTATTAGAAACTGGGAGTTTGAACTTTCTTAAATAACATATGGGCAGTGAGGGGGGTCAAAACACATATTCTGGAAATAACTACAACTTGTTAAAAATACTATGCATGCTAGTCTAGGCATGTTAGATTTTTTTTTTCTGACATGAAATACAATGAGCTTGTTTTGGGATGTTAGCAAATTCTGCCAGTGAATATCTTTTTTGGGGATAGGTGCGTATGAAATTACTCTTTTAATAGCTAAACAAAAGCAATTTATTGTACATTTTCAAAAATAAGCAGTCACGAGGAACACTGAATCCTTGACATTATATGCAAAAAGGACTCTATGGCCCAGTGAATTTGGGAAACATTGGTTAAACCAATTTAAACAGCTCTCCTTACTGCAAGACTTCTAAGAACCTTTTATGTTAATAGGATTATGAATCTCTGAGAGAAAGATACAGAATACAGCATTTCCCAGATTTCAGCTCATTGCAGAACACTTTTATCTTCCCACCCCAGTGTCTTGTGAGATTACTGTTCCAAGGAACACATTTTTAGAAACACAGGTCTGTTATAAAATTTCAATTTTATGTTGTATTTGAGGAGTCAGAGTTGATAGTATAGGAATCCTTTGTACTCTCTCTTGAAATTGTGGCAGAAATCCCATGATCAAATATTATATACTTTTAGAAATCTTTAGTAGTAACTGCAGTAGCAACTTGGTTTTGTTTAAAGAAAATGTGAAATTCTTTTGCCCACATTGATAAGAAGGGATGAGAATATCAGACTTTCAAGGACTTGTGGATCTACCTCCTAGGGTAATTACCAAAAGGATTACAGTATATTTTTCTGACAATAATGTGATTCTGAATGAATTGTTCAGATAGTTGATCTTGGAAATTTGCCTGCGTTTGTATACCTTGTTACCCTCATTACAGTGTATAGCTCTTCCTGTTTACTTTTCAACTTTTTCCTGATGGTTCTATACAACTTCCTCAAATTGTATAATACATATTAGAGGGGTATGTGTGTGTGTGTACATACACACATAGATGCATCTAGTTTTACTTCATATTTTTGTTTGACTTAATTTTTTTTTGCTTAATAATAAGAATCAAGTGTTTGGAAGAGATGAACAGAAGAAAACATATCTTAAAATATAAAAATACTGTTTCTGGACTCATTTTAGAGTAAAAAACTGTAAGATGTCACTTTAAAAACTTACAGTATAATTTTTTTTGTTCTCTCATATTTTATTTTTTATTATACTTTAGATGAAGGTTTACAGAATAAATAGTTTCTCATTAAACAGTTAGTACACATATTGTTTTATGACGATGATTAACAACCCCACGGCATGTCAACACTGTCCCTTCTCAACCTTGGGTTCCCTATTACCAGCTTTCCTGTCCCCTCCTGCCTTCTAGTCCTAGTCCCTGGACTGTTAAGCCCCATTAGTCCCGTTTTGTTTAATGGGGCTGTCTAATCTTTGGCTGAATGGTGAACATCGGGAGTGATTTCACCACTGAGCTAAAAGGGTGTCTGGGGGCCATACTCTTGGGGTTTCTCCAGTCTCTGTCAGGCCAATAAGTCTGGTCTTTTTTTGTGAGTTAGAATTTTGTGCTACATTTTTTCTCCAGCTCTGTCCAGGACCCTCTACTGTACAGGAACCTCTACTGTGATCCCTGTCAGAGCAGTCAGTGGTGGTAGCCAGGCACCATCTAGTTGTACTGGACTCAGTCTGATGGAGGCCATGGTAGTTGTGGTCCATTAGTCCTCTGAGCAAATCTTTCCTTTGTATCTTGTTTTCTTCATTCTCCTTGCTCCTGAAGGGGTGAGACCAGTGGAGTATCTTAGATGGCTACTTACAGGCTTTTAAGACCCCAGATGCTACTCACCAAGGTAGAATGTAGAAGATTTTCTTTATAAACTGTGTTATGCCAGTTGAGCTAGATGGTCCCCAAGACCATAGTCCCCAGAGCCCTTTACCCAGCATTTCAGTCCCTCAGGGAGTTTGGATGTGTCTGGAGCTTCCATGACCTTGCCTTTGTCAAGTTGTGCTGGCTTCCCCAGTATTGTGTACTGTCTTACCTTGCACCAAAGTTACCAGTTACCTATTGTCTATTTAGTATTCCCCCCCGCCTCCCATCCCCCGTAACCAACAAAGCTTGTTACTTTTTGTGTGTGAGCTTTTTTATGGGTTTTTACAGTAGTGGTCTTATATAATATTTGTCCTTTTGTGATTGACTTATTTCACTCAGCATAATGTCCTCCAGTTTCATCCATGTTATGAGATGCTTCACAGATTC
>NW_004444004.1:3828552-3839011 GCF_000243295.1 Trichechus manatus latirostris | reverse complement strand
TTTGACTACCGTAGCTGTATAGTAGGTTCTGAAGTCAAGTAGTGTGAGTCCTCCTACTTTATTCTTTTTCTTCAGTAGTGCTTTACTTATTTGGGGCTTCTTCCCCTTCCATATAAAGTTAATGATTAGTTTTTCCATCTCTTTAAAGAATTTTGTTGGTATTTGGATCAAGATCGCATTGTATTTGTAAATTGCTTTGGGTAGATTGTCATTTTCACAATGTTGAGTCTACCTATCCATAAGCATGGTATGTTTTTCTGTTTATGTAGATCTCTTGGTTTCTTGCAGTGATTCTAGGAATTTTTTGATTTGATTTGTGATTTCTTCTGTTACCCAGTGGTTTTAAAGCAGGGTGTTATTCAGTTTCCACATAATTTGAGTTTTTTTCCTTGCTCTTCCCGTTGTTAATTTCTACTTTGATGGCGTTGTGATCAGAGAAGATACTTTGTATTATCTCAGTGTTTTGGATTTTATTGAGGGTTGCTTTGTGGCCTAAGTTGTGGTCTATCTGGAGAACGTTCTGTGCATGTTGGAAAAGAATATGTACTTTGCAGCTGTTGGGTGGAGTGGTGTATATATGTCTATGAGATCAAGTGGCTGATTGTGGCCTTTAGGTCTTCTGTATCTTTGCTGAGTTTCTTCTTAGTTGTTTTGTCCTTTACTGAGAGTGGTGTCTTGAAGTCTCCTACTGTTACTGTGGAACTGTCGGGTTCTCTTTTCAGTGCTGTTAAAATTTGTTTTATGTATTTTGGAGCCCTGTCATTGGGTGCATACATATTTATTATGGCTGTGTCTTCATGATGGATCGTACCTCTAATTATATAATGCCCTCCTTTGTCTTTTATGGTAGATTTTGTTTCAAAGTCTATTTTCTCTGAGATTAGTATTGCCCCTCTTGCTTTGTTTTGGTAGCTGTAGGCTTGATATATTTTTTTCCATCCTTTGATTTTTTTAATAAATTTATGTCTTTGTTTCTAAGGTGTGTATTTTGTAGATGCATATCGATGGATCCTTTTTTTTTTATCCATTCTGTCATTCTCTGTCTCTTTATGGGTGCATTTAGGCCATTTACATTCGGTGTAATTATTGATAGGTGTGAGTTTATTACTGTCATTTTGTAGTGCTTTTTTTGTGGTGCTAATGTTTTCTTTGTTACTCTTCTGCGCTGAATTCCTTTTGTGGATTTTTTTTTCATTTCTTTTGTTTTTATAGATTTTGTGTTTACTGAGACTTCATGTTTTTCTTCTTTATTTTGATGAGTAGGTTTGTTAACTTTCTTTGTGGTTACCTTGAATTTTACCCTTATCTTCCCAAGGTTGAACCAGTCTATTATTACTTGGTATCGCCTTGCCTTCCTCTCTGTTAGAAAGTTCTATACCTACACTGTTTATTCCCTCTTTTATTGACATTGCTGCCATTTACAGATTAACCTCTCTGGTTCCCTGTTGTAAGTCTTTTAGTTCTGATTAATCCTTGAGAGTTCATTTCGTAGGTTGGTATGTGGTTGTTGCGGTCTTGGTCCTAGATTCAAGCTGTCGTCTGAGGTTGTTTGTACTCAAACCAAAAGACTCCCTTTAATAATTCTTGTAAATTTGGTTTGGTTTTCACATATTCCCCTAATTTCTGTTTATCTGGAAATGTCCTAATTTCACCATCATATTTGAACAAGAGTTTTGCCAGGATATATTATTCATGGTTGACAATTTTTTTTGTATGATTTCTAATTGTGAATTTATTTTGGCATTTTGCTCCTGTATTATTTTCCTGAATTCTTGCATTTTTTGTCTGTATTTTCCATGAATTTGTCTGCCATTTCCATGAATTTGTCTATTTTTTCCTCATTTTTGTCTGCTTTTTGCTTCAACTCTTGGATAGCTCTAAATATTAGAGATTTGAATTCCCTATCACGCAGTTCTAGTGCCTTTTATTTACTGGAAAGTTATCTGATGTTTTATTTTGGACACCTACTGGAACCATCCTGTCCTGTTTTTGTATATGTTTTGATATTGTCTACTGTCTTCGGGACATTCATTAGTTATTTTCCTCATTTACTGATTGTAGATTTGTTTCACCCTGCTTTTTTATTTGGTTATGTCTGAGCAGGTTGGCTATGTGTTCTTTGTTGTTTGCTCATCTTTGGGCATGATACTTTTTGCCGCCTCCTCCAATGGGCAGGGTCAGTCACTTAGGTATGGTACAGCAGGGCAGGTCCAGCTGAAGGGGAGTTGCTAGGATGGGTCGTTTGTGGCATGTACTAGGGCCGACAGGGCAGGCCGGTAATCAGTGCAGGGCAGGTTCCGGTAGGCCATCCCTGTGCTGCTTGGAGGTGTGATGATGTTCACTGCACAGTGCAGGTAGGCCGGAATGAGGGGGGAAATTGTGACATGTGAAGCTAAGATGTGTATGAGATAGAGGAGAGAGAAACAGGAGCAAAAAACAATCAATCAAACAAAACAGTGTGCTGAGGGAGCTTGCCATTGGAGTGGAGAGATGAGAGGATGAGAAATGGAGAAAAACAAAAAGGAAAGAAAAAAGAAAAAGGGTAAAAGAAAAAAATGAATAAATAAAAATTAGAGAAAAAAAGAAAGGAAAGCAAAGTCCCGAGGGATCCCACCAGTGCCTCTGTGAGGTCTGGAGAAGTTGCTCCCAGGGCGTGAAGTACAGTCTGGCTAGAAAGGGTAGAGGTGTCACACAGTGTCAGGTATTCAGCAGACAGGAAGAGAAGGTAAGTATAGAGAGATAAGAAACTGAGAAATGAAGAAAGGGAAAAAGAGAGAAAAGAAAAGAAAACAAACAAAAAACAAGACCAAAAAAAAAAAAAAACAAGAAAAAAGAAATGCCTCCCAGGGATCCCACTGCGAGGCTTCACAGACTGAGGGAATAGCTCCCAAGTCACGCAGCACTGCCCAAGGGGGCTCCCAAGCCGGGAAAAAAAAAGAAAACAAACAAATAAATCAAAACAAACAAACAAACAAAAAGCCCCAGGGATCTCACCACTGTGGTGGCATGGACCAGGAAGCAGTTCCACAGTCGAGCGGTGCTTCGCAGCCCTTCAGGAAGAAGCAAAGATGGCACTCGGAGCTGGGTAGTTGAGAGAAAGGAGGGGGAGGTGATGGGAGGGATGGAAGAAACCAAAAGAAGTGGAAAAAAGGAACACCCGCAACTAACAGATGGTACTCAGGGAGCCGGCCAGGTGGAATCCAGGCAGCACAGGGGTGTAGTTGGTGCTCCCTGGCCAAGAGATGTGGCCACAGGAAGCAGAGGAGGCTGAGTGGGGGTGAAGAAGGGTGGGGGGTGGGAAAGCCTATATTGCTGGTTACCGGTTGTCCTGTCTCCTGGTAGAAGCTCCATGAAGCTGCTTTCCTGTATACCCTGTTCTCCAGTCTCCGTTAGGAGTCCATGATGGCGGATCTGTGCTGTGTTAGCTGATAGGGGACCTCTGCATGTATCTCTCCTCGCTCTCTGTTCTCTGTAAGTTTCTTATTCCATTCAGTGCTTGGCTGAGTTCTTTATCTCTTCATTTGATGCTTAGGGTTTCAGGATTGACGTTTGTCTCTGTTTGACTTAATTTTTCGGATCTTTGCTGTGGAGGGATGGCATGGTGCTTCTGTCTATAGCGCCATCTTGCCTGGAAGTCCCAGTATAATGTTTCTCTGTACAATAGTGTAGTTATGATTTCTACATGTTGTTATGATTATTATTAATCGGTACCATTTATTGAGAATTTACATGTCAGGCACTGTGCTGAGGAGCTTTATATGCATAGTCCTCACAATAACTCTTAGGTATTAATACTCACATTTAAAAAATGAGGAAAGTGAGATGTAGAGAATTTAAATAATTTACCCATTCACACATCTAGTAGGTAGTAAAGCCAGGATTCAAACCCAGACCATCTGACTACAAAGTCCGTGCTTTTAACTGACACATTCCAGATAAAACACAAATAAATTTTTCTGATGGGCATAAGCTTAGCAGTTGACAATTTGGAAACATCTATTCTTTATTTCATAACACTTTAAGGAATTTTTTTAACTTCACTGGTACATACAAATTTGAAGTTAAATGTATGATTTGAATTATCATTCTTTGTTGTATATACAGGACAACTATCCAATTTATGGAGTATTTATGTTTTGCTGCTTCATCATGAAAATAATGAGCTTAAAAGCAGGTTATTATAATATTTTGTAAATCATAGTTAATATTTCTTCAAAAATTCTACTTAAGAGTTAAGACTGCAATTTTGGAATGTTATTTAAAACTCTAGAAAATCCATAGATGAGGTTATACAAAGTATATACTCAGGGTATTTAGAAAAAAATGGACTTGGATTAATATACAAAAGGATAATTCCTATTACACAGATATTCTACTGTATGATATGAAGTTGTTTTCTTTGGCTGTGTGTAAATAGTGGACTAGACTTGAAGAATAATGCAGTATTTCAGAGCATAACAATTGGTGAATCTTGGATTCTGATCTTTCATTATTAAAACCCCATAAATCACAAAATGTACAAATGAGAGTTGGGTGTAAAAGGAAAGGAGAAAATGAAACAAGCAGTGAAATTAAAGACTTTCCAGGTATAGGTGTATTTAACAAAATTAGACTATCTGGTTATTCACTCTCTTTACTGGTGATCAATTACAGTTTTGTTCAATTTTCAGAATGTTACTCAACTATATACATTCTTCTTTTAAAAAGCTAATCACTTTATAGAAGACATTGATCTAGCTTGCTTGTGGCCCCTTAATCTCTAAAACCTAAATTAAAAAATGACCAACAACTTTTAAAATGAAAAGCCTATCCTGGATTAACAACAACAGCAACAAAAAAAACCCATTGCTGTCGAGTTGATTCCAACTCATAGCGACCCTATAGGACATGGTAGAAAGAACTGCCCCATAGGGTTTCCAAGGAGCAGCTGGTGGATTTGAACTGCTGACTTTTGATTAGCAGCTGAGCTCTTAAGTATTTTTAAACGCACTGTCTTAAAATTAAAATACTTGTCATCGTCCAATTGTATGCTGTCCTAACTTTTTATTTATTTTAGATTGAGGAAAAAAAAACTTATAGACTGAGGATTCCCTTACAGCTGTGAAAAGCCATAACTTTTATGTAGATAACATGAAGACTTTGTGAGAATTACAATTTGCAGCTATTAAATAGACTGTTCTTTTCCTATATTTGGAAACTCTGTGTAAAAGCAGGAAAGATTATAGCAAATAAGAAGCAGGACTGGAGAGCTCAGAATTACTGATAGAAGTCTATCCATAGAAATGGGTAACAAACTAAAGCCCACAAGTCACTGTATTTATCACTGGCTATTCAGAGAAGGAGTCTTGGTGGTGCAATGGTTAAAATGCCTGGCTGCTAACCGAAACGTTGGCAGTTCAGACCCACCCAGCAGCTCCACAGGAGAAAAGACCTGGCAATCTGCTTCTGTGAAGATTACAGCCTAGGAAACCCTGTGGGGCAGTTCTAGTCCATCACATTGGGTCACTCTGAGTCAGAATTGACTCAAGGGCACCTAACAACAACAGACTTCAGAGTAGAGGTATCCTTTGTCCCAGTTGAAGAAGAAGAATTTCTTACGTGTATTTATGGGTTTTACATATTAGAAAGCAGACGCTGATTTATTTCCTCTATTTGAATACTTAGATAACATACTTTTATGAAGAAGAGAATTAAGACTAATACTGATGAACACAAACATCTTAGTCAAAGAATATTGCTTAAAATTTTGGCTGATTGTCTCGCAAAGTACAGATCTATTTCTTTATGTAAATTCAAGTTGGTAGTAATTTTTCTAGAGTATGTAATTGATTAATAGATATGTTCTTGTTTAGTAAAACAGGAATGTGGTCTGTCACCACATTTAAAAGAAATTCTTTTCGTCTAGATTAGTTTGTTGTACTTAGACCTCTTGGCAGTGAAATAACTATGCAGGTGTGGGAGCTTGATTCTGAACTATGTGACTTTTGTTGCGCTGCTTAATTTTGAGAAATTAGCAACAGAGCTTTATTCTTTTCCTAGGGAACAGGGTAACCACATAAAAGGTGATGGGTTTTGGTTTAGAGTGTTGTTTTATTGTGAGTGAGTGAGTGAGAGAAAGAGGGAGAGATTGTTGGCAGGTTAGAAATGTTTATTTTCTATTAGGCTTTCTGAGATATTAAAAATAGTTAACAGACTCACGTTATTACTTCTATATTTTGGCGTTATAATCTGGTGTTTTTCTAAAGCAGAATGAGTTTAAAACCTTATAAGCAGTATAATTATATTTCCCCCCTCAGAGTGGACAACTTTGTAATAATTCTTGTTCTTGATTATTTCAGGTAACTACACTTGGCTAATTGTGAGTAGTTTAAACAAGTTCTCTATCTTTTTCGTTGTGCCTCTCTTGTTTAGTCTTCATGGTAGCATCACCCAGATTGATCTTTCTTATGAAAAGAAAAGCTGTACATGAGTCACTTCTGACTGTACACTATAGTCATGGAAGCTCATTCTGGAGATGCTAAGGCCAGACTATTTTTGGCAAGTGTCTGTGCCAAGACTCCTGGCTAAAGAATGCTTTTTGGAGAAATAAATTAGATGTATCAAAAACATTATGTAAAATTAATTAGCTTAATTTACAACCTACATTTTGTTGCCTTTTTACAAAAGGGTAGGGTGGCCTGAGTCCCAAAATTTATACCTAATTTGATAGTTTCAGTGTATAAAATACCAAATGAGAAGTTAAATGTCAGATTGTATGAGCATTTAATTTAAGGTCTAGTTTGGAACCTAGGTTATTAGTATATGTTCTTTACACAGAGTTATCCATAGAATAAAACCAAACTAAACCCATTGCCGTTGAGTCGATTCCAACTCATAGCAACCCTATAGGACAGAGTAGAACTGCTCCACAGGGTTTCCAAGGAGTTGATGGTGGATTCCAACTGCTGACCTTTTAGTTAGCAGCCGTAGCGTGCTGAAGCTCTTAACCAGTGCACCACCAGGGCTCTATCCATAGAATAACATAGCTAAATATAATCTGCAGAAATCTGGAATCCTCAATTTAGCCACTAGTTTAATGTTTTCCTTCATTAGCCCATGGTTGTGCTAATGTACAGAGATGAGGCCAAAAGATGGCCAGCAGAATGCGGAAGGAGAAACCAGAGAGCAAGAACCATTCTCAGTATGGGTAAAAAAACAAAACACTTTGCCATAGAGTGGATTCTGACTCATAGCGACCCTATAAGAGACAAAGTAGAACTGCCCCATAGGTTTCCAAGGAGCACCTGGTGGATTCAAACTGCTGACCTTTTGGTTAGTAGCCATGCACTTAACCACGATGCCACCAGGGTTTCTGACTTTGCTCCTAGGAGGATGCTGTTTACCCCTTCTAATCATCTTTAACCAGTTCATCCTGCAAATCTGGTCTAAATTTTGGCTTAAGGTGTTTATAATATTGTAGATGAGACAAGAACTTATATAAATAATTATAGCCCTAGTAAAATTGATTTTTTTCCTAAGAGGCAGAGGGAATAATACTGGATAAAGAATTACTATATAGCTATAACAAAAGCAGACATATATTTAAAGCCATTTATGGAATCATTTCATTTGGCCCATCCCTAGTTCACTTTGAGCAAAGCAATATACCACTTTTTTGTTTTTTATACAACATGGGCAAAAAAAGTCAAACTTTCTGGGATGTTCATAAATCATTATTATCAAAGTTGTTACGTGTACAAGGTGTTGGCTGTTTTGAGAGGTTAGTAACATATTTTGAAGGGGAAAATGAACTTGCAATGGAAAAAAAATTAAACTTCAGAAATAGAATACACTTACATGTGCGCTTGTGCGCGCTCGTGCGCGCGCACACACACAGGGCCTCACACACGTTACCAAACAATAGCTAAAATCAAGATAGAGTATAGCAGGGCTTGGAACCGGTTCAAACCAGTTCAGTCATGGCCGTTGAAGCAAAACCAGAACAGACCTGAATTTTTAAAATTTGGGTGATCCGGAAGCATAACCGGAATGGGAAAAATTACAGGTCAGAACCCTGGAATGGGAGACTCGGAAGAGACCTAGTGAGCCCTTTCAGGAGCCTGATGTGTGAGACTGGATTATTGTCAGGACTGAGGAGAGCAACACACATTCAAAGTGGCATAGTTGGCTACTGTCTTTGAGTGGGGCACCACTATTTCCAACTCTGGGCAAAATCTGACAGGCAAGAGATTTATTTTCTAGGAGGGAGATTAGATTTCTAGCAGGGCTTTGACCCATCATTTTTCCCATTCCGGTTCACCCAAATTTAAAAAATTCCAACATGTTCTGGTGTCACTTCCTTGGCCATGATTGAACCAGGAAAAACCAGTTTGAAGCCCTGGAGTATATAGCCCTGATTCCTGATAGATGAAGAAAAATAAAATTTAATAGTTTAGATTCTCCTTCCCTTCTATCTCATTAAAATGAATTCATATTTTCAGTACAGTAAACAGATATCTTCTTCCTTTCCTGAGAATAATTGCCCGAGATACTCTTCATTTTTTCAGATGACAGACTGAAGTGGGAAAGATAAATTAAGCACAAATATTATTATATTAGGTGCGGTATAAAATTATATTAGGCATATAAAACTATATTTCTTTTTCTCTGAAAATTTATAAAGTAAATATTGGGTCTACTTACAAGTTTCTAAAGCATTTGAGTCATTAGGACCTGAATGAATAAGAGAACAGATTTATATCGTAGTGCTCTGGAAGGATGAGAAGGTTACAACATTGTATTGATATGCTCTAGGTGGCTATTCTGTCTACAATATCATACATATAATACGCTTTCACCACTTCTAAGAAGCCCTGGTGGCACAGTGGTTGAGCGCTCAGCTGCTAACCAAAAGGTCTGGGATTCGAAACCACCGGCAGCTCCATGGGAGAAAAGACCTGGTGATCTGCTCCCATAAAGATTTACAGCCTAGAAAACCCTATGGGGCAGTTCTGCTGTGTCCTGTAGGGTCGATATGAGTTGGCATCGACTGGATGGCAACAGTTTACCACTTATAGGGGACAATGTTACTAGTAATTTAGTACTTAAAAAAAATTGAATGTTGATGTTTTTGTGCAGCAATTTTATATTAAAATTTTAGACATTTTATGAGTATGAGAAAATACTTTTCGAAGGATTTCCTTAGAAGGCAAAAGAAACAAAGTTCTCTTCTGTGATCTTTGCCCTTTTCTCAAATTTTAAACTGCGTCAAATGTGAATATCCAAAAGTAGCAGCCCTTGGGAAAATTTCCCCTTTTATTATTGATAACAATTGGTGTTCTTTAAAGATTAAACACTTATTGTTAGCCTTTTATCTTCCATTATAAATATATTTTCCTTAGAAACAATTTCCGGATTTTTTATAATCTCTCTCAGTTTTTAAGTAAAATATATTCAATATAAAAATCTTATCCTGGAGCTATATCATCTGAGCTGCTTTTTGTTAATAAAAGAAAAAACAATACTACATAAAAAATAGAATAAACATAGACAAAAGTAACTTTTTAAAAAATCCTATTAGAATAAGAATTTTATAGATATTAGGAATTTTTAAAGAGGAAAATAGTATTTAATACATTCCAGTGGAAATGAAGCTCTAATTATTGTTAATATAGAATGTGCAGTGTGCTTTTCAGTATCTTTAAAATTTTAAAGTGAATAAATACATTTAGATTAATAAAGTATAGATTTACAATTGTTCTCATATTCAGGAAACATTCTTTTTATTATTATGATTTTTTAATTTTTTCCCATACAAAAATTTATACATACATTGTTATGTGACTCTAACTGCTCTCCCCATACTGTGACAGCACACTCCTGCTTTACACCCCTGATTCCCCATGTCCATTCAACCAGCTCCTAACCCTCTCTGCCTTCCCATCTCACCTCCGGACAGAAACTGCCCATTTAGTCTCTTGTATCTACTTGAGCTAAGAGGCACACTCCTCACAAGTACACTTTATGTCCCACAGTCCAGTCCAATCCCTGTCTGAAGAGTTAGCCTCAGAAATTGTTTTAGTTCTGGGCTGATAGAGAATCCAGGGGCCATGCTTTCTGGGGTTCCTCCAGTCTCAGACCATTAAGTCTGGTCTTCTTACTAGAATTTGAGTTCTGCACCCCACCTTTCTCCTGCTCAGTCCGGGATTCTGTGTCGTGTTCCCTGTCATGGTGGTGATTGGTGGTGGCCAGGCACCATCTAGCTCTTCTGGTCTCAGGCTGATGAAGTCTCTGGTTTATGTGGCCCTTTCTGTCTATTGGGCTAATACTTCCCTTGTGTCTTTGGTGTTCTTCATTCTCATTTACTCCAGGTGGTTGGGGCCAATTACTGCATCTTAGATGGCCGCTTGCAAGCTTTTAAGACCCCAGACGCCACTCACCAAAGTAGGATGCAGAACATTTTCTTAATAAGCTTTGTTAT